>NW_016690378.1:1514660-1697444 GCF_001604755.1 Lepidothrix coronata | reverse complement strand
AGGTGAGACACAGCGTGCGCTGAACTGAGCCCACCCTTTAATCCTGAGGTTCATCTGCCGGGGCCGAGCAAGCTTGGACAGTGGCAGTGAGGGTCTCAGAACGTAGGTTTGTTTAGAGTGACCTTCTCTTAGATGGATTGCCTCACAGGGCTGCCGAGCTCCATCTGCCCGGGGGGCTGGGAATCGAACCCGGGTCGCAGCGGTGAGAGTCCTGCACCCTAACCACTAGACCACTAGAGGCCCAAGTCTGACAGTAGTCTGACAGTATTTCTCAAGTGTAAGCATGGGCCTGGTTTTTTGGCAGTCAGTGTTGCAGGGAACTTTGGCTTTAAGCATGTCTTCCTGCTGCCCAGAGTGAGAGGGACAGTCTGAGAAAGCTGCCCCAAAGCGAAAGGCTGCACTGGAAATGCTACAAATCCCTTTCCCCTTTCTGTGGGAAATAACAGAGGAGAATGACTTAATTAGGGAATGCTCTGACTTGTGCAATGTCCCAAAGCCATGTCTTGTAACACAAACACAGGGATGAAGGAAGACCTTCAAAAATATGACAGTGAGAACAGTCTGCAGACACAGTGCTGAGGGACTTGGTCTCAATAGTCTTTGGATTTAAATTACCCTCCCAGTGACAGCCTTGTCTGGTGGGGTGAAGTGTGACCTGTGCAGGGTCAAGGAGGGAAAGTGGGACAAACTAGAGAAACCTCAGTCTGCCTCCCTGCCTCTTGATCTTTAGACCAGCATCCCCTGCTCTGCTGACAGCAGATTTATTTCTCTGCTATGCCATGAAGTATCAGCACAAAATTTTCAGCGCTTTTTCTTCCCTTGACCAATTTCAGCCACCCTGAAACAGTGTGTGAGTGTGTGTGAATGTCTTTGGCTTGAGCTGCTCAGGGCTGTTGCTGGTCCTGCGAGGCCACCATCTGCCCCCAGTTTTGTTCATCTTGACATCTTCATTGCAAGGAAACCAGCTGTGAGGAGGGGCCAGTGCCAGCCAGGCCCAGGATGCCAACCTGGCAGCAAACAGCCCTGGCCAGACAGCTAATGCTGTGCCTGGGCTCAGGGACTGTGGCCAGCAGGAGCCAGCCCCCCCCAGCCCCTCAGATGGTGGGCTGTAAATGGGAGGGTAGGGGGGCTCGTGAGGAATCAAAGGGAAATGTCCTGCTGATTGATGGCCTCATTTGCACATGAAACTGGGACCTCTCAGCCCTGCAGGCCCTGCACGTGTGTCTCAGCTGCTGTAGCCATGGCTGGGAGAGAAGGGTAACCAAGGAGGGAATAACTCACTTCCAGCTCTGGATATATATAGTGTTTTTCATCTAAGTGTTCTAGGACTGAATCTTGATGGCCTTTACCCTTCCTAAACGTTGGTTGCTTATTTTTTTTCTTTTTTTTCTAATGGCAGGTGAGGCAGAGCACCCAGGATTATGGCAACTTCTTCCACCTTCTTCTGTCCTTTCCTCTTCCTGTGCACGCTGGTTCTTTCTGACATCAGTCTTGCAGTCTCCCTGAACCCTGGCACAAAGCTCAGAAATGTTCCAGAGAGCAACAACCACCTTCAAAACCAAGAGATGTGGCTGCAGCAGCCCAGAATTGGGCACCACCACAAGCATGGCCTGGCTAAGAAGGAGAGGGTCCATGCCATGCCTTCGAGAGGGCGACTGGCCGGGGAAGAGACCCTCAGGATGGGCAGTGGAGCGTCAGCAGTGGAGGAGCTGGTGACAGAGGGACAGCCAGCAGCCCTGAAACAGAACAAGGATGTGTTCCTGGGCTTTGAGTTGCCATATCCTGAGAGGGAGAACCAGTCCCCGGGCTCGGAGAGGGGCAAGAAGCAGAACCGGGAGCACCGGCGGAACAGCCGCAGGGACAGGCTGAAACACCACCGAGGTGTGTGAGCTCCGGGGGCTGGAGGGGCACTGCGAATGAGTGTCACTGGTGTGAGGGCAAGGAGATGCAGCTGTGGCTGAGCCACATGGCTGTGTGGAGGGTGTGGGGTGTGTGCCTGCTCTGGGGAGAAATCTGCCAGACAAAAGAGGCACAAGAAAAAAGGAGAACTCCAGAACCAGAGGGTTTTAGTGCTGGCTGTAATTTTGTGAAAATGACCTGGTTTGCCTCACAGGGAGAGGACTCAGAGAGTCCCTGGGTCTCTCACTCAGAGAGTCCCTGGGTCTTGAGGGGTTGTTTTGGGGTGGCCTGCTTTGTTGTTTTTTTAATTTTTCTTTTTTAGTAAATGGTTCAAACATGTCCAAGCCGTGCTCAGTCTCTCCACTGACTTCAAAACATGACCAGAACTAGAAATAATACAATCCCCCCATTTCACTTGAAGACCAGTTTCTTCTCATCAGAGCTTATATTCTTCTATGTTTATGCTGAACAAAAAAAAAAAAAAATATAAATTTTGCCCATGTAAAATTGCACTAATGACTTTGAAATGTTGTTTGGTTTTGGCTGGGACTGCTTTCCTTTGCAGGTCAGGTTGTGGGTGTGTGTCTCTGTGGTATGCTCTGCTCAGCGTGGTAAATCTTGAGTTCTGTTAAAGCCAGGCAATTTATGTCAGTCTACACTGTGTGACAAGCTGGGTGTCACATCCCTGAGTTCCAGCTATCACTCCTCCCTACCTCAGTAAGAAGAGCTCTCTTGTTTTCTCAGGGGACTGACTAAACGATTCATGTTAAGCAATAAAGAGGAGTATGCAACAAAGCTGGTTTGAAGCAATATTTGCAGACTACAAACAGGTCTTGTTTCTTGGGTTTAACTTAAGGTCTATATTTAAATTAATACTTATGAAAAACAGGGATAAGCCTTGTGAAGATAGGAATTTCAATTTAGGAGCTAAAATAACTCACTACTAAAATCAAATAAGAACATATTCACAGGTATTTGCAGCAGCTTAATCCATTAGTTTAAAAATGGTGAAACAGGTACATTTTGTACTCTTGAGACCAGAAGACGACATCTTTTTCTTCTTAGGCAGGAGATAGACATGCCTTCAAGAAGGTGTAATTACATATGTCTTAAATGTATGAAAGTCAAGCTGCATATACTCTGGACCTGATCTATCACTTTATTAGCTCAGTACTTTGTTTTGCACTGGCCTAAAGAGCAGCTCAGGGTTGTGGATGGATGAAATCTGAATTCCTTTGGCTCAAACCTATGGCACTCAGAGAAAAGGGATGAGAAAGCCAGTGCTTCTGTGCCTGTTGCCCTCTGCAGGGAAGACTCCTGATGCTGGGCCGAGCTCCCTGTACAAGAAACCTGAAAGCTTTGAAGAACAGTTTCAGAACCTCCAGGCAGAGGAAGCTACAAGTCTGACTCCCACCGTGCTCCTCATCACTGCCCTGGACCAAGCTGTTTCCACAGAAGAGCCTCCTGTTCTTCCAGCCACCTCACCACGGTCACAGGTAGAGCTGGTAACTGCTCTGTCCCTCCAAGCCCTGTCTGTCCCTCATCTGTCCATGTCCCTTGAGCTTCACGGACCAGAGAGGCAGTAGGAGCCCTTGGCTGCAGAGCCACCATATCCTAATGCTCCTTGCTCGCCTTTTGTCCTCACACAGAAGCAGTGGAAACTTCCCTCTTGGCTTCAGCTGCAGCAAGGGAAAGCTCTTCCCTTTTGAAAATGAGATGCCAAGAATTCCCGATGGACAAGGCAGGGGTGGAGGGGGAATCATAAGGCCTTTATAATGTTTAAAAGCACCATAAAAATCTGCAAAGACTTCAGTGTCACTCCAGAATTGTAACCCGTTGTCTGTCTGGTTTCTTGCGGTTTGCAGGCCCGCCTCAGGCAAGATGGGGATGTGATGCCTACCCTAGATATGGCACTCTTTGACTGGACAGATTATGAGGATCTCAAACCAGAAATGTGGCCATCTGCTAAAAAGAAAGGTGCTAAACCTCCCCGTCCTCTTTCCCAAAAGTCACCCTTGTAAGGTTTGTCCCATGGTTAGTGTTCCCAGATGTGCTGAAGGACATGAGATCATAGTGGTGGGGAAAGAGAGAAGCAGCATAATGCTGATTGTGTTTTATGCTCAGTTTCAGAATGTTTCTCATTTTGGATGCATAGTTTGAGGGCAGAGGAAAAATGATAGATGGAGGGTTGAGAAAGAGGGAGGAGATTAGACTATGAAGGTTTAGAGTTCAAACTCTCTAAGTTTGAGGCTGTTTTTACCCTGGAACAATATTCTCTCCACAATGAAAACACCAGCGTGAAATTTTCTGTCAGCATCTGTTTCTTTTCCACAGAAAAGCGCCGCAGTAAGAGCCCCAGCAGTGGAAATGAAACTGTGACAGCTGAAGGGGAGCCATGTGATCACCACCTTGACTGCCTCCCAGGTCAGGATCGGCTTGGCAGAGACATTTCTCCAAACATGGGATTGTTTGAAATGGATCCTGATTCCTGCTGCTGATAGGAAGTGTCACCAAGGGAAGGGCAGGGCTCTCCAGGCCGCTGTAGGAACAGATAATGCCTGTGTGATGGAGCTGTCAGGGGTGTCAGTACTCCCACAGGGAAGGGGGTACATGAGCTGTGCTGACCCTTGTCCCTGTGTTGCAGGCTCTTGCTGTGACCTGCGTGAGCACCTCTGCAAACCCCACAATCGAGGCCTTAACAACAAGTGTTACGATGACTGTATGTGCACTGAAGGTGAGTCCAGCTCTTTGCTCTCCCCCATTGTAGTTGACAGCATTGACTTGGAATAATGGTTTGTATGTGAAAATAGGAGCTAAGCTCTGCTGCTCTTAGCTTAGCCTTTCCCTGCCACTGACTCACAGTGTGGCTGTTGAGTCATCTTGTTTTCCCTCATGAAAACAAAAATTAATCATATCTACAAACCTAACAGAAGCGGCCACAATACATTAACACTTCAGTGGTGCTTTCAAGTATCACAGGCTATAAAACCAGCCTGTTTTGCATGACCTTGTGCCTAATGTGTCTTTCCCGAGATAATTTCAGCTAAGCTTGTAGCAATTTAGTAGATGTGGGAAGGACACAGGCATTTATTTCTTAAAGCTGTTTCTGAAGAACCTACAGCAGGCCTTGCTACACAGGTGCATTACAAAGATGTTGAAAGGCACTCTTCTAGACTGAACATGGTTGAGGCAGCTCCAGGCACTGCATCTTGTCTGCCAGAACAAAACTCTGGTTGCCAAGTTTTGTGACCAGTGATTTGACCAGGTCATTCACCTGTTTTTACCCAGTTAAACAGGCAGCTTCCCTGGAGTTGCAGTGTTAAATTATAGTCTTCACCTTGACTGTGTTGTGTGACACCTGAAGGTCCTCGTCAGAGGTGCCCTTCTGATAGATTAGCCTAGAAAAGTGTTTCTGCAAGCCTAATGAGGGCTGCCCCAGGCCCTGCTTTATCCTTAAGCTAGTTATAGTTGATGCCAAATGTGCATCCTCTGTAGCATTAAAAAGATCCCCAGAGATGGAAGATCCAGATAAGATAAGACAAGAGGCTTAGATAAGAGCAGAGCTCTGATCTTGTGTGCTCTCCTTCTGGGAGGCCACACTACCCTGGGGGGATTGGTAATGAGGGGCACAAACCCAACTTTGAGGTAGCTGGTCTCAGTGTGGCCCAGGGACATGCACTCCAAAAGGCTGCTCTGTGACCTGTGACATCCTCTGGCTCTCTGGAGTACAGCTGAGGACAGTTTTGGGCTGTCTCATTATACGAGCTATAAATCCTCAGCCTGCCTTGCTCTGGGGGTGCTGGCACTGTTGCTATCTGCTGCCTGCTCTGGAAGGTAAAAGAGCTGCAGTTTCAGCTCCTGCCAAGCCAAATGTCCAGATCCCGGGCTACTGAAAATCAGGGCTTTTGTGAGAATTACTTACCCACAGGCTGTACCCCTGTCTGGCCCAACTAGCTATGCATTCTGGTGTAACAAAGTCAGACAATAGACACCAAAAAATATATCTATTGGTGCCAGCAACCAATTTGTTACCCTGACCAGAGGCTCCCATTGCCTTCCACTGCCGTGGGAGAATATGTACTCATGGTTTTTGCAAATAAAATGCCTTTTTTCCCCTTAGTATTCATCAATGCTATATCAGATAGCTTCCTTCAAACCCTGCACTTTGAGTCCAAACCAGACAAATTGAAGGAGATGAGCAGTGAGCTTTGGATCAGACCTCCCAGTAATAGCACTTCAAAGTCTTTTCCCTCCTCTTTTGAAGCTTCAGGGAAATAAATAGCAAGGGGAGGTCCCAAGCTGTTGCTGCTGCACATTAAGTCTATAGTAATTTCCCAATGGAGAGATCACTTAGACAGTAATGGGAAGTAATAGGGGGAAACCAAGCAGGGCTTCCATAAAATCACTGGAAACAATTGGAATAATTCATTGGTATTTCAAGAAGCCAGTGAAACCTGCCTGAACCAATGAATCCCAAACCAGAACAGGGAGCCAAGCAGAATGCCAGGGCCCGGAGAGCAGTGCCCTGCCCGTGTGAGGCATTTCTCTGCCACCCCATCTGACACAGCCCGGGGACTGGCCCCAGTGCAGCAGGGTCTGGTTGTGTGCTGTTCCTGCTGTATGAGCCCCGGTCCCTCCTCACTTGTGCGTGTCTTTTCCGCAGGGCTCCGCTGTTACGCCAAATTCCACCGGAACCGAAGAGTGACCCGGAGGAAAGGGCGCTGTGTGGAGCCCGAGTCGGCCAACGGAGAGCAGGGATCTTTCATCAATGTTTAGGAGGGTGGGACTCCTGCCCGGAGGGTCGGGAGCTGGGCTCAAAGTGTTCATACCTAGCAATGGGAATTAGAGGAAAAAGTTGAGCAAATGACTGGAGCTGCAGGCTCTGGACATGCCAGGTTCCAGCTGGGCTGAAACTCATGTTATTTATAAATAGAGTGGCCTCAGCCTTTTTCCATAGCAGACTGCATTCCCCCTGCCTTCCCTCAGCACATTCGTGCCACTGAGTTGGGTCCCCCTCTCCCAGTTGGTAAGAAATGATCATTACTCCCTTTCTGATGGTCCTGGCAGGAACAGGCTCTGCAGTTTCCTCTCTTCCTCTCAAAGGAGTTAAGATGTGGAGGATTCTTCATGGCAAAGGAAATATGAGCTTAAACTTTATCCCTTAATTATTACTTGAGAATAAAGGTAGGTTGCCCTTAAGGATTGGAGGTTCCTAGAGGAGAGGAAACTTGTAGCCTCCAGATGGAATCAAAGATGGGAAATGGATGAGCAGGAACCTGGCTGTCTGGATGAGAGAGGACCCTCTGACAGAGCTCTTGCTCTCTCCCTTTTTCACTGCTTTAGACATATTCCCCAGCTGTTACACACTGCCACTTCCTACCTGTCATCTTTGGGACCATCCATCCCCACTCCATCCTTCCTTCCTTTCTTGCTTCCAGAGAACCACCTGGTTTCTGCAAGGATGTGGCAAGACATCCCAGCCTGCAGCTCTCACTCATTTAGTTATCCTGCCAAGTCTGTTATTTTTAATTATTATTTTTAGGAGCTTTCTGGGGAAGTGATAGTTTTCCTAGTGAGCCAAAAATAAAGTTTTTGGTAACAGGAGATAGGGACAGGCTGTTCCATTGTAGTAAATCCTGTGACATGTTGCATGTGTGTTTCCATGATATGTAAATAAAGATATGATAGATATCCTTTGTGCAACTCTTTTGCTTCTTTGACTGCACACAAGGATGTGGCAGAAAATCCAGTAAGGGAGCTGGTCAGCAGGTAGCACTGATGATATCAAGTAACCACAGAGCAATTGTGCTACTTGATAGAAAAATATCTCTACCCAAGGTGGGGATCCAAGCTTCCCTCCATCCTCACTCAAATTGCAGCTAACAGTTTCTGCCTGCTGTAGGCATCCAGACGTTTAAAACTTCTTTATATTAATACTTAATCGCTGACTTCAGTGATATATTGGAGCAACACAGGCTACCTGTGTTAAACTGCAGTAGTGTTAGTTGGTAAAAATGTTCTTTTCTACTGCTAACACTGCACTACCCTGACTTCTGGGGGGACACAGCTCTGTCGTCTTCCGTGTTGAAGAACCTGGAGATGTACAGCACTTTCTGTAAGAATAGAAATATTAGTCCTGGTGCTGAACCCTCTTTACATAGCCTTCCTAAACCCCTCTGTGTTCCATTTAGGTAGGCAAACCTCCATTTTGCACTCCTGTTTATGCTGTAGTGTCACTCTGCATTGTGTATTCACTCAAAGGCTGCTAACATAATACTTTGCATCTCTAATATAATGAGTGCCCAGTCATGGCTACAGAGAGGTGCTGTGAATACAACATCAGTTCTGACCTGCACTGCTAAAGGAGGAATTTGCACAGGAGCATTTGGGCAAAACGTACCACAGGGTTGCTTGTAGCTATTTAGATTTCTGCTTCCAGCATGACACTCAGCCCAAAAGGCACGAGTTACAAAAGGTGGTTTTGCTCCGGCTCGATGCCACGGCAGCAAGGATTCAATTTGTTAACCCAGGGAGAGCAATGCAGCCCCTCCCTCAGCCCAGATGCAGAATAGTGGGTGGTGCTGCCAGTGCCATTGTCAGTGGAAGCATAAAGGGAAAAAAGGCTCCTAATTGATCACAGTCAATTGCAGAGCTCTCAGCCCCTCATCTCTTGTGACACCGATGAAAACCACATGCACAGCCATTGTCAAAAGCAGGTTTGATATCACAGTGTGATGCTTTCCAGGGTAGGAGCTGAGATCTGGGAGGAACAGAGCAACTGAAAGGAAGCAGGAAATTTTGCAGGGTCTTTATCCTTGGTGATTCAGGTATTCCTTGCCCCTTACACTACACACTGAATCCTTGTAGGATCGTGGACAGTGTTTTGGTCAAGACTTTGGTGCAAATCCAACTACAAGCAGGCTTAAACAGCAAGTCTGAATTTTAAGCCAGAGCTTTTAGATGCCAAAAGGAGACTTGTTCCGTCCGCTCTTGCTTTTTCAGCTTTCAGTCTGCTATTAACTCTGAATATAAAGAACAGATTATTCTTAATTGGTGGGATTAGTTAAATGTGTAAGGTCAGTGAAAATTGAGTTAGTTATTGCCCATCAAATCATGGGATTACTGGATTTATTGCTCACGGTGGAGTTTCAGAAAGAGAGCCCGTGACCAAACCTCATTCCCTCTGACTGAAGCTGTGGTGTTGCAGAGGTGGGGCGGGGAGGGTGAGCAGTGGGCCAGGCACGTGCTGCACAGCCACAGCAGCGTGAAAGGAATCAGCCTGAATTATGGATCAGCCACATCAACCACTGACTTCGCAATTGCAGAGCAAAGGAAAGCTGTTGAGTAAATAACATGCCAAGGTGTGGAATGCAAGAGCAGCCTGTGATGTAAAACCACAGGGCAACATTTGTACAACCAGTCCAACCCACTTGTGAGTGTAGCAAAGCTTTTTAGTGCCGCTCTGTGCTGTCTCAAGGGCACGACGGCAGCTGCAGAGCGATACTATCTCTGGGTTACGCTCAGCAACTTTCCCCTTCTTTCCCAGTATGTCCCAGTCACACTGCAGTCAGTGACAGTTCTGCCTGTGGGGAGCATTAGGTCTGAACGAGAGAGGGACACAAACACGAAGCAAGTCTTGATTTATATGTTCTTCTCAACTGATTGCTTGAGAAACTCAAATTAGGAATTCACACAAGCCCAGCTTCTCTACTGCCCCCAGAGATTTTAAGCCAGAGCTCTTGCAAGATTTTCTATTGTCCTGAAAGGAGTTTGGATTGGGCCCAGACCAGCCATAGCAGGGCTCTGTGCAATAATTTTTAAAGCTAATTGCAGAGCATGCAAGAGAGAGGAGTGACAGAGTACCACACAAACTCCTGCTCTACAGCTACTGCTGTTACCAGCCAGTCCAAGGGTTACACATCATTTTAAATCACTTCTCCAAGGGTGAGAATCAGACATGGAAAAGAGAGGACAGCGTGCAGATTTGACATAATCATCTCAGCAGCTGCCTGCTCTGCAAATGCTGTTGAATCTTGGGGATGTTGCTGGCAGTTCTCAAAATTATGACTGCAAGAGAGACAAGGAGTGGAAGCACAAATTAAAACACTTGGGAATCATTCTGTCTCAGGTCTGTAAGAGTCTGCATTCATTTTAGCTTGGGGGTGTTTTATTGAAACCCTCTCTCCTCCTTTCCTCCCCCAGTAATTACCCTGTTGTCAATCCACAGTGTGTGAAAGTGCTTCCATTTCAAACCCATGCTACACCAAATTGTTCACGTCCATGCCAGTCACTCCCTGCTACATAAAGCCTGGAAAAAACATTGCTTGCATACTTTTTATCAGAAAAAATACGAGGGCTGTTGTTTTCTTGGAATGTACTGAGTGAGCATATGCACTCCATAAACCCACTTCTGGTGTGTCAGTTCATTTTCTAGAGTGTCAGTGAATCTTGAAGGGTAGCCCCTCAGTGATACCTCAAAGCTCTACTTAGATTTTAGAAAATCACAGGAGCAGCTTCTCACTGCTGAGATTGGAAAGGACTTTCAAGTGTGGTTGTCAAGATACCACATTAGTGTGACCCTCTCCACTCCCCAGATCACCTTGCCATAGCTTCATTTGCAGTGAAGTTGCAGAAGGAGGCTCCCCACCAGCATTACAAATGCCTTCAGTCTCCCCTCCAATCCAGGTAATGTTTCTGCTTGCCTATTGTCCACTGGGATTTAAAAGGGAGTTTGTAGAGCCAGGCAAATTCTATGTGCCCTTCCTCACTGCTTATTCAGAAAGGCTCCATGGCTAATATATGTATTTGTGCTGAGCTGGTGCCTTCACTGCTCTCAGCTCCATAGCCAGGGGCACAACTGAGACACTGCTGTCAGCTGCAGCCTTTAGTTACCTTCTGAGCAGACCCCAAGAGAGGGGTGAGAAGGGCAGAACTATGAGGGGTGAGCTTGTCTCTATTCCCATGGGCCAGGTAAGGACAGCAGGAGCAACTGTATCAACTCCTTTACTTCCCTGAGGAATTGCTTCACCTTACCCACCAAGGGTAGAGTGTCCTGAAAATGCAAAGGAAGGCATTTCTGCCTTATTAGCCTCACTTTTATGCTGTCAGGAAGGGAGCCAGCTGTATATTAGGTATTCACTCAGTCTGCACAAGGCATATCACCAATTGGCATAAAGCAGCTAATTGCTGGATAT
This sequence comes from Lepidothrix coronata, assembly GCF_001604755.1. Taxonomy (NCBI): domain Eukaryota; kingdom Metazoa; phylum Chordata; class Aves; order Passeriformes; family Pipridae; genus Lepidothrix; species Lepidothrix coronata. The sequence goes on along the minus strand of NW_016690378.1, from coordinate 1,686,351 downwards.
TAGTTGCAGTGAGCTGAACTCACCTGGACGAGTCTTCTAGTCACAAAAATCTCCATATCCTGTTTCCAGTCTCCTGGATTGCCTGCTTCTTCCTGCAGCTCTTCTTTAACTTGCTGGCTTGTCTTTCTCTCCATGTTTGTGTTGCTTTATCAAGCCTGGGGAAGGGAACAGAGACAATTTACAAGGTACAAGCAGCACAAGGCAGAGATAAAAACCAACCAGCCCCCAGATCTCATAGGTGTGAGAGACGTGCAAATGCATAATGTCTGTCATAGCCCTCATTGTTTTCACATCCACGAGATCATTAAGACATTTCTAAGTCCCTTGAGTGCATGACATGCAAGCCCAAGATATAATAAGCAGGGCTGAATTAATTGCACGATACATTGATGAACAAAATGAAGTAAAGTGCTTTTATTCTACAAGGGGAAAGGAATGCTTTGCGTTAAACAGCGGTCACATCAATCCCAATTATGGCTCAGGCTGCATAAATGATAATGAGACTGTCTCACTCAGACTGAGTGAGAATGCTGAAGGGAGCAAAGACACCCACACACTGCTGCATCCAAACAGTGCTTATCATTCAGCTGGGACAGTGGGATTTGCCTTTATAGCAAACAGTTCTCCTTTGACAGATACCTGTCCTGGCAGAAGGGCATCCCAGTGCACTTCACACCCAATACTAAGCCAGCAAAATGGCTATTCAGTCTCTCTTTATCCTTGCCCCCACTCCAGGTGTCCAATCTTTTTTTAGGGTAAACACCATCTTTTTTTGGGGGGTAAACCTTGTCCTTGACATTACTGGAACCACTAGCATTGATCACATTTGATGCCACTACTTCTGTGAATAGAGGCAAGACTTCCCTACAAGACACAGAAACGTGTCCCCGAAAGACACAGTAATGGAAATGAAGTCACAGCTGATGTGTCATGTGGCAATAAATGAATTATATTTCAATCTTTCATTTGAAAGTGACACATTCAGAGATTCCTCAGGGGACTTTTGGTTTTTTACTGCTGTTCTGAGCTATGCAGACAGTCAGTTTTGTTCTGATGCTTCCTCTGGTTAGCATCTTCTAGGTTGTTTCATTTTGGCAATTAATGCCTTGGGAGATCTGGAAGCATGCTGCACACAAGCAGTCAGCAGCATTCAGGGCATGGTGAAGGACAAGCTGGATAGAGCTACAGTTGTGGCTTGCTTAAGAATGTCTGAGGGCAAGTTCAGCACTGCATGATTCTCATGCATACTCTTGCTTGAACTGGAAATGGGACTGAAGGATGACTCATGAATTTCCACATACAGCCCTGCAATGAACCCCTGACCCTGCTCATCCCTTAGAGGCCCCATCTTTTCCTTAAGAAATGACAAGAAAGGAACTGACCTAGTCAGACATTGCAGTCTTACACTGCAGACAAGTAAAGCACATATTGGGCAAGGAAGGGAGGGTTTGAGAGGTGTCATCCTGGCTTTTGGGTTCTGTTAGTTCATCTGCCATACTTAGGGCTGCTGGTATGAACTGGACAAGGAATGGGAAGTTATACTTGAACTGTGTGGGGTTGGGTTGGTCACTTACCAACTGCCCTAGCTTTAAAATGGAACAAGTTTTCTTTCAGAATGAGAAATGAAGAACTTGCGATTTGTACTAGACCTTCAGACTAGAGTTCAGTCATCTAGTTCTAGAAAAAAATCTAGGGCCAAAGGAAGCCACTAAGTACCTGCCAACCATTCTAGGCACCTGGCACAACCCCAAACACTGACCTGAACTTGGCTTGGCTATTGGGCAACACAGCTGAGCACATTCAGCACCCTGAAATTGCCTTATTATTGGTGTCTATCAACAGTTTTTTTGGCACTCCTCGCTTTTTGGTCACAGCACTGATGTGTGCACAAAAGTCTTCTCTTCCTGCAGAAAGCTGTTAAGTTCTATACAGGCCTTAGGCCTCCTGGACACTGATTACAGCCCAAGTGTGATGTCAAACCTTCCCTCACTGTATGGCGCGTGTGAGCAGCAGGAAGAGTTTGGCTGAGTGTTTGGAGTCAACAAACTAATCTGTGTACACTTTTAACTTAGTGGTGGCTTTGGAAACAGAATCACAGAATTGTTGGGGTTGGAAGGGACTTCTGGAGATCATCCAGTCCATCTCCCTGCCAAGGCAGGGTCATCTGGAGCAGGTGACACAGGAACGTGTCCAGGTGAGTTTGAATGTCTCCAGGGAGGGAAACTCCACGACCTCCCTGGGCAGCTGTTCCAGTGCTCTGCCACCCTGCACGTAAAGAAGTTGAGGTGTTGAGGTGAAACTTGTTGTGTTTTAATTTATGGCCATTGCTTCTCATTCCGTCGCTGAGCATCACTGGAAAGAGTCTGGCACCATCCTCTGACACGCCTTTGAGATATTTCTATGCATTAACGAGGTCAGAAGCTGTGCGATACACATCAGGCAGGCAGAGCCCCCAGACCAGCTCCTCCGCTGGAACCCGCCCGACAAGATCCACCAGCCGGCCCCCAGCCTCTGCAGGCCCGCCGGGCCCGGCCCCTGTGACCGAGGGCACGGCGGGGGCGGTGTCCCGGCTCCGCCCGCCCCTCGCCCTCCCGGCCCGGCCCAGCCCCACGTGAGCGGCCCCGCCGGCAGTCCCGGGGCCGCTGCCATGGAGCTGCCGGCCGTCAGCCTCAAGGTAGGGGCTGCTGCGGCGGGGAGGGTCCGCTCCGGCCGCCCCCGGGGCCGGGAGGAGCGGGGGGATTGCCGGGGGGATTGCCGGGGGGGCTGAGCCGCGGGGCGCGGGCGGCGTCCCGGGGACGGGGCGCTTGGTGCGGTCCCCCCTCTCCTCTGCCATATCTCCAGCCTTGCGCCTGGTCCAGAGCCCGGCCGAGGCCCTGCTCGGAGCTGTGGAGGCCTCTGAGGAGGAAGAAGTGGTGTTTGGAGGCTTTTTTTCATCACGTGGGCAAACGCAGCAGAAGTTCTGAACGGCACGAAGCTGAGTCAGGGCAGGGTCAGGTTGGATCTCAGGAAAAAGTTCTTCCCCCGGAGGGTGGTTGGGCTCTGAACAGGCTCCCCAGGGCAGTGGGCACGGCCCTCAGCCTAACAGAGCTCAACAGAGTGTTTGGACAACGCTCTTCAGGGACAGGGTGGGATTGTTGGGGTGTCCTGGGCAGGGCCAGGAGTTGGACTCGATCCTGATGGGTCCCTTCCAGCTCGGGATATTCTGTGAGTCTTGGTCACTAAACCCGTCAGGTGATGACTCCAAGGTTCACTCGGACTTCAGGGACATTGTCAGAGTGGCAACAACAGCTCTTAACCAGTGTCCCTCGAGGTTTCCAGCTCAGCTGACCAGAGTTAAGCCAAGATAAAACACTGTAGGAGATCTTGAGCACGCAAAGTTTTTGCTTGTCAGGCAAAGTATCTTAGAAAGATGAGTCTGCTTACTTTGAGGTTATCATCTTGTAGATAACTGAAATTGCTTCTCTGTTGGGGAGGGGAGGCTCCAGTTGAGGGCAATTTGGAAATTTCAGGGAATATCTGATAACCAGAGAAAGGAGAAATAAGAGACTTAACCACGGTTATGTTACATTTTTCACTGTGGGGAGAAGCACATCCTTCAGGACAAGCTGGAGGATGCTAAAATCACACTTTTTTTGCTTTTGATGTGGGTGTTTGATATCAAAGCCTTCCGTGCTACCAGACAGGTGACATTTTCCTCTATTTTTTTTTTTTTGTCTTTCACATTTTCAAAGCTCTGAGATTTCTGGGTGAGTGTGCCCTTTTCCAGCTTCACTACTTTGTGTAACTTGTTTAGTACAGCAAGTTTGAGGCGCTTTCTGTGGTTAAAGCTTTGCCCAGAGAGTGAAAGCTGATCACATCAGGTTTTTTTAAGCTGTGAGCAGTGGCCGTGGAGCAGGTTGCCTACGGGTTGGGTGTGGGGAGAGTATTATCTCAGCTCCCATTATGAATTCAGCTTTGGACAGGAGGGCTTTCATGTGGCTGTGATAAATAAAAGCTTGGTGTTCATACAATGATATTTTCTCCCCCCTCTTACTAGTTCACCAAGAAAAGCAACTTCCCTTGTTAGAGGCAAGTAAGCAAATGGATTTTTCAAGGCCTGGCATGTGGATTATATTACATTCTGGGGACTTGCTGATACTTTGCTCTGACAAGTTTGGACTATTGTGTGATTCCCAGGGCGCTAGGAAGATTAAAGATCTTGCCTTCTGCTTTGTCTTTTAACTTGGTTTGATTATTTTTTTCCCATGCTAAAACAACAGTTAAAAGTAAGGACATTGCATTTAAAAGGTTTGCCAACACAAAATAGGTGTTCTACCATGGGAGGTGGAGATAGGGGAGCTGAAAACCACGGCCTTTCAATTAGTGAGTCACTGAGACAACACAACTAAAACGTTGCCTTTCTTCTCTGGTTTCAGGCAAGCATTTCCCAATCTCTGACTAGATAAGAGTGAGCTTCTCCTGGGCAAACTGTTTTCAGCATTAAGAAATTCCTTGTTGTTGAGTTTGGCAACTCTGGAGCTGAAGAGCTGGGGAATAGGGAGTTAATAATCATACCTGCATCTTTGTACTGTTCCCGAGTTAGGGCCTGATTCCCTGAAAAACACCACGAAGGTGGGAAAGATTCTTACTAAGAAAGGGCCTGGAAATAACACACACTGCTACTATTCATTGGCATGATCTGCTCACGGGTTCTGTGAGATTAGAAAGATGAGCCTCGTGATAGAAGTAGCTCCAAGAAAACTGCATGACCGGGCTGTGTTTGTGCCAGAATGTAGCAATATCTCAGCCTTGAGGCCTCTCTTTAAGCTACTTGCAGAGCTATAAAATTAATGTAGCAGGCTTTGCCCTAGAGTGGATGAGGAACGTGCTCTGTTCTAACTAACACTCAGCAAAACATGTGGGAAGCAGCACAGCCCTACTTTTGCCATGAAAACTTGACACCTGGGATCATTGCAATAATTATGGAGAGCCTGAAAATACAGAGTTTGACTTTGATCAAGCCTGGACAATGCCCTACAATCCATGTGCCTGGAAACACACATTTTGTGCTTAGGCATTTTTAAATGCTAGGTCACAGAATCACAGAATAATAAGAGACCTCTGTTCAACCTCCTGCTCAAAGAAAAGCGAACTGCAAAGTTAGATCAAATAGCTCAACTCAAAATTCAGCTGAGTTTTAAAACTCTCTAAGAACAGAGCCACAACAACCCTGTTGGATGGCCTGTCCCACTGCCTAACCACTCTCATTATCCCTCTGGTATAATAATGAGCAGCATCCTCACAGGTGGCCACTCATACCTATATTTTGGGTAGTATGTTTTCAGGTGAATATGTCACTCACAGGGTAGATGAGCTCACTCTAAAATAAAAAAAAAAGTAAAATAAAAATTTAGATACAGCAAGAAAATAATTATAATTTGGAACCATGTAAATTTTAACTTAGTCAAAATTCAACGTTGTGCTGTGGTCTGTGCTGAAGCATGTTTAAAAGAATTCCTGTTCCAAAGAGTTTCCCATCTAATGAGACCCAGGCAGACCCAGTCTCTTTTTATGCTTGGCAATTAGTTCCATCACATGCTGGGATTTGCAGAGGAGCTAGGAATTCCCCTTAGTTCTCCCCACTTTCCAATGGGATGCTTTTAATCACATTGTCATCCTTCTGCACAGAAGGGATGCGGACAAAGGACCCACCTTTCTTATTTTCTGCTCTCAGCCCTAGTTCAAGTCTTAGGAATTATTTTCTCAAAAGAAGAAATGTATGTCTGTCTTAGGTACAGACTTAAGTCCTTGAACAGATGGAAAAAAATTAAATTCTCTTGCTGTCTTATCAGGAGACTGCCTACAAATTATCTAATCTCACGTGGTGACTGTAGCTTTTCATTAACACTATATTTTCTATGTTAAAGCATACCAAGACCACCAGCTAATTCCAGCTGTCATGTAAATTGGACTAATAACCAGGAAGGGAATATCTTGTTTTTATTTCAGCAGTCCCTCATACTATCAGCCTTAGATTACCTGACTTCATGCTGATGACTAAACATACTTCATAATTTAATAACGGCAATATTGATCTAGACAGCTTTAAAGAAAAAAAACACCTTGCCTGATTATGTTAACTGGTGAGCCTTGAGGGGTCTTCTGGGTATGTGACATGCAATTAAATACTACCTAATTAAGAATTTCCCTGATGTTGTGATAGTCTCTTGAGTAAATGCTATTTGCATGTCTCCATTCTTATCCGAGAACATCTTGTATTTTACTGATTAGCAGCTTCTCCGTGGTCTCCCTGGTGCAATTTGGGAGAAGGGGAAGTGGGGGGGGTGGTGGTGAAGCATTTTGTAAGCTTTCATGAACAATTAAAAAAAATTAATTAATAAAAATCTGTCTGAGCCGCGTTTGAAGTTACAGCAAAGTCTGGTGAGTGCTCACTCAGCAGCTGTGCTGGGGCACTGCAGGGAAGGAAGAGCAGAAGACAGAGATTTGTATTGTGTCGTGGCAGAGCAGTGTGAGCCACAGCAATGGGGTCACCCCCAGAGGTTTCCTGGCTGGGCTTCACTTGCGTCTCAGCTTCACAGATCACTCTCTCCTCGAGCAGCTAGTTTTGTTGTAAGGTGGAGTGTGGGTAGATGTTTTAAGTCAAGGGATGTGGCAGGATGTCAGTAGATCTTAATTATTATTTTTTTAGTGTCTCAGTGCTCCTATCTGCATACAGCTTTCCTGTGTCCACTGAGTAACTTAGGCTTTTGTCACTTCCTCATTTCAAGCTTTCTTTTTCACCTTTTTTGGTGGAAGTGTGCTTCAGAGGGGTTTTTTAACTATGGGGGTTGTAACTATGGAAGATTCTCTGTATCCCATGGGTCCTCTGATTTGTCCAGGCTTCAGCCTTTCTTTGTTGAGAGCTGCTAACAGAGCTCATGTTCCATATTGTTGTTTTCACAAATGTTTAGAGAGTGAATATGAGAGACCTCCCTTTGCTGGATTGGCCAGCAGGCTCTGAAGGAGTGAGCACATGGATATAGATACAGAAAAAGCCTGAAGTGATATAATGTTGTTCCCTTTTGCTGTCTGAATAAACATGAGTTTGTTTATTCAGAGTATGTCTCTTTGGTTACAGAAATGGAAGAGTATGTCTCCTTGGTTACAGAAATGGAAGGTGCTGGTGAAGAGAATCCTTGTGTCACTTGTTACAGTATAGTCCTTTCTTCTTGGATTTGTCCCCTTGAGCACAAGGATCAGGATCATTAGGGACATGTGCAAAGTACAGAATTTGTGACAGCATTATCTTATTGCTGTTTAGAGCACTGTTGGCATTCGGGCCCGGTGGCTTCATCAGGAGTGAGAAGAGCTGTGTGCTGTGGCAGGATCAGGTTCTCGGAGTCCTGGAAGATACCTTCAGGTCTGCTAACACTGCAGTGAGGTTGAACCACTGCTCTGAACAGACTGGAAGGAGGTAAAAGGAGGATTTACTGAGGAGTGGAGTGAAATTCTGGGAGCTGCAGGCTCAACTATCCATGGACTTCTTGGTGATGGGATGCCAGATTGGTCATGTATAAACTGTGCTAGCGTAGTGAGTCAGATTGCCTGGCTGTCTGTGCAAACTCTTCTGGAGTTCCAAAATCAATAACCCATTTAGAAAAAGACTAAGTGGGCCCTGAATCGGCTGTCAGCAGACATGACAACAAGAATGAACGACTGCAGTGCAGCGCCACAGGAAATTCTCAGCAACAGAAGTGGAGAAAAATGGTTTTGTCTTCACTGTCCCAGTTGCCTCACCGGCTTTCTGCACTGGTTCATGGCTCCAGGGCTCTCTTCCAGACAAGATTGTGTCATTTCATGTGGAACCTCCCAGGGTTCCCCAACTTACTGACCTGTCTTCCTCTCTGTTTTTTTTCCATAGGCCATCATTCTGGTGCACTGGCTGCTCACAGTGTGGTGAGTGATTGGTGCCTGGTCTGGGTGAGAAGAGGGTATTCCTTCAAACTAGGAATGGGACATTCTTGGGGAATCAGCATTCTGTGTCTGCCTGTGTGCAAGAACATCCTAAACCTATGAGTGAAGTGTTTGTGTGGGAACAGAGATGAACACAGACTGTTGCAGGCTAATTGTGAATTTGGTCTGGGTTTTTTTGTCTTGTTTGGCAGGGGATGCATGAATCACATCTTGCCAGCCTCCTATGCCTGGGGAAATTTCAGTGTCCTTGCAGTGGGGATCTGGGCCATTGTGCAGCGAGATTCCCTCGATGCCATCGCAATGGTGAGTGTGAGGGTATTGGCCTCCCCCAGGCTGCTCAGGGAGAGGGTGGAGGGCAGAGTCTTTGAGCCAGTGATAATTTTCAGCTGTTCCCAGTACAGCAGTGAACAAGTCAATTCCCTGTTTGGGTGGGTTTGTTTTTTTTCAGAGTGTATGAATCTATAAGCTCTGTAAACCATGGTGAGAAGCATTCAGTATCAATTATTTTTCTTCTCAGAGATGAACATACACGATTCTTGCTTTTTTTTACCTGCTGTTGTGACTTGTAATGCCAGAGGAGGATTCAAAGTGTTTAATATGCTTGAGTGGAGGGGCTTTATAAAACCCTTCTCTGAACATTAAAGAGATTGGCAAACAAAATTAGACAATTCTGGAATACCTTATGAGAAGCTATATGACAGATGTGAAGAAAATGCACAAAATACAAGACCATTCATGTAGGAGTATCTCTCTACCTGGGGCAGTGTCAAGGAGTTAGCCATGTGTGATACTGGGGTGAGGGATGACTGTGTGAACACAGATCTCGCAGAAAATAGATTCTGGCACAGACTGTTACTAGTAGGGGTTAAACCCCTGTTCAGCTCATGTCCCATTCTCTCTCCTTGTTCCAGTTCCTGACTGGCCTGCTGCTCACAGTGCTCACAGACATCATTCACATCTCTGTCTTCTACCCCACACATGACCATCTCGGCGATACGACCCGTTTCAGTGTGGGCATGGCCATCTTCAGCCTCCTCCTCAAACCCCTGGCCTGCTATTTGGTGTATCGGATGTACCGGGAGCGTGGAGGAGAGTACACCTTTAACATAGGTAGGATGTTTCCTCTGCTCCCCTGTCAGTGTGGGCCCTCTCCTCGGGTGCTGAGGGGTCTGCCTTGCTCTTTGGGCCCTTCAGCCTGAGCCCTGTGCAGCAGGATTCTGCCCCTCTTTCAGTGGGGTGCTTACTCTCTCTTGCTCGTGTCTGTTCTCCCATTTTTTGGTTCTGGTGTGTCTTTGGACTTAAATTTATATTCTTTCTCTCTTCTCATGCAGACCTGGAGTCCTTGTCTGGCAGCCACTTTGCCCACAATGGTATTGTGAGAGGCCTTTCCTCTCTTCCTCCTCTTGCATTTGTGTGTGCATGTTGGAAGCCTTTGGGTGTCCTTTCTTTGCCAACCCTTTCTTTTCCTTCTGGGGAAAAGTAGAGGGAGTATCTCCTCTAGCTGGATTATGTACCAGAGGGAAAGCAGCTGGATTTCTAACTCCAAGCTTTCTGTGGGCCTCACATGTCCTTGATTTGGTTTGGACCTCCATCTCCTCCCCTGGAAAATGGGACAGATGTTTATCTCGTGGGGCTTTGCCTGGAGACACTAATTTTTCTCTTGGTTGCACTTGTTAATGATAGTGTGGCAGCCTTGCCAGAGAGCACGGGCTGTGGCTGGATGTTCTGGGTCTTAGCTTTACTAAGTGTGCCTGGTGCTAGTTCATGCCTGGGCAGCTGCCAGGGATTATTTGTTGTGTGGGAATTCATGCTGGCAAAACCAGCAGCCTGGCACAGCTCTGTTTGCCGTGGCTGTGCAGGACAAAGGGAGGTGTCACTGCATTACAGTGTTTGGAAGCTGTCACCCATGCTGCTTTGGGTGTTAGCAAAGATCACACTGCTGTGAAAAGAGGTGGATACCTGCAGAGGAGGAGAAGCCATGGAGGGAAATCATGGCTTGGGGCACTGTGTGCCCTTTGCATCTCTCTGCTATTGCAGCGTGGGTGTCTTTGCTTGTGAAAATCCAGACAGATGTGTCTTACCTGGGTCAGGAGGCCTGTGAGTCACCTGTAGTGCCTTGCTATGGGCCATGTTTCTGCCAGTTTTTATTAGCTGCTCACTGTGCTCCTCATTGGGATTTGATGTGTGTATCCCATGGAAAGTGTAAGTATCATTGAGGAGTTCACCCCTTTGCTTGGAGTTTGGGAGGACTCCTTTTCAACCACACTATCCCAAACCAGGCATGGTACTGTCTGAGAGTCTCCTCCCAGGCACAGGGGGGAATTCAGACACTTTGTAGTTGCACATCCTCTCCTGAACTGTCTTTCTCTCACAAGATTTTCAAGATTTTTTCAAACTGTGCTGTTTTGTGTTGAATGTGCTTGACAAATTTCCTCTCATTTCCCTGCTACCCGGCATTTTCCTTCTGAACCCAGCAATGCTGTGTTTTTCCTAGTCTTCTGTGGCTCATTTTCTTTCTGCACAAAATCCCTTTTTGTTGCTTGGCAGCATCCTTGCTGCTTAGAACAAACCCCTCATATGGTTTGGTGCCTACCTGTGATTCTCCCCATGACAGGTGCCTGGTCCATAGATAAAGAGCTGTCCATGCACACTCTCTCTTCTTTCCCTGCTCATCCCCTGGACAGTAACATGATTTTGTACAGACAAATTGTTCACAGTGCAGTTGGGAGCACTGCTGGGTTCAAATTTAGTGCCGTGGTGTGCAGACTGCATTGTTGGGAGGAGTGGTTCAGGGATGAATCATGCCTTTAAATCCATGCTGTCAGCTGGCCATGGTTCCTGCTGCTTCTGGCTATGTCTGTTCATTTTCCCATGAGCTCCCATACACTGCTCTTGCTGAAATACGCTGTTACAGGAACCTGTTATGCTGCAATGGGGTATTGTGGGTCTTGCTTTGCACACAGCCATGTGGCTACTAAGAGAGCAGTTGGCAAGGAGTGAAGAGATGCTCAAAAGCAGTGAGTTTCCCTTTGTTGGAAGGATGAGTTTTTTACCTCCTGCCTGTGTAGTGAGGATCACAGAGGGCAGGTGCTGTGGAGCTGGTAGGGCAGCTAACGTGGTGTGCTCCTGAGCTGTTGGCTTCTCCTAGAGGATACAGTTTTTGTGCTTTTGTGTTGTTCCCAAGCTTGTTCTCTTCCATCTCCATGCAGGTGTCACCAGTGCGGGCCAGGATCGCAGCACCTACGAGCCCATTGATCAGTCAGAAGCACCTCCCCAGTGGCCTCCCCCGGGCAAGGCAGCCCAGCCTCCCTACTGAGGCACCTGGAGCCCCGAACGGACACTGCCCTCGCCCAGCCAAGGCTTCTGCTCTTCCTCTCTCTGTTCTCATGGAGCCACACCTGCTGCTGAGCAAACGGGACAGGATCTGATACTTCTTTTGCCTCCCTGAAGGTTGGGCAGATGGGTTCCTGCAGTAAGTCCAGAAGATCTCGGAGGTGTCATGTCAAGCACTGTGACTCGTTGTAATCCCAGTACTTTCCTCCTCAATCCCTCCTCAGTATGTGTGACTGGTGCACCTTCTGCAGTCTTCCAGGTCTTGCACTGTGCATCCTCTTTGATGTAAGGGAACCACTAAAAGTACCCCTGGACAAACTGTCTTTAAAAGCCGTATGGACTGCCCTTAAACAATACAGTTAGCCTGCTTTTATGCAGATATATTCCCAGGAAACATCTGGGAGTTCTCAAGAGCTGTTTTTGATGGCGTTATTTAACTAAGATTTATGAGCTCCTAAGATTTATAACTCCCTGTGTTAGCTGTGGTGGTTTGCACAAAGCTGGGCTTGGTATAAAATGTTCTTAACTGGGCCAGGGAGGTGTTTGTGCTCCCAGTGTCTGGTCTTGGGTTTTATTGACTGATGCTTTTATGCAAGTTGAATGTCCTTCAGGATACTTAAAATGACTGTTGAATGTAGGTTATAGATACTTTGTGCCTTGAGATGTCCTTTTGCCTTCAGCCGCCTGTCTTAAACTTGAAATGTTACATTTTTCTAAGAAAACTATAAAATGAACACAGTTTTCCTGTGTTAGAAAAAGTTAAACTCGTCACTTATGTCTCATTTGAAAATATACATGTGCCTGAGAGTTTGAGGCCGTAGCCAGGCAGTTTGGGAGGGTCATTATGGGGAGAGCTCTACAGGGCTTTGATGGCTTTTAGTCTAAGCTTTATTACAATAAGTAGAAGGTACTGCCTGTAAATATGTGGGTGGGAAGGTGGGCTAGTAAAATGGGGATTGGGGAAGGGAAGAGATGGATTTATTTACACTGAAGGGGTGAGCTCCACAGAGTGTGACAAACCATAAACTCTAATGTTCTGCAGAATAAATCTGCCTTGCTGTAGCTTTCAGGTAAAATTCTAAAACAAACAAAATCCCAGAAACAAATAAACAAACCAATTTCAACAGGATTCTTTTAGAGAAGAAAAAGAGTATGTCAGCTTTGGCAGAATTCTAGTTCTAGGAAGATCTGTGTTTTTCTGAAGCAGGTTCATTTTCAAAGTTTGCATCTATTATTCTACAGTTGCATTTCTCTTGACAAGACTTGCTGCTGTGTTGATTCTTCAGTGACCAAGAGACCTGTTAACTTTGCTCTAACCCGCAGAACCATGCCATTTGTATTTTTAAAACCAAGCAGTTTTCTCCCAACTTTGATCACTTTAAACATAAGCAGATGCTTCCTCCACTCTGCTGCACAAGCACTACAGCGACCTGCTGGTGTACCTGGACCTTCATCATTGATACTTGGACCAAGAACATGGTAAATGCCACAAAAGTGTGATATTTGTGTTTACTCTCACAGGATGAGTGTTGTGCATTCATTTTTTTCAAGCTGCCATGCCACAGAGCACAGGAATAGGAATCTGTCTGTTCTTGTGATCAGATGGGGAAGGAAGAACAGGTAGGCAGAAACTTCTGGGGCTTGTGGAGTTGCACAGCCTTTATGTTAGTGGTTTTTTTCAGCTCTTTAGAACTGTATAGTGTCAGCACAGATCCCTGAATAACACATTTAAATGCTCAGGCTTTTTCTTCCCTAGACCAATGAACCATGAACAGAAAATCACTGCTTTAAATGGAGTGGTTTTTGGGTGTTTGCACGACGAGTTATATTTAGTGAGGCCTTCCCAGCCATTCTCCACTGGAAATGCCCATCTAGCCGACCTGCTGAGTGCTTTTCTGTGGAGAATTTGGCACATCTGGGAGCTCAGGGGAGCAGAGTAGGGCAGGATTTACACGAGGTTTGCAGTGCCTCAAGGATACCTATTTTGAGGAGTAAAGCAGAGAGGTGGTGATAAAACCAGGCCCCTCTCCTGGCTTTGGAGGAGGAGGAGAGTGTTTGTACTTGATTTAGCAGGGTGTGAGGGGATTCACGGAGCTGCTGTGCCAGAGGATGGCCTCGCTGATCCCGGGGCTCTCGGAGTTTCTCAGCGGGGTCTCCTCACCCAGAGAGGCGCAACGCTCCATTCGGGTGCTTTTGCTTTGTTTCTTAAAATCTTCAGGTCCTGCTGTGCCCTGAGGCAGCTCCTCAGGATCACCGGGGCAAGTTCCTCCCTCACTCCCTCAGGGGTGGCGGGGTCGGGGTGAGGAGGAGGAGAAGAAGGGGGAGAAGATGGCGCCTGCCCTGAGGCGCTGCCCGGGACAGGTACAGCCTCACCCCGGGCTGAGCCGCTCTCACCCCGGCCAGGTCCCGGCTTTAATTAGCTGTGGGGTAGAGCGGCTTTCCCGCGGCCATCTGCAGCCCCGGTGACCGGCAGCGTTGCTAATCGCCGGGATAAGCTGCTTACAGAGCCCCAGCTGGAGCGGGCGCGGGGTCCGGGCGCTGAGGGGGACGAGGCGGGCTGTCCCTGCGCAGGAGGTGCTGACACGGAGGTGCCTGGCCGGTCCCCCAGGTCCTGGCGGGGCCCCGCAGTGGCGACTCTCAGAGCGAGTAAGTGCCCGCGAGGAGCGCGGAGCCATCGGGGGTGCCGAGGGGGGCTTGGGGATGGGCTTCCCGCTCCCACCACCGCATCCCGGGACAGCGCTGGTGCTTGGATGGAGGCACAGCTGGTGAGGGGGCACCGCTTGTGTTTGTGCCTGGTGGGAGAAATCTCGCAGCGACAGCCGTGGTTTGGTTTGTAAGGCTGAGCAGTGGGGAAAAGCCTTGTTTCCAAGGCACGCGAAGTGTGGTCTCGTTCTAATCACCGGTCCCAACTTGGAATGTGAAATGGATCAGCCTTGGTCTGCAGGGATGGGAAAACGGGCATTATGGCAGCGCTTATGTGTTTATTATGGGTCTGGCATTGTTATCATACTGCTGAAATGGCATTCACTTCAAAGAGCTTGATTTCCTTTTCGTGAACTGTGCTATTTACTTCCTTTTGCTTATAACAACAGAAAGAACTTGATCATCTTTTATTTGCTTAATTGGATTTGTTTCAGGTTTTAAAGCATTAGTGTGTTTCTGCAACGTGTTTATATAGTAAGAATGCGTTAAATGTTTTCGTTGGAAACATAAAACCTGATATGAAATCCATTGGTCATGGATTTTGCACTTCACAAAATGTGGAGTTTGCCTTAAGTATCTCTTTTGGCCACTGGAGAAGTTTTAAAAAAGCACTTCATAACATCTTGTTGTCTTTTGAGTAAGATTAAGTACTGCTTAGAAGTGGTTATGTTAAAGTCCTGAGTGGCAATTTTGGGAAGGCAGACAAACATGATTTTTAAAGGATGCTATTTCTTCCAAATCTCTGTGAGACTGAAATTAGGAATGAGTGAGGTGAAGGACATACCCTAAAATAACCATAGCAATGTGCTGAGAACCTGGTACCTGACAGAAAGAACTGAAATGGAGAGCCAAGAAAACCAAATGAGTTGTCAAGAAAATAGATTATGTCCAGGTTCTTGAGCATAAAGTAGTCCAGGGGTGGGTGTTCACAGACTAAAACAGCACCGATAAACATGGTGGTTTCAGTCCTTTCACAATTTAAATCCTTTGTAACACCCTTTTGTGATACATTGCTTGTTGGCTGAATATTCCTGGGATGCAAAGAGTGCTTCCATGGAACACCAGTCCACTGCATTTTGTGGTTATACTTCATGCAGTGATGGGCACCCTAGGGAAGGCAGCTGTGCTTTGTCTGTTCACTCTGTAGTTGCCAACTTCAACTTAGCTGGAGAAAATAATGGGATCTTTCCGTTCATGGCACCCTCGGTGATGTATGAAAGGCAGTAACAGCAGTTCCCAGGGATAATTGCAACCCTGCCTGACTGTCTCCTGCTGCTTTAGAAGCTGAGTTTGTTCCCCAGTTTGTGGTGATTACTGAAGGAGTTTGCATGTGAGAGGGACAAGTGGGCTGTTACAAACAGGGATAACTGAGGCTAAAACGCTTCCTTAAACGAGAATGAGAAAAACACAGTTTGGAAACAGAGTGCAATTTGACAGGAGGCTTTCTGGGATTAGAGTGTGCTTGAAAAAGACAATGGGCATTGATTTCATAGGCTGTGCTGTCTCTTTTCAGATTGACTAGGGGTTTTAACATGATAGAGGTGTGTGTGTCTTTATACAATACCATTTTCACTTTTCAAAAGAGAGGTGGAAAAGAATGGTAGTTAGAATGACAGTGATTGACAACTTGCTTTTAGAATTTGAGGGAATGAAAGCACAGTCCCCTCAAATTGCACTTACCTGTTAGCAACAACTTGGGAATCTGTTCTCAGCATGAGTGTTATATGTATAACCATTAGACTTAGTGGCTAGACTGCAAATTAGGTCTCCCAGCTGTGCTATAACTGTTCCAGGTTAGGGGACAATGTTGGTTCTGTGGATTTGTAAAGGTTTCATCCTTTAGTGCGGACAAGAAGAAATTAGTCTGTAGAGGCTTGAACCTTTGCAAGGCTGTAGCATGAGACTTGGACAAATTTCCACTTGCTAAGCAGTGAAAGAGAACCTTAAGTTGAGGCCCTACCTCTCCTATCAGCCCTGGAGGAAATACGAGTGTGGAGGAGATTGGAGCTGAATTTCCAGTCAATGAAGAGGGGTAAGCATTGTACTCCATTGAACCACGTTGCTCTGACTTCTGTGAAAACATTTTCTTTCAGACCTGTTCTTGACTGGTGTCACGTAGATCTGGTGAGATGTAAAGCATTCAGGAAAAGCTGCTTTTTGTCATGGCAGCAGGATAATTCTGCCTTGCTAGCAACAAGTTCTTTTTGAGGCTGCAGGTGCATAATGCTGGAAGTCTTTGTTTTCCAGGTTTTTTGTTGAGAGCTGAATCTGTCCCTTTCAGTCATTCCTGCTCTGCCAGACATGATTGTCTGCTGAGAAAAGGAAGAGAGTAGTGTCTGTAACACTTTGAGGACTGAGGCTGGTGGATTAGAGACGAGGAATTCATAAGGAAAATACCGAAAGCCTTTGGCAAACTAGGCAAGATGTGACGGGAAATACACATGCTCCTTTGTTTATATTTCTTCTTCTTTTTCTTCAGAGCAAAGAAACATTCAGAAGAACCTGAATTTTGATCTGTATTTTGGCACTAGAAGTCGAGTAGACATTTCTCATCCCTGGCTTGAGGCTGCAGCGTTCAGCGTAAGCCCAGGCAGACAGCAGCACAAGGCTGGTTGTGTTCCACACCTCTCACCTGGGAAGAGACATCCCAGTCTGAGACAGACTAATCTCTCCTGCCCTTCTCAGCTGTTCCAGGACACTGCCACTCAGTTCTCCAGTTTCTGCTTCCTGCAGCAGAATAGTCTCTGCTCTAGGCTGCAGCACAACAAGTGTGTGGCTCACAGAGTCCCCATCTTGATTTGTCAGTGCTCCCTGCTGAGAATCTCCCTTGCACCTTGAGGCTTGTGGTTTAGAAGGGAGAAGGAGCGAGAGTATTGACTTTCCTCAACACCATCAGGAAGCAAAGGCAGCTGGGCCCTGCTCCACACACACTCCTTGTCATTGCTATTTATAAAATAGGAACAAGAATAGTGACTATCCAGTGGAAAACCCAACAGCTTCAGCCTCCTGGCTGCTTCTTGTATGGATCCTGTGAACCCTTCCCTGGTCAATGCACATTTGTCACCTCACACTGCAGATTTCTCTCTTAGGCGTGAGGTAGGGGTGTGTCCCTCTTCGAAGAGCTCAAGTGAAAGTGTGAACGCTTGTGGTAGTTCAGCCCTGACCTTGGGGGATCTCGATCCATCTGGTTTGGACTCCTTTCAGTCTCTTTTGCAATCCTCACAGATTTCTGCTAGCTTGTACTGTTCAATCCAGAGGCTTAAGCAACAAAGTGCTTCGATGGGGATACGGGGCTCCCTCCCTCTGGAGCCCAGGTCTTCTCCAGTCAGTGGCCGTTTGTACTTAGCTGCTGATGATGCAGGTCCCAGTATCCTGACCATGGGAGAACATCTAGCTGCAGCAAGGACCAGTGCTGCCCAGGCAAGATTGAAGTGGGGTGTCCCCTTTGCTAAAGACTGGAGCCTTAGTGCAGTGGCAAGGGAATTCAGTCATGCAGAACCTCTCTCTGTCTCTCACAGATATGGATACATGGACTCAAACACATGGAGAATAAAAATTTCAGGTGTCATCCAACCACAAGCCCTTGCTTTTGGAGTGGGCTCTGGCAGGCTAGTGGATACAGAAGCAGAATCCTCTTACAGTTGGTCCCCCTATTTCAGATTGCAGCCCCCGGCAAAGCCAGCTCTGGAAACTGCTAGTCTTTATGTTCACACAAAAAGTCATTCCCCAAAAGAGGTTCTTAAAGGAGAAGAGACATCTAATGGGGCATCTCTGTGTGCTGAATCTTGGAAGGAAAACCTTCCAGCCAGTCTGTATCCAGAGGGTCTGCAGGTGTCACTGGAGACAGATTTCAGAGGGGGTCAGATTGGTGTAGCCATGTATGGAACTCCAGGGGAAGTGTGTGTGAGGGTCGATTCTCCTCCTGGAGATAAAGAGTTTAGCCCAGGCCAGCAGCTTAGTGTTAAATCTGTAGAAGTCAACAACTCTGAACCTAGTGTTAAGTGCATCAAAGAGTCAGAAGATGTGTGTGACCCCAGATCAGGAGCAGCCAGAAGGATGGCTGTGGTGGGCAGCAGCCAGTCCAGCCCTTTGGGTATTCAGGGTGAAGAAGGCTTTGGTGAATATTCTCATGTAGATTGTATGAATGTGAGCAGAGAAGAAACAAACAAATACTCCTACCAAGGCAGCTGGAGGAATTTGGAAGATGATGCCAGTCTCAACCCGTCTGAAGACCATTCTGTGGAGAGGAATGCCAAAGAACCACGGTGCTGTGAAGAAGGGAGCCAGACACAGGGAACTGTGTCCAGAGAGGTGAGGGTGTGCTCACTGCGAAGCATCCCTGGTCACAGGTACTGCTTGTGCTTGTTTCTGCCACTTGCTAGAGGTGCAGAGCTGAGGTACAAGTGATGGGGATGCTTGTCCTGTAGTTTTTTCCTGGTACTGAATGGCCAGAATCTTCTCTCCTACGGTCCTGCTCCATCCCAACAGATGCATCTTTCCATCTCATTTCCTTCTTCCTAAAGACCAGCTTTTTAACTTGGTTTTTCTTGGGAATGTAAACACCTGTTTATGTTCTCTGGATCCGCATGCTGAGGGAAAGCATTAAACTGGTTTTTACTCTGTGCATGGTTGCAGGGCCCTAAGATTTCAGTTCTGCTGCGCTCTTCCACGTGTGAAGTATGTGAGAGTATTCCCAGAGCAATGGTGGGGCAGTGTCCAAGGCATCTGACACAACACCTGACTCCGAGGCAGCACTGCTCTGGTCTCCATCCAGAATGACTTGTGCCGCAAAGACAAATTCTTCAACAGAGTGGAGTAGTGGGAATAATTGTGTGTCTTTTGTCTGTCTGCAGGTCTCTGAAAACAGCTTCTGGTTGTTGAAGGTGAATGAACAAAGGTAAAAAACCCTGTGTTCATGTGTGAATGTGCTGGTAGTTAACAGAGGAGGAGAACTGCTGCAGAGGCCTGAGGAGCATTTGGTTTTAGGACTTAACCTACATTATTCTGCTGTGTTTGGCTGAGGGCCTGCATCCCTTTCTTTTCAAAGAGTTGTCTCTAGAATTGAGTATGATCTAAAAAAATAATTTATGTATCTTTTAAATTCTGTCTTCTAAATTTAGCCTTGGTTGTTGCTAGCAACAGAAAGCATTGGTACCCATCAGTGCTGTTCTTCAGTGCAGCAAATTCCAGCCTGCTCACTGCAGAGTTAGGGAAGGTCACGAGATCAGATTCAAATCTGTGACCTGTGTGTGAGGTTGCTACCAGTTTAATGGTTCCTTAATTTGAAGAGAGACTGCAGGTTTTTCACTCTTTAGAGAGAATGATTTGAAACAATTTCTTTACAGCCTGATGGCTGAACTCTGATTGCCACCTCCTGGCTGGTTTAACTTTCCTTTCGGTTAGCTGGAGCTCACTTTTGTTTTATTTCTTTTTAAGTTTCCAGCACTTGTGTGACAGAGAAATCCTAAGAAGGTGTTTCCAGGCCTGGAGGAGACACGTCCTTTGGAAAAGGGCTGCAGCCAGGCAGCTGTACAGTGAGCAGCTGCTTCGGAAGGGCCTTGGTGCTCTGCAGTGGGCTGTGCACTGGAGGAGGGCGCAGCTGGAGGTGGCCCGGCGGAGACATGCTAACACTGTGCTGGCTGCCAGCTTCCACAGGGTGAGGATGGGCTAGGGACAGTGGGATGGTGCCATGAGCTTTCTGTTGTGCAGTCAGAGAGGGCAGAAATCTTCTTTGGATAGGGAGGAGGAAGGGGTACCCTGTGTGAAACTCAGCGATGGGGACGCTGATCCCAGTACTCTGCAGTTTGTTCTAATCACACGGTTTCTTCTTCAGTGGAAGGAAGCTGTGGCAAAACGGAGCAAGAAGGGAGCTCTGCAGCCTGAGCCATATTCTTATACCCAAAGTTCATCAGCAGGGGGTTTTGGAGTAGGAAGATTAGCAACTATGACAACCTCAGCTCAGCATCAGCTTACAACAGGATACTCAAAGGAAGCAGAGCAGGCTCGTAGGTAAGCCAAGAGCGTTCTCTTTCTGTTATCTTGGACAAGGCGAGCTTTACAAACACAGGGAAATTTTTTTCTCAGATGATGGCAAACTTGTTTCCATGTCCTTGGATGTATTGCTGTAGATAAACACTGCAAGAATTCGTAACTCAGTTTTAAGAACTAAACAATCTTATTTCAGAGCTTCTGTGTACTGGTGTTTGAGTGTCTGACAGAAATACTCCTGTACTAATTCTTGGCTTCAGCTATTACCTGCATATGTGATACAGATGTAAACAAGATTGGAATGAGGCAATACTACAGTACTCTAGCAGTTATAGTATCTCTACTGTGTGTGGAGTGAGGCAATACTGAAGTCTCTTGCGGTAGTTTGACAGTATGGGGGTCAAAAGAAAAACCTTTTGTTGAGCCTTCTGATTCTGAAGGCAGAATAACAAGTCCAGAAAAAAGAGAAGTCCAAAAAGAGAAGTCCAGACAAGAAAGCTCTGGATTCTGTTCTGTGAGTGCCTTTTTGGGCAGCTGGATGTTAAAGCATGTTTGTGCCTCTTTCAGGGTGGAGGGAGAGCTGTGGACACAGCTTCGTCATAGTAAGAGAAATGAGTTCTGCTGGAGAGCTGAAGCCATCAGGGACATGAGACGCCTGGCTGGTAAGTGCACACTCCAAGGCCTTGGAACAGCTTGGAGATAATCACTGTTTCACCATGTTTTTTGGTTTATGTGTAGTTGTTGCTTTGACCTGACTCTTTCAGAACCTGATTCTGCAAACAGCTGGGCCAGTGTCTGTGGCGGTGGAGCGTGGCCTCTCACCGTGTCACACACCTTTTGCCTTGTCCCTTGTATGAATTCAGCTGCAGCAGGTGCTCTTGCTCCAGCAGCGTGAGCTGCCTCCCTTAAGTTCCTTTCCCAGGCAGCTGGAGTTCAGCCAGGGAATGTTTGCTGTGTGACACTAAATTGTTGGAAGTTCTTCTAAGTTATTTTCCTTCCTGTGATCTCTTCCTGCCCTGCGACGCAGCAGCTTTCAGACTGTGGCGCCTGCAGAAGGAGGTGCTGAGCAAAGAGGAAACCAGGCTTTCGGAAGCCCGTGCCCTGCTGGAAAGGAAGAAGCTACGAAACCTTCTCTGGATGTGGCGTTCCCGATGCTTGGAAATGAAACAGATTTCAGCACTGACAACTCAAATCCAAAGAGCCTCAATCTCCCGGTGAGTTGAGGGGGGTCTATTTTTCATGTGAAAAGCCTGTTCACTGTGAAGATCCAAGGAATGACAGAGCCAACCCAGATGTGTTGTTCCATCTTAAAGCCACATATCCTTTTGTTTTAGGAGTTAATAAGGATGAAAGTAGGGATAGAAACATGAAAGGAACTACTGTGGCCAAAGATGTTACAACTTGCCTCCTGTGCACTGCCAAAGCTTTTTGGTCCTGAGCTTTGATGTTCTGAGAGACCAAACCTGAGAGCAGCCAGTGTGCTGCTGTGCTTTGAGCATGACTGTGGCTTTTTGCTGAAATAAACAAATAGAAGCTCAGGAGATGACAGCTTCTGTTTGTCTTTCCTGAACTAAACCCACTCTCAGAAAGAGACACAAACTTGTACACATTTTTTTTAATGTGTTTTTATTTGCCTTTTGTATTCTCAGGTGCTTCAGTGCATGGAAGGAGGCTGCTGAGCAGAAGGCACTTAACAGGTGCAACCTGGCCCATCTCAGAGCAGTGTCACTGAGGAAGCACTTCCATCTGTGGGTTGAGATGCTGCAGGTCAGAGAAGGTGACAAGCAGGCAGTGGTGAACCTCTTCCTCCTACAATGGAGACAGCATCATGGTGAGCAGCTTGGGGGCTGTGCAGAATCTAAGACTTGGAGGTGCTTAGGCACCTTCTTCCTCTTCTTGTACAGTGAAAACCAGCTGAAAACAGCCTGATAACAGAGGGGCTCAGATGATACAGGGTATGAACATACCAGAGTGGGCAGAGCACTAGTTCTGGATGTGTCAGTGAAGCTACAGGGAGATTTGTTGATCTGCATCATAAACCTAGCAGGAAGTCTTAAACCTCGCTGAGAAGAAGCAGTTTGGGGGCTGGGCTGGTCTAAGTTGGGAATGCCATCTGACAAATGATTCTTGTTCCTTTATGTATCTGGCTAAGGAGCAGTTATAAGCTCAGAAGCTGACAAGAGAGTGACAAAGAGGCCTGAAGATCAGCCATTGTGGACTGTGGAGAGGCAGTTTCTGGAGAAAACAGACTGCTCTTTTGATGACTTCTGCCAAAAGCTGAAGCTGCAGAGGGTGTATCTGCTGTGGAAAGCAAGGCTGCGCGAGCACCACAAAGCTGAGTGAGTGCAGAAGAGCCAGTTCCTGGAGCCCTGCCCTCATTAGTAGTGTCCCCTTGACTTTCTGATCCTTTTTGAAGAACCCCTTTTACCCCATTGATCATCCATGGTGTCCCTTTTCTGTCACTTTGCTGTCTCAATATCTTCTGTCTCAGTTATTTCTCTCAGACTCTGGAGCAGTGTAGACTCAGAAAAGCTCTGAAACTGTGGCACCAAAAGTACCTCACGCTGAAGACAACTGAACAAAGTTCTAAACACTCGCACAAAGCTGTTAATGAGGAACCTCTTGCCATGCTGTTTTCTGAGGACCTCTCAATATCATCTGGCTTTGACAGCAGTGCTGCAGCTACTCTGAACTCTCAAAGCTCATTGGAAAAGGTGAGGAGGCCTTGAGACATCCAGGCTGCTCTGAAATATTAAATTGCTGAGCTTTTTCAGGTGAAAATTTCTGCTTCAACATGATGTTGTCATCAGCAAACTGTGCTTAAAATTTAATGCTGAGGAGCACTGAATCTGTGGGATCCTGGAGTTGAAATGGAATCAGAAAGTGTAAAGTCAATGCTCTCTGTGCCCTTTTCTGGTTCATCATCTAGTGATGTTGGAAGATGCTGAGCTAGTGAGGTTCCCTTGCACACTTGCTTCTATTTGTGGCTGCAAGGTGGAAGGGATGAGGTATAAAGAGCCTTTTCACTGTGACAGTGTATATGCTCTTTCCTCAGTAGAGAAATATCTGTATTTCTGCATTCAGTACAGAATTAACTTTCCCATCATGACATGTGTGCACTCCAGAGCTGTACTTGCTAGCCTGCAGTTCCTTTGGATGCATTCTGGATTTCCCTGAATCCTTGTTAGAAAGAGGAGTAAATGGCCTGGTCAGAACTGTTACCTGAGTACACTTCCCTTCCCCACGAGGACACTCACCTCAAGTGGTCCTCCCTTCACCCCCGCAGGAGTGCAGCCTCAGTGACAGCAGCCAGCACGGCTTCTCCCTTCTGATCTCTGAGGATGTCACACACCTGCCATGTCACAGTTCTTTCCTGCAACTCCACCAGTGCACAGAGCTGCCAGCTGAGCTGGGTGGGGAGCTGTGCTTGCAGACCTCCTTTCCTCTACAGAGCACTGGATCTGGGTGAGTTGGAGACTGGTTCTTTGGGATGCTGGTGGCAGTGGCCCTTTGTTTGGTCTGGCTGAATTCTTTCCTGCTGGATATCCCCTCACATCACCTCACACCATTTTTCCAGATACTTTATCCTTTTGTTTCTTTCTCTTTTCCCCCAACGCTTTTGTCTTGCAGAAGAAATTGGTTTGTGGGAGATGAGTTCCAGACTTTGGTGCTGCAGAGTCCAGACGATAATAACCAGCTTCTCACCAGTTATTCTGCATGGGAAGAGGTGAGGCCGGAAAGTGGTGCATAAAATGTAAACGTACAAGTGTTTTCTGCATAACCCAATTTAGCAAAGAGCCTTTGGGTTTCAAAATCAGCATATGGAAGGTCTCACTGCTGTTTTGTCTTTGTTCTTTTCTCTCAGACATAAGATTTGGGAGATTGAAGCTTTCCTCAGGCTAACTCTTGCAATCACAGAAGTCACAGCAGCAAGAGAAAGGGCTGAGCTGCACGGAATAACTGTGGTATAACAGCAATTCAAGGTCTTTTTTGCCTTTCTGGTTTACAGGACTACAGTTCTGACAAGGAGGTGAAGAGTTGCTGGGAGCAGGCAGAGAAATGCTGCCTGCAGAGGTACTTCATTGTTTGGTCAGCTCGGACTCAACAGCTTGTAAAGGTCCAGCAGTACTTCAGGCACGTTCAGCTGTCTCGGTAGGGATTGTGCTTTCCAGAAGTTTCCTAAAGCTCTCTGTTTTGAAAGCTTTACACTTGCTTTAAAAATAAGAAAAAAAATTCCTTGTCCAGCTGTGTTTTTCTGTCTTCAGTGGGAGTTTTGAAGCCCATTATTTTATGGTTTTACCCACTTCAAAATTATTATATCTGAACACAATAATTTCTGGTTGGATGGGATGACCTACAAATTAGAGCAAGGCCAGCACTGCTGATAACAAGTCCTGGTAACTTCCTAATCCACTAAACTGGCCTTGCTCTCTACTGATTCCAGAGTTGAAGAGCACAACAGGCTTGGCACCACCAGGACAGAACACCTTACTCCCAACAACTTGCCCTGTCCACTATTTCCCCTGATATTTAATGGGAAAAGAATGTTAACAGATCAGATGTGTTTCTAAAACTGCCTCGTGTATGTTTGTTGTTAAAGTTTCAGTTACAAGGGTGGGAATCTGTGTGAGTTGTTCCTACAGTCGGTGCAGTGACCTTTGTCTTTCTCAGAGCCTTTCTCAGCTGGCACCACTGGGTCATGGAAAATAAGAACAGAAAAGCAGCAGCAGCCCTAAAACATGGAGATCATTGCTGCCAGATGGCTTTCAGCCTGTGGAAAAAGAGAATGGCCCAGAAAGTGGAAGTGGACCGGAGATTCCTGTGTCACGTGCACCAGGTCACTGCTGATGCTCTGAAGCGTTGGCATTCCTGCTGGCAAAGTGAGTGACCCCACCCCACAGCAGCACTCCTGTCTTTAGGAGAGGGATGCTGTGGGAATGGCTGGGATGGAGAAAGCCCCACTCTTGGCTGTAATTCTGTGCACTGCTCCTCTGGAAAGGTGCATACTAGTCCAGGGGTCAGTAAGTGCCCGTGTCACTGCATTTTTCTGGCTCTGACAGGACAGGGGCCCTGCTGTTTTGCAGTGCTTTGGTAGGGAAGATGCTCCTTTGGCACCTCTACCTCCACTACCAAAGGAGTCCTCAAGCAGTGCATTTCAGCAGCTGGGGAGTTAAATGGAGTTCAGTGCAGCATTCCAAGTGTGAACATGCCTCCTCAGACCCAACAGTCAGACTGTACTTCAGTAGGAACAGGGTGTGTCTTTTGGGGTGGCTTGACACTCCTGATCCTGTCCCTCAAGGGATTCCATGTGCTCTAAGTGCTACTTGCACTGTGGTGGTGAAGGAACACTCCCAATTTTTGATGGAAAACTGCCTTGCAGATAAGAGTGGAAGTGATCTGTGATCCCTTGCAGGGAAAACTAAAAAGGAGGTCTGACTGCCTTGCAGACAGAAAACTACAAGCTGAATTGAAAAGTCTCTTTAGCTGCTAAAGGGAGGACAGGAAATCTTAGCAAGTCTGGTCCCATTTGATGTTTACAGCAGATGTGTTCTTTGCTCTTGTCTGGGCTCTGTGATGGAAAAATCATTGGATTGAGCTCAGCAAGGTGGTGTGTTCTCTCCCAGGGAATCGTGCTCTGAGGGAGCTGCAGCAGCAGTGGGCTCAGCACAGCTGCCAGGAGAAGAAGAGGCTGGTCCTGCAGACGTGGTATTACCAAACGATGAAGCAGAAATATGCTGCTTTATTCTGGGAACGTCTTCTCCTGCACAGGTTTGTTTCCTCACCTCAAAGCATTTCTGAGGGAAGCTTTGAGTGAAGAGCAATTTATGTAGCAGAGAATCCATTGTGTTCAGAGCAGAGCTTGGGTTTGAAAGTGCAGATAACTTGTGTGTAAATGGAGCTTCTGTAGGAGCACTTCCCTGGGGATGCTTCTATGTTGAAGAGTCTCTTATCCATAGCCTCACACTCCCCATCTCATTCTTCTCATTCAAAACTTCTTTCCAGAACCTGTGTTCAGTCATAGTTATGCAGTGTTGTATTTGTACCCTAATCAAGGGAGATGCAAACAAATTTGTGTAGTTTAAAAAATTGAAAGCCTTGTTTTCACAGGAATTAGTCAGTATTTGCTGAAAGGAATAGAGGGCAGAGGTTTACAGAGATCTGATGTTTACAGACTTGAGTCTTTTAGGATTCTGGACACAGTGCGTTGATTTTAATTTAATGTGAAAAATTGAGTTCAATATTTTCCTGCAGCAAAGCAATATCCAGTAAAGCCTATGAAGAACCATGATATTCAATTCATCTTGGTGTTAGTTACAATATAGGTGAAGCTGTAGTATGGTTTGCAATCTTGTTATGTTGCAAATCCCGAAAACATAAGAATTTAATTTCTTTTCTCTCTTAGCTGTGTTCAGTGGCTTTCTCACTGAAAACAGTTTTGTTTGTGGTTTATGTTGTGTGAGGCTGGTGCCTGGCTGAAGTGCAGTGAAGTGTCCAGCTTCAGTGAACCAGGAATTGTTCAGGTGTTTCTCTTTGAAATAACTCGGGAGGATAAGAACGATAAGATTATTTATGCTGAGGGTTCATTTAAGGCATGAGAAGTGCAGGTTTGGCCCTAGCAGGTTTCCTTTTGAATTGCAGGGTCAGGGTGAGAGGAGACAAAGATCTGCAGAGGAAAGAGCAACTAAAAACCCAGCGAAACTTTGGTGGCTGTGATGCTACACTCACCCCACCCAACTGCATTTTCCTCTGCAAATCCATCTCTGTGGTGGCTCCCTGGTGGGAGTTGTGTTTGGGAGAAGTCCTTAATGTTGCTCCTTCCTGTTGAGTGTGTCACCACCATTAATCTTCCTTCTGAGTCTGCTTTGATGAGGCAGCATTTCTAATTTCTCACCTGGATATGGTACAGGCTGAGCCCTGTCTCTTCTGAGGGGGGCATTTTTCATGCTAGGATAACCTGCAATAGATTCTCTTGATCTTCCAGGAAGCCTGCCAGGCAGAGGATATTTACACCTCTGCCCTATACTGCAGTGGGGTGATTTGCATAATGAAAGTCCAAGTGGAACAAGGAACCAAAAGGATAAGCCAGGAGTTAAAAGCAGATTGGATTCTAGGGTGGCCTCCTGTGCATCAGCCTGCAAGATAGAGAGAGATTACTGTGGGTGCAGATTTGCAGTGCTGTTAATAGTAACTCCCATAGGCATTGATTTTTTTGGAATAAAATTGTCTCCATAAAGATTCGAGTTGTACATCCCACGAACACAGGCCCTGAGTTTGTGACAGCCAAGAAAAAAACTAAAATCTGAGTCTTGACAACAAGCTGCTGTCTTAAATTCAGCAAACAGACTTCAGGAGTCTGCTGGGTTTCATGCTTAAGGAGATTTTAGCAGTTTTGTTCTCATCCCATAAAGAAAAAGCCTTCATCAAACATCACCCTCAAGGTCAGCTGCTGGCACAGAAGAAGAAGATTGAAGACTGACTAATTTAATTCCTTTTTTTTTCTTTTGAGGGATCCACTGTGTGTAGTGGCAGGGCAGCCTAGGAAAAGTGTTTATTTTGTAGACAAAGGAAGAGTGTAGTGTAATATTGGATTCACTTTCCTTTGAAGAGGAGGAAATGCTAAAATGGCCAAAGGGAAGCAAACATCCTCCTGGGCTTTGAGCAGCTGGGAGGTAACAGTGTTGGGAACCCAAAGTAAAATGAGGGCAAGTTTTCAGCAGAAAGACACTATAGTTGAGGAGTCTGAACTTGAACCTTCCAAAGACGAGGCACTGGAGAAATAAGTAGTGTGGAGAAAGATCCATAAATGTCGATTGCATAAGGAATAATAGGAACAGCCTTTTTTCATGTTGGCTTGCTTTGACCATTTTTGTGGGACGCTGCAGGCTGGGTGAGAAGGTGGGATTTGGTCTAAAATGGAAATGTGACTTCAGGCATCTACCACTTTTCTATGCTTGTACTGTTTTTCAGGTGCCTCATCACCTGGGCCCAGGTCACTGCGTGTAGTCTGAGGCAGCGCGAAGCCCTCTCTGAGTTTGAAAGGGTCAGAGAGCACCGTCTCTTACTTGTGAGCTTTACTGAGTGGAGGAACAAACTCCTGAGAGCTAAACAGAGAGTGCCAGGAGAGAGAAACCACCAGTGGCAGGCCCCCTCTCCAGGTAAAGCCTGTCACCGCTGGCGAGTGGCTGCACGAGGACAGCAAGCCCTGCGCCTGGGATCTGTGGCCACTGTCAAACAGGTAAGAGAAGATGAAGATCCCTGTGAGACAGTTATTCTTAACTGCCTGTTCCCTCATGAAGGCTCAGTGAGTCACGAGGCACTGAGAATTCAGTGACAAGGCTTGTATAAAAATTTGATTTGTGGTGACTGCTTTGAAATTCTTTACAGACTGTGCATGCAACTTCATCACCATAATCTGGCACTTGCAGGAACCATCTGGAGCACAGCAATAAGGAAAGGGGACATTTTGACCAGAGAGATGAGAGCACTCCTTTCCCTCTGCTCAAAAGATGAGATGGGATAATCACTGTCCCTGCAGAGCAGAGTGAGCTGTCAGAGTTGCAGCTTTTTTCAAAGGGCTCACAGCTCGCAAACCACAAAGAGGTCGATTGATTTGGAAGGGCTGAGTCAGTCCTGCTGGGAGCTCATCTGTGCAGTTTCCAGCCTGGGGTCTAGCACATTAAAGTACCTGCAGGGCTGTGGCATAAATGTGTCTCTAAGGCTGGTTTGTGTGAGTGCTGTCTGTGTGCATTGTGTTTACTCTTGGCTGCAGCTGTGTTATTTCTGTTTGCAGGCCTGCAACTACTGGACCAAAGCAGCTGCCTTTTCCCAGTGCTTACGGCAGCGCAGTACCCTCATAGGGGCCAGGAAAAGCAGGAAGATGGCTCTGTCCTGGCCCCTGAGTAAGAAAATGCTCCCTCCTCTCTTCCTGTGGTGGGGCCATGTGGGGAGTGTGTGAGGAGGGAGGGGAAATACTGCCAGCCAAATTGACTGGAATTTCTCTGTGGAGTAGAACCTCATGGCAGTCAAACTCTGTGGGTTGCTTCCATATTGAGCCAAAGGACTAAGGACTCA
The DNA here is from genome assembly GCF_001604755.1 of Lepidothrix coronata. Taxonomy (NCBI): domain Eukaryota; kingdom Metazoa; phylum Chordata; class Aves; order Passeriformes; family Pipridae; genus Lepidothrix; species Lepidothrix coronata. Next base: position 1,657,302 of record NW_016690378.1, on the reverse strand, counting down.
TGGCAGCTCTGCTCTCTCCCTATCTAGCTCCAAGGTTAGCTCCTGTGTGACTCCTCTTTCCTTTCCTAGAAAGCAGAAGAGGCAGAGAAGAGGGTTCAGCTCCAGCTGGACTTTTTCCCAGTGCCATTCAGCGCTGGCTGGTGATCTACAGAAACCAGAACAGGGCTGAAAGGCTGCGGCTCCCTCACCTGGTGGAGAGACCTGATGTGGTGGGACCCTCTCATGCACATGCAAGGATCGAGGAGAACAAAGCCGAGGTGGACTTGGAGGAGTGGGATGAGGAGCGTCTCGGGTAAGTGGAGTGGAGGGCTCTGGGCTTCCTCTTGCTGCTGCCATCAGGGAAGGGCTCCCTCGTAGGGCTGTTGAGCTGGTAAAGCTTATTTTTCTCCCTTCCTGCAGGAGGAAATACCTGAGGTGGTGGCATCGCACAGTGGTCCTTTGCCGGCACCAGCGTGAAAGGAGACTGCTCTGTCTGGCAAGGGGGTGGCACCAGTGGAAGGAAGCCAGCAGGGTGGTGATACTGGCTCAGGTGTTGGTGAGTGTCTGCTGCCACCAGAGTGGCAGGGGTGGGTGTTACTGGGCAAGCCTGTTCTGCTTGCAGCCTGGGAAATGAGACTTGGGGGTTTAACAAGTACCAGTGTGCACCAGAAATCCTACTCTGCTGCTGTGGATCATTTTTCCATCGTTCTTTTTGAAATGCCAGCCTGGCACACTGCCATATCTACAGATTTAGTTGTGCTTTGCCCCATCTTACAAATGGGAAGCTGAGACAGGATGATTTGTGTAGATTGTCTGTGGCTTATGCAAAAAGTTCACAGCAAGTATTACAGTCTTTGTCCTCATCTGTGTTCCTGATACATCCCACTGGCGACCACAACCTACAAAGGGCTGTCATTTGGTTTCCTCTTCTCAGCCCATGCTCTGCCTGACTTCCTGGGCTGTAGCTGTGTGAGATGTGCTCTGACCTGCCCAGGGGACAAGATGACGCCTGTATATAGTCCATATTCACTGAGGAGCTGTGCTGGAGCTCCCCAGGGTGTCGGGACTTAATTAGCCACAGGATTTGCAGGAGACAGTAAGAGCTTTGTTATTAGTCAGCTCTGTTTGTTACCAATGCAAAGTCATTCAAGAGGGACCCGGGAAGGCAACTGGGAAGCAAGGTGGGACTCAAGGGAAAGGAGGTAATTTGCTTACCAGGGCCCAATTAATCTGTGCACCGTGTCTGTTCCTGGCAGGACCGGCAGCGGCTCATAGAAAAGACCTGGAGGGTGTGGAGGCGAAGATATTTGCAAAGCTATGTGGTACAGAATTTTTTGGAGGAGGAAGCCAGGAGCCTCCTGTCCCAGGTAAGCATTTATGAATTCAATGCTTCAATTCTGTGGGCCTCAGTGGACCAAAAAGCACCCCCAAGGGACAACTGGTGTTCCCTGTATCTCTCCCCATGCACAAAGCACTTGCTTGGGGAGAAGTTGAATACATCAAGGAATGGGACTTGCCAATAACAAAGGGAAATAGCTTCCAGCCTTACATGGGTTCATCTTTGGGTGTTTTTCAAAGCTTTGTGTCAGCAGGCAATTTCCCTGACGTGTGCCCCCTTCCCCACTGTTATTAGTGATGTTAATCCACTAATCCCCTGCCTCTGGAGAGCCCACTCAGGGAAGAAACGGGCTGCACATTGGTGCAGGAGGACTGTGCTGACTTGCACCCAGGGGCAGGCAAATCACTATGAATTTGAGTGAGCAAGCAAAGCCTTAGAACTCATACCCAGATACTCCTCTGCCTGCCTCCTGAAGATCCATGCAGGATTAGGTCCTGCTTTAAGGAGATGGGAGCAGGTACTGAAATTAGAGGGCAGGAGGGACATTGTTCTTTATATTGTTCTTTTTTCTCTCACGTTGATTTGTGCTTTGCATGTCATTTATTTGGCTACAGGAGAGGCAGGGAAGGGCTCTGAGTGGTGAGGCAGCTGGCAGAGCCATTGCTAGAGGGAAAGCTGTGTTTATGGGTTCTATGAGAGTGGCTGCAACCCCTCAAGGGTCACCAGAGTATTTGATTTGTCCACTTCCCTCTCTCAGGCCTTTGGAAGGTGGCAGCAGCTCACAGCATTCCAGCTCAAAGACAAAGGACTCTGCTGAATGGAAGGGGACTGCCTGCAGCTGCTGCTCATTTCAGGACACGTGGAGGATGTGGCTCCTGTCACAACAAAGAGCTGGTCCTGTGCAGTTCAGAAAGAGAACACTGCTCTTGTGATAAAAGCAGTGCTGCAGGCCAGAAGGGTGACAGCCAAAGGACAACCAGGAAGAGATGGTATACCTAGTCAAAGGTCCTCTTTAAAGGACTTGTATCCTACCTCCTTAGCAGCATAAATGGAGAAGTTACTCCCCATTGTTGTGAGGTTTCACTCCCTTCTCCTCTGGACCCTGCTTTTGCTGCAGTTCTGATTAAAGGTCAAAAAACTGTCTTATAGGCTCTCCCTTTACTCAGTGTTTTTGTCATGGACAGGAGTTTGGTGTCAAGCAGGGGAGTAAGCAAATACATGAGTCTTAGAGATGAGCAGAAGTTTGCCTGTGCTACATCCTGTTGATTCCAAAGTTTGGACTGTCCTGGGTAGGTGCAAACACAGGTCTTTATTTTCAGATTTGGCTCTTCCCCTGGTGGGAGATTCCCACATGGCTCCCACCTCCTCCCCCTGTCTAGGTCCATCAGCTCTTCATTAAGCCTTTCAGTGGGTGGCCAACCTCCTGACTGCTTCCTGCTGGTTCCTTTCTGTGCTGAATGGGCAAGGGATGGAGAAACCTGCTGGGAACAGCTGAGCACCAAAAGCTTTGCTGAGGCGAGACAGGCGTGTCTGATCCCCAACCTTCCCATTACTTGCCTCTGTGATTGATGCCCTGTAATTACCCTGGATATATGAGCCCAGCCTCAGACAGCTGTAACAAGAGGGTCTGAAGAATCTGGAAAAGGCTTTTCTTCCTTGCTTGTTTGAAAGAGATGCTCACAGCGTGGTGGGGATATCAAAATCCCACTGGGAACTGCCCCGAGGTCTTGTTTTCCTAGTCTGTGGTAGCTTGGCAGGATTATTAAGTACACAAAGCAGCCTCAGTAGCTCCACACACCCCTTATTCCAATGCTGTGGGGCCTAAGGCTGTTAAGAGTCATTAGGTCAGGAAAGATAGGCTGTCTTTCCCTACAGGCACTGGAAAAGGACCACCACAACTCCTTCGACATTGCAGCTCTGGGCCGAAGATTGTAGCTGGTTACTTTTGGTAAATTCCAGGATTTAAGCTTTCTCTGCTCTACCATGGAGCTTTGGCCATACTCAGGGCATGCACTGAAAGGGAAGGCAGAACTGCCCCAGAAACAATTGGTTTTCTTAAAATTTTCCCTTGTGCCACGCTGACTAGTTAGCAAACAACATGAGTCTCTGCCAGAGTATAGCCTAGGACAAGGGACATTTGTACTCACGTAATTTATTATACATAATTGAAGGAATAGTGTGATTCCTAAGTAGCTTAATCCAGAATTGAAATTCACATAGTCCTATTAAAAAGAAAACAGGAAATACAATAAAAGGAGAAAAGTTAAGGAGAAATATTGAACCTTCTTCTGGAGTGAGTGCAAAATAGCCTGATATGAGCAATTATGAAGAAATACATTTTAGGAGTGCAATATAAAAGCAATTTGACCTTCTTTTCCGGGTTGGTAACAGCTGAAATAATCCCCTTACATAGGCACAGCTGACAGGAGTGTTTCTGCCCCCAAGGCAGCATTTCTGTCATGGGAAAGTTACCAGAATCCCATGGAGTTTTATCACACTGATGCACAAGAGTTCTCTGTTCTTGTAATCAACACGGCCATTAGCAGCTCTTCATCCCGCAGAGCTGGCCTTCAGGCTCAGTCTGGAGCCTCAGCTCAGAGGTTCAGGTAGTTCTGGCTCTTGTTCAGTGAGAAGGGCTCAGGGAGCCTTTTTGCTGGGGACAGAAGAGCACATACTGTGGGTTTGGGAGTGTGTTGCCCATCACCAGCACAAGAGCTGCTGCTGCTGCTTCTCAGTGGATGGACGGAGGAAGTAAGGGATTGTAAGAGGGATTTTCACTGCTGAGTTGGAGAGTTCAACAGCTCAAAAGTGTCATCCACAACCTGCCAGAGGCAGTTTTCGAGGGGGAAGTCGTTGTCCACCAGGTTGACCAAGTAATAGTTGTCATGGATGTACTGGATGATCATGCGAGAGGGCGACTCCTCCTCGTAGAGCTTGGCCCACTGCTCGATCCACAGGGCAAAGGCTTCGTCCTGGCAGGGGAAAAAAGCGTTGGCAGTTGTGTAACATTTTCATGTTACTTAATTTAGGACACCCAGTGTCACATGTGGCTGGGCCAGCCTGTGGCTTGCTTCTTCTCAGTAAAAATGGCAGGAGTTGAGCAAGGAGCCTCATGCTTTCCAGTCAGGGGGACGTGCCCAGAGCTGAAAGGAGACACGGTTTGCAGTGCAATGAATGGCTCAGTGCTGCCCCTGCCTGTGTGTAAGAGGGGAGGAAGAGCCACTGTCCAGCACTCTGGGGCCCACTGCAGTGACACTGATAGTTCCCAAGTTACTGTGCACTTGGTGTTTGAGAAGAGCTTTTGCCACAGCAAAGTTCTCCTTACACAGAGGGAGCAGGAGAAGCAGTACCTGGACCTCTGCAAGCCAGTATTGCAACAGCCCTCAACTGTGAGAAGTGTCACAGACTAAAACCTAACCAGACACTGAATTTCACAGTAGTGCATCCAGCAGGAGGGAGGACTCACCTTCCAGTAGAGGAAGCTCACAGGATCCACTACAGTAGGCTGGATGATCTCCCTGCCTGGGAAGATGCCCCAGGTGACAGCGTTGGGTTGCAGATCTGGAGCATTGGTGATATTCTGGCCCTGCCAAAGGAAGGAAAACCTTTTTGAAGCAACTGCTGGAGGAGGAGCTGAGTGAGTTGGAACAAGTGCATTTACCCTCTCCTTGTTAACTCAAACAGCTGCTGCACGGCACAGCTGACTTGCTTTACTTTCCCTTCCCTTCATCAGCCCTCACGTCTGGCTTTGTTCATAGCGATAGCTGAATCTCGGATATTTGCCTCTCTCCCCAGGTGGTGAAAGGAACGTGTCCTGTGCCCCACAGCCCACCTTGACGTTGACAATGTGGTAGTTCACCCTCAGCTCGTACTTCTTCAGCACCTTGAGCAGCGCCGTGACGATCTCGCTGGAGGCAAAGAACTCCAGGTAAGCCTGCAGGGAGGGATGGGGAAGGGGGAGGAGAGTCAGAGCCTTAAATCATGGCAGGACAGATAAATACAGGCAAACGAGGACAGAGCTGTGGAGTCTGGGCTGCCTTGCATGGCTCATCCCCAGAAACATGTAGTACAGAGGAGGGTTGAGCAAAGGGCAGAGCAAATTCATAAGAGAGCTGGGGAAAAAAAGTAAATAACTGGGGAGAGCAGATATAACAGGCCAGAACAGTGAGCTCAGGAAAGCTACATCCTGCCTGTTTTGCACCCATGCAAGCAGACAGGCTGGAATGAACTCCAGTGTAACCACAACTGCTGCACCAGGAAGCAGCCTGTGCCAGAGTGCTTGACCTCTATTCTACAGCAGTGTCTTGCCAAGGCAGCCCAGCAGGGTGAGAGCAGAACTCGGGGGTCTCAGCTGGGCTCTCCTAAGCACCACTCCCTGTCTTCATCTTTTGTTCACAATTCTCCCCGTGTGCTTATACAACCCAATTCTGTACTTGCTCTGTGCTTGGCTGCTCCCAACAACTGCTTCCCCTCCCCCCATTTCCTGGCTATTGTGTGAGATGATGGATTTCCCTCACCTCGGGGGAATCTTTTCCTTTGAAAACATAACTGCATTTGCCATCTGCTGGTCTCTGGCTTTGGCGGTTTGGATCCCTTTTGAACGTGGCTGCTTTGTTTCCCAGTATGAGCCACTTGCCTGGCATTTACCTTGATGGGAGATTCCTATCACAGCCATTAGTGGCAAGGCTCTAGGGCCTGAAATGCCTGACAGTGGGAGGCAGGACTGCTGGCAGGCCAGGGAAGGAACCTGGCAGTCGTGTGAACAGCACAGCACAGTGCTGTGGGCTGAGGGTAATTGTGGAGAACTCTGCCTTAGTGAAGGACAGACAGGGGAATTTATAAATGCCCAGTTATCACCATGAGAAGCTGGGTGGTAGAGATACTACCCCGTTGATTCCCATTTTATGAAAGACCCAAGTGCTTTCTGCATCACTGAATGGGAGCAGATGCAGCAGGTAAAATGTATCTAAAACTTCACAGCCTTGCTCTAGAAAGAAGTCACCAATAATTACTTGCTGAGAGTAGAAACAAGAAACAATACATGATCTGAGGTGGGGGGAAACAGCCCTGAAGTCAGCCACAGAGATGACATAGCCTGGCTCTTAGGACACCAAAGGAGCTTTGCCTCATCTCACCAACAAGGCATTAAGATAAGGAGCAGGCAGAAAGATTATCTGGATGAAAGCCTGGGACCTCCCAACCTAACAGAGACCAAACAGGGTCATAACTCTTTGCTGCCTAGCCTAGAATAGCACTGTACCTTTTGGAAAACATAGCCCCCACTGGGCCCCCAGCCTACAATGGGGTCTGTGGATGGTTTGCCATTGATGTTTGGCTGGGAGTTGATGGTCAGGATTCCTCGTCTGTTGACCTTCTCCAGCTGGTCCTTCAGAAGGTTGGTCTCAGTAGCCAGAGGGTCATCGTTCCAAGGCATGCATGTGACCTGCCATGGGGAGAAAGGGTGGCTCACAGTGGGTGTAACAACCCCTTCATTGCCATCTGGGTGCTGAAGGAACTCAGAAGTGCCCTAATGGCCTCAAACACACCTGCTTCAGGAGAGAACTCCCAGGTTTGGTTCACAGGGCAGGATATGCTCAACACTAAGAACGACTGCTGAAGTCTATAGATACCAGTCCTGTCATACTGTAGCAGCTTTCCTTTTATTTTGAGCCCTAGCTCTGGCTGCTGGATCCCCTTCCAAACACTGTCTCAGAAAATCCTTTTGGATAGGGAAGTGCCAATTCTTGTTTAGAAGAATGATGTAGTACCAGGAGCAAGGGGAAACATGCACTGTTGTCTGTGCCACACCAACCCTCCCTTCCTGGGCCATCACTCACCCTGTGCCCATTCCTGTTGGGTTCTCCAGTGATGTAACACGTGAACACCTCAAAGACACTTTCCTCACCAGTCAGCTCTTCTCCCCACATCTTCAGAAGCTCCTCCCGGGGAGACTTGCTCTTCAGGTAGAAGAGGTAATAGTCCTTCAGTTCCCCAAAGGCTGGAGAGGAGGAGTTACCCCTGCAAGGGGAGCAGACACAGACTTAACAGGCCACTGAGGAAGATGAGCTGATTTGGTGGTGCAGGGAGGCAGCCACCCAGGAAGAGAAGTATCCAACAAAACCTCACCAAAAACCTCAAGATCTTGGTGCCATTCAATCCGAGCAACTGGGGGCCACTTTGTTAGGAAGCCACCTGTTCAGTGAAGCCCAAAGTGTGCCCAGGACACCCATTAACAGAGACCAACTGTGCACCAGGCTTTCCTACTGCAGGGGACACTTACCACCGGCCATTGGGGAAGTCATCCCACTCCTGGGTCCTATAGATGTAACTCTTGGGCCTGGAGGCCCAGAAGATGGGCCGAACATCTTCCACTCTTCTCTTGGGGTGGGCACTGACTGCCCAGGGCAGGGGCCGCCTGCATGGGAGGAGCAGACATTAACACACTTCCTCTGCTGACTCTCCACTAGAGCCTGGAGGCCCTTCCCCTGGAGAGAGCAATAACAGAGGCTGAGAAGAGTTCTGCTTGCCAAGAAGTAGGACAAGAAACTCTTCTTCCTTTATGGAAAGTATTTCTCACGCAGTTCCCTTACAAGATGCTCAGTAGGGGTCTGTTTAATGTTAAGAGTACAGCACTGACACCTGAAATTGGAAAAGGTAAGGCAAAGCACTATGGGAACCTACTGTAAGGAAAAAAACCAGCTGAGAATTGCCTTTGCTTCCTCTTGTCTGTGCTGAAGCCTGTGGACTCAGAGAGAATTCCACATTCCCTTTATCAGCTGCAGAGAACCCTAGAAATCCACAGTGGGAGCTTACATAGCACCCAGCCTGTAAGAGGGGTTGTGACAGGCATCAGAAATTTATTTCTTCCAAGTGGCAGCTCTAAGAGTCTGGATTTTTAAAGTTCCAGAACAGCTCTTTTAAAGCTACTTTACTAAACCAACCAACCAAACTCCTCCTTCAGCTGTTCCCTCTATTCCTCCCAGATCTTGTTGGAGAACTACAGGAAGGGCGAACTTCTAAATGCAGAAAGGTGCTAAAAGTTAAAAAAAAAAAAGGCAAAAAAGCAGAGTTTGTTTCCTTTCAGAAGGTGGGATGGCTGGATGGATGTCAAAGTGGAACTCACAGAAACCAGTATGTTCTGCTCACCTGGGGTCCTCCTTCCATAAGCCCAAGCGCTTCAGGACTTCAGTGGTGGCCACTTCCCGGTTGAGGGTGTAGAAGTGGAGCCCATGCACCATCCCACTGTCCAGCAGCTCCCGGCACATGGACACTGCCAGCTCCACCCCGTAGTTCCGGATGGCTGCATCGTTGTCCTTGATGGGTTCAATCACATCTTTGATCTCCTGAGGCACCTCCAGCTTGGAGAGCTTCACCAGCTGGCGCAGGGAGTGGTAACCCTGGAGGAGGATGCAGGGGATTTATATTTTTCCAAGGCCTTTTTCTGACATCCCCGTAGCACAGGTACTTGGTCTCAATTTTGTGGCAGATTTAGAACTGGGTCTCCTGGATTCTACTCCCAGGCCCCATCTCCAGGATGGTAACACAGTCCAGGTCGTGTCTCTTTAGGTGATTTTTAGGTCCTTGTCCAAGCCCTGCATGCTGACAGTGAAAACTAACACCTCAGGACTGTTTAGTTAGGACTAGTGACATTGTCCTTTATACCCCTTTTTGCCATATGGGCACAGAAAACCTTTTCAGCTTGTTATTACCTGCCTCTTTAATTTAGCAAACCACCTACAGATTTATCACATGTTTAGCACTCTCACTTCCCAGAAATTCTGTGGAGGATATTTACAGACCTCTCTCTCTCAGGCCCTGACCCACAACCACTTAACATCCTGGATCCTTATTCCTGCCCCAAACCCAAATTACTGGATTTCACCTGTATGGGGAAGATGCCAGGAATAATGGGGCAGGTGATGCCAATGGCTTGACAGTCCTTCATGAACTTGAGAAAGGTTTCTGGTCGGAAGAAAAGCTGTGTAATGATGAAGTCTGCTCCAGCAAAGACCTTCTCCTTCAGGTGCCTCAGGTCTGTCTCATAGCTCTCTGCTTCAGGATGACCCTTGGGGTAGCCTTTGGGAGGAAGAGGGGTGGAAAAAAATGAAACCTTGGTGGTCAGGGCAAGTTGCTAGAAATTAGGAAGTATTGTATTGTCACAGCAATCCAGGGAGGGACTGCTGAGCTGATTTCCCTGTCTCAGACCCTACCCCCCACTCTGCAGTGGAAGACATTTACCTGCCACACAGATGTCAAAGTAATCATCAAATTCACTGCGAATGTGCTTAACCAGGTCAGCAGCATGGTTGAAACCATCTACTTCTTCCTCCCATTCCTCACCAGCAGGATCTGAAAAGAGAACAAATCCACAGCTGTCTCCAACTGTTTGCTGGACTCAGATCTTCAGTAAAACCCTGCTATCAAAAGGAAGACAAAGATGAAACCCCCAAGTCTGCAGTTTCAACCATGGACTGGTTTTGTCTGCCCTTGAGCTGGAGGGACTTACAAAGGGCTCAGGTGAAATGCTCAGTCTCAACATTTAATTCTTGCAGAAGGAGCCTCTAAATCTTATTTCTCTGCTTTTACCCTGGAATTGAACACAAGAGCAGCCCAGGCTGAGCCCTGCACATCACAGGACTCACCTCCACGCAGTGCCATGATGTTCTTCAACCCAAGCCTCTTGGCCTTCTGCAGATGCCCCGTGATGTCATCCTTGGTCTGGTTGCAGCATGTCATGTGCAGGATGGTCTCCAGGCCACAGTAGTTGACTGCAGTGTTGGCAATAATCATGGAAGAGGTTTCCTTGTCAGATCCTGGGTCCCCTGCGGGGTGCCACGTCACATCAATGAAGAGTGGGCCACCTGCTCCCATGCGGTCAAACCTGTGGGTTTTAGAGCTGTGTCAGCCTACACCAGGTAGGCAAATCCCCTCCCTAGGCCTGGGGTATCTTGCTCACTGCTGGAATGTCAGCAACAGGCAGAGAGAGCTTGGGTGACAGCAGCAGGAGACCACAGAAGTGTTGCACTAAGAGTTAAGCAAGTGGCCAGTGTGAATAAGGAAAGCCATCCTTTAAGGCTCTCTGGGGAAGAGCTTACAATCTCTTTGAAGAGGCAACTGAGGTGTTCTCTGTACAATACACTTCCTCCCTGCATGTTCTATTAGACTGACATGGCTTCTGCTAGAGAGCAGTGCAAGTCCCATTCCTTTTGAGATGGGAGACCATGCTGCAACCCCCTGCTCCCAGCTTGAACTGTAGAGGCCACAAATATGAAAAGATGGACCAGAACTCTGTTGTGTTCCCCAGTGTGCCTAAGAGAAGAGACAAGGGCTCACTTAACTTGTCTCTCTCCTGCTCGGAGTTGGAACAGGCCCTTCTGTTTAACATATGGCATTGGCATACAGCAGTTATAAAGAGAATTATGAAACACCCTCTTCTCCAGGTGAGTACATGGTGGCTCCTGGGGCTCCAGAAGAACTTCTATCTCCACTGAGAACTATCACTTTTCATTTAAAGTTTAGATGGGGACACCTATCTCAGAGGCTGAAACTCTAGTCCTCAATAATGCAGAGGCACAAACCATAGCAGCTGGATGATTCTGAAAGCAAGTGGGAGTCTGTTCCAGAGACTTTGGCACACAGCCCCTCAAGGAGGATTCTCTGCTTTCAACAGGTACTTTTCTGCCCCAGCATTGTGCTTCAGCCCCAGAGCATGACAGTGGGGTTGCTCCAAATTCCCAGAGCGTGGGAGCAAGGAGACAGCCTGGCCCCTCAGTAATCCCAACACAGCACTTAACTCTTCAGGGCCTCCAAGGAAGACAAGTTACCTGGTGTCCATTACCCTCCTCAGCAGGAAAGGACAGCCCCATTACCTGCTTCGTCACCTGGAAGGGGAGACAGAGCATGGGGCAGAGCCTGCCTCATTAGCTATTCCCCAGCCCTCCACCACAGACACTCCTCTCCCACCCTGCAGCGCTCACCTGGAGATGAGGTTGACAGCAGCATTGGCTGTACGTGGGGGGAAGAACTCCAGGGAGAACCACTTGTCCCCGGCCTCCTGCCGCCGGCGCATCTTCTCGCGCAGCCGCTCGTGCCGGTCGGCGTCGAGCACCGGGGTGGAGCAGCGCGAGTTGTCCTTGGAGCTCTCGCTCCCGCTGCTGCTGCCGCCATCGGACCTGGAGCTGGAGCTGGCACTGCAGCTCTGCTGGGTCTCATTGACCATGGTGGGAGCTCTGGGGAGGGGAGCAGAGGGAGCACGGTGAGTACAAGGGTCTCAGCATGGAGCAATTACTGCTGGGGTGGGCAGATGATGATTAAATGAGCCCGTGTCAAGACCCAACATTCATCATCATCATCATCAAGGAGTCCCTTCTGCTAGCCCTCACTGTAAGCTGTAGTGAAAACACAATAAAAAGCACGTGTTTAGATAGTGCTGAGAGAAATAACACAGCAGTTGGCTTTGTGCCGCTTTGATGCGGCTCTTCTGTGCCTGCTGGGTCAAATTTGGCTCTCAAAAGAGTCAGGTCAACGTCACTTTTGCCCTGACTACAAATCAGCAAGGCAGGATGCCCATGTGAACCAGGTGATGGCCTCTGTGATCTCATGGCCTTGGGCTGGGCATGCCAGCAGATTTTTTTTTTTTGTCTACATCAGGTGCTTCTTGGACTGTCTCCATCCTCAGAATTTCCATTCTGTCTGTTCCCAAAAGTCAGTGCTGCTCTACACTGTAGGTAGGAGAGCCAGTGCTAATGGGGCAGGGACACAAGAATGCACAAATTATTCCTAAGTCAGAAACAAAGGACAGAATCCCCTCTGATCAGGCCACCCCCAAAAACTCAGGCCTTTGTTTTCTTTGTTGGATCAGACAGCTGCATTTCCAGCCACTGGCCTTTTCCACAAGACACACCATCTCCACAGACAGCAGTCCCCTGGGCCAGCCCACTGCACCCACTCAGCTCTTTAGCAGATACTCTGTTCTTTTCCTCACCAAGTGTGGCTGCTTGGAAACAAAGTCAGCAGAGACCATCCTCTTCTCCCTGCCTTGCACAACACCACCAGCTGTGCTTGCCTGGCTTCACAGAAAGCAAAACAGCAACTCAGAGGTGCAGGCGGGTCTAGGATGCCCAACTCCACTTAGCTCCCCACAATGCTCCATCCTGTGCCTTTAAAATGAGGTAACGAGCACACAGAGTTACAGAAGAGCTGCCACAAAACTGGGATCTGCATTATTTGCTTAGGTACCTGCCAAAACTTTAAATTATCACTGGGAAGCAGCACGTTGTCCAAGCATTACGTAACTTTGGAGCCTGTTTTGGAGGGAATGGTTGCTCGAGCCAGCACACGCTCTCTGTCCTTATGTAAACTCCGTCATGGCTTTAGGTCAGCCAAGAGGACTTTGAACTTTTCTTCTACTTTTTATGCTTGAGTTGCCAATCAGGCAAAAGTCTTTGGGAGAAAGTCTGCTTTTACCACCTGAGGAACCTCTCCAGCTGGCAGGAGATGTGAGGAAGGAGCGCAGGCCTCCTGCTGCCAAGAGGAACCGGGAGCCTCAGATCTCTTGTGTACCAACACAGCAGCTGTGGCAAAAGCAGCAGCTCAGACTTACTGACAAGTAAAGCAAAAACTACCCGCTGCACAGGCACAGCCCTGACCAGGCTCTCTCAGAGGACTTTGCCTGACATCCACGTGCACTAATCTGGGAGAATTATTCCAAAGCATGTGTTGGTGATCAAGCTGGCAGCTCAAAACCACATGCTGTCAACTCCTAATATCTCACTCCTAGCAAGCATGGCACAGCACTGTAGGCAAATCAAAGGATGTCTGTCTTCCCACTAAAACCCATCACAAGGGGAAAGGGTTTGTGTATTAACGTCTCTATAGGATGAAAAAAGATCCTTATCTTGCTGGAAATATCGAATCACAAAGACAGGAGAAAGGTTCGCTTAGATTCTGTCTACAGGCAGCATGTGGACCACTCTCTTCACTGTCAGATGCATCACAGACTTGCTGGCAGAAGCTTGCCGTTATTGCAAAGAGAAACAAGATAAGCCTAAACAACAAAGCCAGCAGCAAAACAAGACAATCTTAAGCACCTCTCAGCACTCCTGCTCCTGTCTCTGCCGCGCTGCAGAGCTCAGAGATCCGTGGCTCAGCACACCAGGATGCTCAGCATGGATGCACCTGTTGTGTTTGTATGATGCCGGTGCTATTCCAACTCCTCCCATCCCTGAGCTGACACCTAGACACGCAGGGTGGAGACCTGCAGTCCCCGAAAGCTCAGCTTTACCACGCGGGCTAAACTCACTGCACAGATGCACCCTTCACACGCTGCAAGGAGCTGCTCCGGGCCTCGCTGTCCCGGGCCGCGGCATCGGGCTGAGAGCCCTGCGGGGAGGTGAAGGGGCCCGCGGTTGGATCCACCGCCAGGACAGCGGGACAGCGGCCACGGGAAGGCCAAGGGGAGCAGCACCGGGGTCCGGGGTGCCGGGGGGTCCCTGCCGCGCTCGGGGCCAGGCGAGCATCCCGCTGCAGCCCGATGGCCCCTTCACCTCAGCTGACCCCGCCGGGCAGACCCGCAGCGGAGGAGGGCGGTGCTCCCCAGCGCTGGGGCAGCCATCGGGTCCCCATCCCGGTCCCGCTCACCTGCGGCCGGTGCCGGGCGCTGCGCGGGCCGCCCGCCCGCAGCGCTTTAAGGGCGGCCGCGGCCGTGCGGGTCACGTGGGGGCCCGCGGGTGCCCTCACCCGACATGGCGCCGCGGGGGCGGGCCCGGACTGGGATGGGGAGGGACCAGACCGGGATGGGGCAGGAGCGGGAGCGGCAGCGGGAGCGGGAGCGGGAGCGGGAGCGGGAGCGGGCCCAGGAGCAGGAGCAGGAGCAGGAGCAGGCGGAGCCGGGCGGGACCGCGGGGGCGGGGCCGGACAGGGCTTTCGTGGGCGTGGCCAGACCGTGCTCCGGGGGCGTGGCTAGGCGCGGTCTCGGGGGCGCGGTCTCGGGCGGGGCGGGGCCAGCCGTGGGCGTGGCCGGCGCGCGGCGTGACGCGGGCGGGGCGGGCCCCGCGGCGAAGATGGCGCGGTGCGGGTGCGGGGCCGGGCTGTGCTGCTGCTGCTGCGGCGAGCGGGAGAGCCGCACCCCCGAGGAGCTGGTACGGCCGCGGCCCCCGCGCCCTTCCCCCCGGCCGGCCCCGCGCCGCCCCCCGAACTCGTCCGTGCCGCCGGAGACCCCTCGCGCCGGGCCTCGGCGCGGCCCCGCCCCGCCCGGCGCTGGGAGCGCCTGAGGGCGGGCGGTGAGGGGGCGGGAGTGGGGCCGCGGTGCTGGGCCGGGTGCCTCGTCCCAGGTACCTCACCCCGCGCTCGGCCCAGCCCCTCGGGCATGCTCGGCCCGGCGCCTCTGCCCCTTCCCGCGCGTTTCACTGCCGGGCCCGGCACCTCACGCTGTCCCTGCCCCGCGCTCTTTGTGTGGGCCTCGTACCCCACCCCCGGGGCCGGTGCTGCCCCTCCGTCGTGCGGGATGGAGGTGCTGGCAGGGGCTGTCTCTGACCCCAGCATTACAGGGCGCTGTGTCTGCAAGCTGCTTGTCCTGTGCTCCCCTGGAACCTGTTGCTGTGAAGGGAAGTGGGATGTGGGGTAGGACTTTGCTGTGGGGATCTCCTGTATAGAAGGGATGTGGGGCATTCTGGCTCCAAGGTAAGACCCTGTAGAGTTGCCCTAAAGTAGGTGATAGTCTGGTAACCCACACTCTCAATTCACAGGCAACAGTGGTGTAGGCCTTCTGTGATTTTAGCCTTGCTGGCAGTGTTCATGAGTGCCTGTACATGCGTCCGTTCCCCTCATGGTTTTCCTTTCCCACGTTTGTTTGTTTGTTTTGCAGACAATCCTTGGAGAAACTCACGAAGAGGAGGATGAGATCCTTCCCCGCAAAGACTATGAGGTGGGAAATTAACTGAGAGCAGCTCCTGAAATTAATGTGAAAAGAACTGCAGATGGGTTTCGATCTGTTTGAGTTTATGATGGGGCAGGTACTCAGAATGTATCTGTCATTAGGCTGCATTGGCATCAGTGGACATACCAAGAGATGCTGTGCTTGCAAAGAACTGCTCCTCATTTCTGGAGTAAAGCCCTTTGAGCTTGAACAGCTCCTGTTCATGTCAGACTTTTGTTGGGAAAATTTGTTTTTAGAGTCTGCTGCATTGTTCCACTTCTTTAATGTGAGATTTTCAGGCTCTAGTGCCCTTGTTTCCTTGTGACTCTAGAAAGCATCTGTAGCTACTTGGTCCCAGTTGCCTTCCTGCTGTCTCTGTTGTCATGCTGCCTCACAGCAGATCTTCCCATGCATCACATCCTGCTTATTACAGGAGATTTTTGGGTTCTGCATGGCTGTATGGTGGCCCTGAATGGGTGTCACCAGCCAAGCCTGTTAATGCTTGGATTGAAAAGGTGAAGATGTGGGTAGAACTAGTGGTGTTTTTGAGAATAAAACTGGAAAACTATATTGCTGTTAACTCCCTGCTGTGATAAACTGAGGAGTTGATTCTGTTCAGCTGAGGGGGAATTCCCATCTAGTGTTCCTGTTGTAGTAAGAGGGTAAATATAAAGATCCAGTGTTATCCCCTGTACTGTCAAAGTGGAGACACTCCAAGAAGTAAAGTACAAATCTGTACAGTGTGGCTTCTTTAATTTAAAGTCATATTACTCAGTTGAGCTTCTGTTTGATTCCCTGTCTCTCAGCCTGGGCAGTGAAATTCATCTGTTCCTTCACTCCCTGATTCTCAGGGTCTGACTCTGCTAGAAATATTTAATTTAAGTTGTTTCCAGGAGTTTTTCTCCTACTATTGTTTGCAAAATCTGCTGTGCAGGTAGAAATGACTTCTGTAGTCTTTAACAAGGCCTTCTAGCCATATTTTGTTTGCACAATCTGTTGTAGTTGGTTCTCTTAAATGGACCTTTTGGCGTTTCAGAGCTTGGATTATGATCGCTGTATCAACGACCCGTACTTGGAAGTTTTGGAGGGCATGGACAATAAGGTAGGATCTTGTTCTTTTTTTTTCCTAAGCTTGAGAGCTAAAACTGTGGAAATTGCTCAGAGAACCTGTGAATGCCCTATCACTGGAAGTGTTCAAGGCCTTGTTGGATGTGGCTTTGAGCAACCTGGTCTAGTGGAAGGTGACCCTGCCCGTGGCAGGGGGTGGAATGAGATGAGCTTTAAGGTCCCTTCCAACCCAAACCATCCTGTGATTCTAAAAATGCTCCACTGCAGGAAGTTCTGTGGGATTTTTCTTCTTTATGAAAGAAATTATATGTGTTATCTTGCTTTCCCTACCAAAAGAATAAAGATCTGTGTGGAGATGATAGGTCAGCATCTGTTCTGATCCTCCCAGGTTTAAAGTGAGCGAGATGCTCAGCACTTTCAGTTCCCTATTTTCAGTTCGCTGTTGTCACCATCTTCTGTTGATTTATCCCTCTGCTTGTACTTGAGCTGTCGAGTTCCAAAACACCTTTTTCCAATCCCTGTTTTTGTGTTGCTTTGACTTGACTTTTTTTTCTTTCCCTTTTTTATCCTCTTCCTAAACAGAAAGCCCAGAGATACGAAGCTGTGAAGTGGGTGCTGGTTTTTGCCATTGGAGTCTGCACAGGACTGGTAAGGGTCATGCTCTTTGGGGAATGAGGAAAATTCAGGACACTAAGCAGGAATAATTTAAGAGTCAATGGCCAAGGAGTAAAGAGGAGGAAACATTCTCTTTCATGGAGTGGAGACCTTAGAAGCTGGAGTTGTCCTTTGGGAATTACAGCATGTTGTTGCTAGTTGATTTTCCAAGAAGTCTTTTTTTGCTTTTAGAACTTGCTGTGTTTTCTTTGTAAAGTATTCTGGCAAATCCTTCAGTTTTTCATACAGAAAAACTTGTCCAAAGTGAGCACTTAATAAAAAGGGATGCAAATTTATAGCTGAACTGTGTTGTGCATGTTTGGCAGTATTAGTGTCACTGCACGTGCTTTGAAAATTAGCTCAGCTGACTGTATGCTTCGGTTAAACACCAGCTTTCTTCTGTGCCCTGAAGTATGTTGAGGGTGTTAAAAGTGCTGCCAGATTAGTACTCTGAAATACAGCTCTTCAGGAATAATTCTAGGCTGGATCTGTCCTAGTGGGAAAGAGAGAGGGAGGAAGTCTGACCTTTCAAAGTTACTTTACTCTGACTGATGATTCTTTTGGCTTCTCCATCCTCTGTCTTCCCATGTGTGCATACTTCTGGTAGGGCTTACCAGAGGGTGGTCTTTGTTATTGTAGGTGGTAATTGCTGATGGCAATCCTGCCTTCTTTTCCCAGGTGGGCCTGTTTGTGGATTTCTTCGTGCGGCTCTTTACGCAGCTCAAGTTCCGGCTGGTGCAAAGCTGTATCTTTTTCCTCGTGTGTGGGGCCCTGGTAGACTCGAGTGACCTTTTCCTTTCTGTTCCCCTGTCTTGCTCAGAACAGCTGACTCTCACACTTCTGCCACCGGTCATGTTGTTCATGATTAAGCAAGTTTTGAACTCGCTTATGTAATTCAGCCCTTGAAACTAAGGAATGTTTCCAGTGTTGGGTGCATAAGCAGAGGCTGAAAGAATAAGTGGTTTCCCTTCCTCATAACTCAGTTTTGAGCTCTGGAAAGGAAGCCTGGCTTCCTGATGGGTTGTGTCAGCTGGATTAGGGAGCACAGGCCTGGCTCCTGATGCTGGTGGGACACCCAGACATTATCAAGTGATTGTGTGTCGGTGTGGGGAATGCTGTTGTTTTCTTTGACCGTCCCTGCAGCGGTGGAGGAATGCTCTGAGAAAGGCTGCCTTGCACTGTCCTTGCTGGAGCTGCTGGGGTTCAACCTGACCTTTGTTTTCCTTGCCAGTCTTCTGGTCCTGATCCAAGTAAGGCTTCACTCATTGCTGCTCCTCACACAGCCTCCCTTTCCTCTCACACGGGCCCTGGGTACGAAATATCCTTGCGAGAAGCACTTTCTGCCCCAAGACGTCAAACTAACTTCACAGTGCTCATTGATTTAGCTAAGCAGGGCCTCTTGGTCCCTTGCTCTCTGATGAGATGTTGTTGGTCAGGTATGAAATCAGTGCAGCACAGTGTCAGTGTTTCTTTCCTGCAGCCTGTAGCAGCTGGATCAGGAATTCCTGAAATTAAGTGCTACCTCAACGGGGTGAAGGTGCCAGGGGTGGTGCGTCTGTGGACGGTGGTGTGCAAAGCCATGGGAGTGCTCTTCAGCGTGGCTGGAGGTAAGGAGGGCACACAAGGCTTATCCTCCCTTTCCAGTAAAATTATTTTGGTGGGCTGGAGCAGAGTCATGAGCCCTGAATGCATTTATAGAGTAGAAAATAGCCAGGAGGATCAGGACTATGAGGAGAACAGGGGTTTTTCTGAGTGGGCTTGTCAGACATGACTGTCTAAGAGGATGTCCTGAGAATTTTCCAGGACATGCTGTCTGGAGCAGCCAGAAGGCAGCTGTGTTCTAGGCAGCAGGGCAGAATAACCTGGAGAGTTCAGAGTCCTTGTAACATTTGTCTTTCAATGATTCCACCCACTTGGAATGCAAAGTCTGTGCAAGTCTTCACAAACATTTGGAGGGTCGAGGGGGCAGGGGGTCAACATCTCCTTGTGAGACGCTGCAGGCTTGGCACATGGACCTGTGCCATGGCATGGAAGTGGGGAGATGATCTCTTCTGGTGTTGTCAGCAAGGGAGGGTGGTGATGAGGAAAGTGTTGCCTCATTAATTCTGTTTTTCCAGGTCTTTTTGTTGGGAAGGAGGGTCCAATGATTCACAGTGGTGCTGTCGTGGGTGCAGGCTTGCCACAGGTTAGTGCTGGCCTGGGTCACTGTCCTGGTCACGCCACTGCTTTGTAAGAGTAAGTTTCCATCTCCTGTGTTTCTAAATCTTTACTTTGTTTGTAGTTCCAGAGCATCTCTTTGAGGAAGATCCAATTTAACTTTCCCTATTTCCGCAGTGACAGGTACTGTACCCAGGCTGTGGAGGAGGGGAGAGGAGTGAGCAGACTTCCCTGGGAGAAGGGTGGTGGGCTGGGCTGAAACAGTCAGTTGTTTTCTCAGTTTCTCTCTAGTGTCCTGCAGTTTCATTCTGCAGCAAGACAACACCAGGACGTGACTCTTCCCTGCTGCTCTGGTCTCCATGTTCATAGATGTTCTCTTGTACTACTTAGCAAATCTCTACTGATTTGAAACCTTTAATCTGTTAAAACCTTTAATCTGGGTGGTTAAATGGCTTCATTGTTAGGAGCAAGCTCAGTTACTCACCCCTTGTGGCCAGAATATACTACAGAGAAGGCTGGTTCACCTGATTGTGAACAAATTCTTGCCTTTTTCTCTCTGTAGTTCTTTCAAGTGATGCTGGAGTCCTGTGGTGTGGGATGGTTCCTCATGGACTAGACAATTGGGTAATGCCAGAATTTGATCTGTGTTGGTGCCCTACAGAAAGAGCATCATGCTGCAACAACTTAATGAACAAATGGTGGTGTCTGCCATGGCCAGCACTTCTCCCAGCTGTCACTCCTGTATCCCTGGGATATATCCATAAATGGGAATAGTCTCTTTAAGCTGCAGAAGCTAAGCATCCTGAGAGCTCTGATTTGCTAAACTGGGATTGTTTTCCTCTTCATTTCAGGGATAAAAGGGATTTTGTATCTGCTGGAGCGGCTGCAGGGGTTGCAGCTGCCTTTGGAGCCCCAATTGGAGGCACTCTTTTCAGCTTGGAAGAAGGTTCCTCTTTCTGGAACCAGGGGCTTACATGGAAAGTGGTGAGTGATGATTCTTTCTGTGCATCTCTTCCTTGGGAAGAGGGCTCCCCTTGGGAGGGCTCATCCATGAGGGCATTCAGATTATCCTGTCCTCTTCTGAGCTCTCCTGGCAGGAGGGAGAGTGCTTGCTCTGTCAGTGCTCCAGAGCTGCTCAAATCAAGAGCAGAGATGAGTCTGGTACTGTCTGGAATCGTGGGACAACTCTAGGCAGCAGATTTAATGTACTTGGGAGAAAGGGCTTTTGTGCCTTTGCAGTCTGATCCCTTCCCCAGGCATAAGTCTCCAGAAAGAGCTGCCAGTCTTAATTTTGTAAGTCTTTTCTTCTTCCTTTTTTTATTCTTTTTTTACTTCAACAGCTTTTCTGTTCCATGGCTGCCACCTTCACCCTGAATTTTTTCCGCTCTGGGATTCAGTTTGGAAGTTGGGGGTCTTTCCAGCTCCCGGGGCTGCTGAACTTTGGCGAGTTCAAGGTAAGATTTAGCGTTGTTATTTCTGTTATTTTCTTGACCGTTCAGTGTTTTCTTTCTGTTAGTTTGAGTTTGGGACTTTTTTTATACATGCTTGTCTTTCAGTGCAGGGCAATTGATTCTCAATCATTGTATTGTATCAGTACACAGATATCATATCCTCAGACAGAATTGTTCCCCTTTGGTCACAGCTGCTCAAAATCTGCTATGGAGGCAGAAGTGTTGGTAGGAAATTGCAGCAACTACTGTAATGCCTTTTTTTGTGCTTTTCTGCATGTAGTGCTCTGAGTCTGATAAGAAATGCCACCTCTGGACAGCTGTGGACTTGGGCTTCTTCATTCTGATGGGGATTGTAGGAGGCCTTCTCGGAGCCACCTTTAACTGCCTGAACAAGAGACTGGCCAGATACCGCATGCGGAACGTGCATCCCAAGCCAAAGCTGGTCAGGTATTTGTTCTCTCTTGGGTTTGTACAGGGATCTCTCATCTGTGTTCAGGGTCCCAAAGCACAAGCATCAAGGTAGAAGACTCAGTGAGTAGGATTGGAGGAAATCCCAGACATGTTTTTTTAAAAATCACGGGACAAAGTCTCATAGAACTTAAAGCGAACACCAGAAACCAGATGTACAGTCCCTGTGCATTTTTGTACTTTGGTGGTACAGGGGGAGCTGCAGCCCCTGTTACAGGGGCAGTGAAGGGAGCTCTTTATAATGGAGCTTTGTCTCCATGCAGGATTTTTTTTATGTCATGTCCAAACAGATGTGAAAGGAATAGCTGATCTCACTTTTTTTTTTTAAAATTATCTTGATTAATGGAATCCACAACTGAGCTAATATATGTGCTATTTAGAGAGGGAATTGCCATGTTGTTCTGGAAAGTAGCTGTTTGTTTGCTCTAGACAATTCCTAAATAAGGAGCTCAGGTTTAAAAAGAAAAAGAAGTGTATTTCAGCAGTTAGAAGAGAGATTATGAGACTATGCATCATCCTGTCCAGCCCTGTCTGTCCTTTTGCCCTGTAAGGATGTACAGAACATTGTTTCCATGTGAACAGCCTCTTCACTGAGCCTTTCCCTGGGGCTTTTTATGTGTGCCTGCTATGTGTTCTCTGGGCAGAAATAGCTCCTTTTCGGGGCAAGCAATTAAAAAGGGGAGTTAAGGCAATTCCTGGGAGCCAAGTCATAATTCAACTTGACGTGCAGTGTCCCCTGTTCTGCTGCTAAGCTGTGGTGACTGCTGCTTCTTGCAGCCTTGTCGGAGTCATGTCCAGGGCTGGGACTGGCTTATAGTGCTGAGTGTGGCTTAAATGTGGTTCCTCTTGTGTCTTTCAGGGTCTTGGAGAGCCTGCTGGTGTCACTGACCACCACGGTCGTGGTCTTTGTAGCCTCCATGGTCCTGGGGGAATGCAGGCAGATGTCTTCCAGCAGTCACGGTGGCAACGACACCCTGAGCCTGCAGGTGAGGGATCTCATGTGAAGATTACATTCCCTGTCATAGGGTTACTCCCAGTCTGCCCAAAGGCTAATGGTAGGAGACAGTGGCGTTTAAGTCTTCTTGTCTTGTGTGTCCTGCATTAGGATATGTCAGAGGATATAAATTCAAGCATCAAAACATTTTTCTGCCCGAATGAGACCTACAATGACATGGCCACGCTGTTCTTCAACCCTCAGGAGTCAGCTATCCTGCAGCTCTTCCACCAGGACGGTGAGTAGTAAGGAGACAGTGCCCCATCCCATGCTTAGGCTTCAGAGCTTCATCTTGCCTGGAACAACCTTGTCATAAGCACCACAAGGTGGCCTTCGTGGCTCTAGTGCAACTGGTGAAAGTGTCCTTCATGGGAAGAAAGGCCTGCTTTTCCTCTCTTTTCACTTACTCATTGTCTGCATGTGTTTGGACTGGAAGACTCAGTAGCTGTCGTGAAATGAGCCTGCTGTGAGCTGTGGGGTGGATGGTGCAAGACTGTGTTTGTCTGACACACCCGTGCCTCTTTAGTCATGGTTCTTCTTGTGTTTGCAGGTACTTTCAGCCCAGTCACCCTGTCCCTGTTCTTCCTTCTCTATTTCTTACTCTCCTGCTGGACATATGGGATCTCTGTGCCCAGTGGTCTGTTTGTGCCATCACTGCTTTGTGGGGCTGCCTTCGGACGCCTGGTCGCCAACCTCCTCAAAAGGTGCATCGAGTGTGTGTGTGTGTGTGTGTGTGTGTGTGTGTGAGGGACGTGCTGCAGGTGCACCCTGGGCTCTCAGGCAGGGTTTCCTGACCTTTGGGCTCTGTGCTCTGCCCTAGTTACATCGGCCTGGATCACATCTACTCGGGAACCTTCGCGCTGATCGGGGCCGCGGCGTTCCTGGGAGGAGTGGTCCGCATGACCATCAGCCTGACCGTCATCCTCATCGAGTCCACCAACGAGATCACCTACGGGCTCCCCATCATGATCACCCTCATGGTGAGTGCAGGGCCTTAGCTCTGCCTTCCTGCAGGCTGCTTGAACATCTGCTGGCCCTGAATCTCTGTTCCTTCTGGGGCTGGAGGAGTAAGCCAAGGAGTCTGGTACTTGGAGCAACAAGCCTTCTGTTTGCTCTGCAGGTAGCCAAGTGGACAGGAGACTTTTTCAACAAAGGCATCTATGACATCCATGTGAACCTGCGAGGAGTGCCTCTTCTGGAGTGGGAAACAGAGGTGGAAATGGATAAGTAAGGCTGCTCCTCTTGACAAGGCTGTGGGTTAGAGTTCAGAAAAGCTTTAGTTCAGGGGGATGATGCTTCACCTCCAACAAACCTGGCTGCTCTGAGGAGCAGCTGTGAGGGCTGCTGTGAACGAAGCTGGGAGTTGTTCATCAGGAAGGAGATGCTGAAGACCTTTCTGAGGAGGGGTGGATGAGTGGAGATCTGAGGGGTGGATTTGTGAGGTTCAGCAAGAACTCAGTGAAAATGTTCCACTGACTTTGCTTCTTGCAGAATGTTATCTTCCCACCTGTCTTCTTTTCCCAATAGCATTTAAACACTTCCTATATTAGAAGTTGGAACATTTTCCCTTTCCTATATTGCATTATTGATGCAATGTTCCGTTAAAAAAAGTTTTAAAAAATGGATTGTGCCACCACTGCTGATACCACAGCGAAGGTGAGCACACGGGTACAAGGAGCTGGCAGAACTAAACTGCAGCAGACTCCTTCAGGATCTCATTTTGGGACTGGCTTGTTGTCTTGTTTGTCCATCAGTGTCACTGATGTGATGCATGCAGCAGTCTTGGATTTCTGTTATTTCAGGCTACGAGCCAGTGACATCATGGAACCCAACCTGACCTACGTGTACCCTCACACCCGGATCCAGTCCCTCGTGAGCATCCTGCGCACGACCGTCCATCACGCCTTCCCCGTGGTCACTGAGAACAGGGGCAACGAGAGGGAGTTCATGAAGGGAAATCAGCTCATAAGTAACAACATCAAATTCAAGGTAAAAAGTTGCTCGTTTGATAAGTTGAAGGGCAGGGAGCTTTGTTTTGCAGATGGAAGGGCCTTGCTTTAGGTCAGAGATAATCACTTACTGTAACACAAAATTTTTGAGAACTCAATTTCATCCCATTCTCTGGGTCATGATAAAGGCAGAAGAGTGGGCTGTGTTCCTAGAGGCAAAAGTAAAGAGGACAGAATGACCTGTTTTAGGTTAAGGGGAAGCAGAATTTGGCACCACAGTACAGTCTATTGGCTCTTCCTACAAGTCCTGCAGCGCTGGTTCGGGAATATCTTATCTGGTGGCATAAAGCTGTGATCAGATAGTTCACAGTCACTCTTGGATAACTTGACTTGGTTAGTGAGCATCTGAAAAGTGTTTGTTGTACCCAGAAATCCAGCATCCTGACCCGAGCCGGGGAGCAGCGCAAGCGCAGCCAGTCCATGAAGTCCTACCCCTCGAGCGAGCTGCGGAACATGTGTGACGAGCACATAGCGACGGAGGAGCCTCCCGAGAAGGAGGATCTGCTGCAGCAGATGCTGGAGAGGAGGTGAGATCCTGGTATTTCCAGATGTTGAGATGTGTTCTAGTGCTTCGTACAGTCCCTGTCATTCCATATGTCAGAGGAAACAGTGCTGTTGTCCGTGTTTTAGAAGTGACTTGTCAGGTCTCGTCACCCTGTACTGGGGCTCACGCCTGTGAGTGAGTCCAAGGCTAATGGCTTATGTCCAGCCTGTTAAATTCCCAGAAATATTTCCTGGAGAGGATGGAATACCTGGGGAGATCTCTTCTCTGTAGAAATCGATGTCCTCTTGTCTGCAAAAACCTGAGGGCTCTGCAAAGCTCACTTAATCCCAGCTAATGACCTGGTGCCATGATACTGATACCACCGTTCTGGTAACTGGGCTGAGTCACCAGGCTTATGTTGCAGTTGCTTCCAAGGAGAAGCCCAGTCTAGTGGATCATTTTCTAAGTCAGTGATGGTGACTCTCATGAGTGGCATCCCGACCCTGACATTTTGCCAGATGCTTCAGCTTTTATTAGAATCTGAATAATTTGGCAACGAAAATTGCTTTAGTAGCAAATGATTAGAAATTGAGAGTTAGGAGGCTCTCCATTCTGCTGCTGTGGTGATACTCGGACTACATAATGGCTCTTGACCCCCCTCTGCTGTTTTGCTTTGTGGAGTAAAGGCTTGCTTGCCCCTATCAAGAGTCCCTGAAATGTTCAGGAGAAGGTTGCAAATTGCTGAAATGGCTGCTGTTTTGGAAGCAGGGGTGTATGGCTCTCCTTAAGTTCATGCAGCTTATAACATGTGGTGTTAAATCCCTCACAGATACACCCCCTACCCCAACCTGTACCCTGACCAGTCTCCCAGTGAGGAGTGGACCATGGAGGAACGATTCAGACCCTTGACCTTCCATGGCTTGATCCTGCGCTCACAGCTGGTCACCCTCCTTGACAGGGGAGTTTGTTACTCGGAGAGCCAGTCTGTGAGTATTCCTGGTTGGGAATTGTAGCAGAGACATCCCTGCCCTCTCAGCTGAGGAGGTTGGGAGCTATATTTATGGGCTCCCCAAAAGAATTTACCTATTTTTACACAGGAATGCCTGTGTGTTTTAAAAGCTGCAGACAGGTACTGTGAATTCTCCCTTGCAGCTCTTAGAATAAAGGGAATTAAATTTCTGTTTAAGTATCCCCAGGAAAAGCGGACAGCTGTTGTTAAAAAAAATAAACCAGCAGGCCCATTTGTTGCATTAAAGATGCCATCCTGTCAGAACTGGAGAATGGGAGGCAGATATCAAATACAAACAGAGCACCCAGCAGTGCATACTGTTTGTTTTTATGCTGTGTGCCAGGGTCTTACCAGAGGAGTGTCAGATGTGTCACTGAGATCAGTGTGAGCTGAGAGGCCCAGCTCCCACAAGGCTGATCTCCTGCTGCCCTCCAGTGTCGAGCGTAGGTCTGTCAGAGGTTGGGGAGCAGGACTGTTCTCTACCTGTATAGGTTTGGGTTTGCACTGAGAGGTACCTGTGTGGGATGGTGGCACCTGGGGGATTTCAGTGGGGTTTGTTTCCTTGGCAGAGTGCGAGTCAGCCCCGTCTGTCCCACGCAGAGATGTCGGAGGATTACCCTCGCTACCCAGATATCCATGACCTGGACCTCACTCTGCTGAACCCTCGCATGATAGTGGTAAGATAGGCACTGCAGTGTGACAGTGTCTCTTGACTTATATTTATGACTGTTCCCAAGCCTTTAAAAGCCACTGAGAGCACGTTTAACTCCACCCTTGGGTTTAGTGACCAGCATCTCATGCCCCTCATACACTCAGCCTTCTCTGCACGTGGAAATCAAGCCATGAGGTAACAGCTTCCACAGGTGCTTTACTTCTAGAATAAGGTGTTGCCTGTCCAGTTTAACTTCCTTCCAAACCAAAGCAAACTAATTTCATCTTGTGCAGAAATAGAAGATGCTCACAGTCCCATACCCTGTCCAGAGATCGGTGCATTACAGACAGGACTTGTAGGAATTGCTCGTTGGTGATTCCCAGAGATAGTGAAAATGCCTCTTGTAAATAACATGATTGCTTTTCTTCCTTAGGATGTCACCCCATACATGAACCCATCACCCTTTACTGTCTCTCCAAATACTCACGTGTCACAAGTCTTCAACCTGTTCAGGACGATGGGGCTCCGGCATTTACCGGTTGTGAACGCGGTTGGAGAGGTGGGTCCTTGTCTCCATCTTGTCTTAGCTGAGCAAGGAAACCTCTGTGTTTGTGTTTTCTGCCTTTGGAACAGTTAAGATCTCTTTTAACATTAAACAAATGCTCTAAAGAAGTCGGAATGTGATCTTCTTAGGGTCCTGAGGTGTTGTCAGTTACTGTGATTTTTTTTTTTACTGCATTTTGTGCCCCAGCCTGCTACCCCTTTACCTGCAAAAGGCAGGGCATGCATCTCCTCCCTCAGATTTGCAGCATGTGGAAGCTCTTACAATCTTGTATCTGTTGAGGAGCCTTGAGCTCATCAGAGGCCACTAATTTGCCTTCCTCTTTGACAGCTTTATTCAAGGCCAGGAGTAAAGTTTCCTGTGTGTTGGGGCAGGAGGGTTTTCTGCAGGAAGGGAACTTTCATTCTGTTCCTACTCAAGGCAGCAACAAAGTAAAGGAGTGTTTAAATGGTTTGTGCTTGATTCGTGTTTGTCCTTGTCTCTGCCATCTATGATTCTCAGGACCAGTCAGTAGATGTCAGCAACCTCCTATAAACATAAGGAGAAACTGTTTCCCTTAAGCCTGAACTGGTCTGTGTGAGGCAGCACTGCTTTTTCTGCCTCTTGGGGTTCCCCATAGCTACTCTGCAGAGCCTGTGAGTTGGACAAGAGGTGGTGGCTGGTTCCACGTTTAATACCTGATGCTTCTGCAGTACTAGAGAACAGCCTAGTTCTAAACTCTTCTAGTGTGTTAAAATCAGTGAGGTGTTTCATCAGCTGAAATGTGTGCTTTGACTGCTTCAGCAGCAGGCTGGGAGAAGGTCCCTTTTGCCACCTGCCAGTGTGCAGCCACCACTTACCCAATCTCACCCATTTCTCTGTTTGGCCTTTAGAGCTTCCTAGGATGTGTGTGATAGGAGCTATCTGTAATCATGTCATGTGGAATACCAGAAATGTCTTGAATGAAGCCATAAAAGACAGCTTTGTTATTTCCAATTGCAGTTTTCACTTCCTGAAGGATTTAGTTACATCTGTAAGCTGTCTGACATGAACAGGATTTCCCTTCCTAGGCAGGAGTAATTACTGCTGTGTGCTGACATGACAGCAGTGGTTAAGCTGTCTGTTCAGGTGTAGTTAAAACAGTGTCTTACCTGGAAATAAGTGCTGGGAGAGGGAGGGGGGCATTGTTTCTATGAGGCTTGAACTCGAACCCACCCTAACTCAGCATTGGTCAAGAACTACTTACAGGTTTCCCCTTTCTGGGGGGTTGTAAAGAAGAACAGCTCTGCCATGCAACATCTCAGTGGCACATCTCTGACACTGACTTTTGTATCTCTTTTTCCTCTTTTTCTCCCTCTTTAAGATTGTTGGGATAATCACTCGGCACAACCTGACCCACGAGTTCCTGCAGGCAAGGCTGAGGCAGCACTACCAGACCATCTGAAGCCCCTGCCCCACTGTTGGTGTGGCCTCCTCCCCGCACACGCTCTCGCATCCTGCTGGGACCCCAAAGGCCCAAGCTCTGCCGTTTGGCTTCTCACGTGCATACCAAGCCTGGGGAACTGGAAAACATCTTGCTAGCCAGAGAATTAGAGGAGCTGCCTGAGCCCAGGGCTGTTGATTGGTCTCAGGCACTTGGTTTGACCACTCTTTATCCAGGTGTTTTCTTTCCCTGTCCCCCAGTTATCTCCTTCCATCAGATGTTGTCCTGGCACTGTGTGTTCTGCCTTTTTGGTTTGGGGTTTTTTTAAGAGTTGGAAGGAAGAACTATCAAACTCCCCCGTGTCCTGTGCAGAGAACTGCAGCATCGTTCCCTTCCTGCTGTATGACTCCCTTTTCCTCTTCCTCCCTTGTTCCTGCAACTGTTGCCTTATTTGTGTGAGAAGGGGGTTGCTGTCAAGGCTGAGAGGAGATACTGAGGTTTGCAGATATCAAATAGCTACTCTGCAGGATGGCTTTTCTCAAAGGCAGTATTAAAAAATCCAGCTTTTTGGACATATACCTCTCTTTGCAAGTGCTCCCAGTTGCCCGTGTTTTTCCACACTAGCTTCATTTGTTCCTAATTTCTCTACTTCTTTCATGGGGAAATGTCCCTGCTGTGACGTTTTTGACAGAGATGACTTTTGAGAGCAGCTCAACAAATCAGGAGCTCAAAAATTGTTAAATTTCACTGTTTGTGTTTATAAGTATTTAATACATTTGCAATGCATCTCATAGAAGGGAGATCTCTGTTAGCTCTTGCTATTATCTCCCTGTCAGAGACTCTTCCAAGGCACTTTGTGGCACTCCACTTTGTCACTGGCACCCCTGCATTTCTTGGGCATTTGTAGGCACTTTGTCCTTGTCCTGGTCTAGCAGTGAGAGCCTGGGACACCTTCCCAGCTGGAGTTACAGACCAGGGAACTCCACGGCCTCAGAGCATGGAGAGGTGTTGCTTTCTGGAGGCAGATAGAGCTGATGATCTCGAGGCTTGGTTGGATCTCTGTCATGAGAGGAACTGCTGTAGCTTCAGGCTGCCCTACAGGAGAGATACTTGGTGCTGGTGGATAAGGCAGGACTTGCTGCAGGTGATAAGTGCTCTAAAAATGCTTGGGATAATGTTTGCAACTGCAGCAATCAGCATTAGGAGCCAGTTGCAGCCAGTTCGGTGCTTTAGCAGGTACCATCCTGGCCAGCACCTGCATTGTTCCAGCAGGCACCTGCCCTCCTGAGTTTGAGTGCAGATAACCCTCAGTGGGAAGCCAGCCTTGTGCCTCCAGGGGCTGCAGAGCTGATTGGCTTGATAAAGCACAGAGCATTCATTCCCTCAGCCAAGAGGCTGGGCCAAGGAACATAGGGAATGTATCCCAGAAAAGCTTCTACCAGGCCTCTGAGCCCTCCAGTTAACCTGTTGTCTGCCATGAGGAGCTGGCTGGGTGGGAGTTGGGACAGAAGGGAGTCAGACATTGTTAATTTTCTGTATTTCTGTATTTCCTTAGAGCATAGGAGTTGGCACCAGCTATTACTCTTGATTTGCAAGTTCTTTCCCTGTAAGTAGAGTGAGGATGTTTGTTCTCTCTGGATAGTCTCTGCAGGTGGTGTCTAAAATACCTGTATTCCCTGAGCTCTGGTCTTGCACTGAGCTATCCCAAGAAACTTCCAGCACCCTTTTGCACTGCCTGAAGCTGGGCTGTAGGTTTGAAATGTGCTTCCATTAGCCTGCCTTTCATTCAGAGGATTTGTGCTCCTGGGTGGTTACAAATCACAGGAATCCTGTTTCTGTGGGATTTCAGATCACTCTGATGTGGAATTAGCAATCCTGTCCTCTTAGAGCACCTGTGTCTCTCTATGACAAATGTTCTCCCTCTTCCTCAGGTTGAGTGAGTGTGTGTGGAAGGTTCCTTCTCTTCACATGAATAGGGCTCCTTAGATTGTTGGCCCTGAGCTGGTCCTGCTTTATTTCTGTACACAAACTGCAGGATATTTTGCTGCAGGATGCCTTGTCATCACTACTGAGGCTGGAGTTGGGCAATCCGGACAAGGCAAGCTGGAGAATCTTGTCAGGGTTTTTCTGAGCACCAGCTGCTTCCCCATGAGAAGGCACTTGCCTCCAGCCTGCTGTCAGCTCTGTCTGCTCTGCCTGGGCATCTTATTCGAAAGCTTCAGCTGGAAAACACACCCTTTCATTCTTTCAGTATGAAAGTTTTAGATGAGGCTGGTGGGTGACCCTGTCAGCTGCTTTAAAGGGAAATCTCAGTGTGCAGTTACTGTTCTGTGGCCTGCAGAGAGGGAATTACAAGTTCACCTGACGTTTGAGATGCAACATTTCCCTTCTGCCGAGGCTGATGCCAAGGGGCTTGTGTTGAATCAGTCTCATTCTCACACTTTGGTCATTTAATTCCTTTCTTACAACACACTAACTGCTTCCACTCTGGCTCTGGTTGCTTAGTGATTTACCAAGAAACTCTAACATAGGTGCCTGTAACCTTTTACTCAGAGCAACACTAAAGGAATAATAACCCAGAACTGGATTAGTTCTGATGGCAGGGTTAGAGGGTTAGTCTGGGGCCTTCTCCCCTGCCTCGTGGTCTCCTGTGCAGTGTTAATGATGCAGTTTTGAATTGTTAATTACTGTGAGCCATTCCAATGGTAGCAACTTACCTTTCCATTTGTTTTTTTTTTGCACTGTTTTTTCGTTATGAAACGATGTAAGCTAATTCCATGGTGTATATAAATTGTATTTTTTTTAAATTTGTATGAATATATTTTTATTTGAACTATGGCACTTGGGAAGTATTCATGTGAACCATAACATGTCTGAGAGTAAAATGTTTGTGTGTCTCCTTCAGCACTTTCAAGGCCTTTTGATGTTTCTAGTATTGTTTTATTTTTGCCCTTTTGATGTTTTTAGCACTGTTTTATTTTTGCCCTTTATGATAATAAAACTAGTAGAACATGGCAACATCCAAGAGCATGATTTGAGGGAGTTGAGTAGTTGCTATTTATGAGCTGTCTGGATCTACAGTTTGTGCAGAGGGTGCTCTGGGGGTGGGCAGAGAGGAATGTGTGATCCTTTAGGTTGTGACCACTGTTCTCCCACAACAGCTATATCAAAGGAGGGGATTCCCAGTGTTTGATAAGGAGCTGAATTGTGCACGTGGTGCTGCTTTCCTTACCTGAGAACTCACCTTCCTCCCAGTAAGTTAATGAAAGAGGCTCAGAGTGCAGTGTGGCACCTCTTGGTTTTTCAGGTGGCTTCTCCAGGATGTGAAAAATCTTAATTTAAACTTTTATTTAGTTTGTGGCTATCTTTCCTGCTTTTGTCCTGCTGTCTGCCTTACAGAAAAGTATTTTGTGACACTTTTTGAGCTTTCATCACATGCTTGCAGGCCAAAAATGTCAGTAAATGCAGTCTTTGAGCACTGCAGAAATACCTGACCCCAAAATCTCACAGCCTTTCCATGTTTATCTGGATCAAGGGCCGTGTTGTACAGGATGCACATAACTCTGCAGTCTAACACCCCACAGCTTGTCTGGCTCCTGCCCTCTGGCTCTCCCCTGTGTCTGTGTAGTGCCAGGGAAAGCCTGAAATGGGTAAAACCTTCTCTTGGGAGGGGATGGCAGAAAGGCTGTGCTTGGGAGCTGAACAAGTGCCACAGTGGTTTTAACTGAGCTGTGCTTCTGGCAAGGGGTAGGAGGGGATCATCAGGAGAAAGGAGTGGGGGAACTCTGCTTCAGCTCTATGCTGCCTTTGGTCAGAAATGCAAGGGTGTAGGAGGGAATGAGAGAGGTTTATAGACTCATTAAATCCATGTGTGTTCCTGTACCTGCACACCAGAGCTCTAGCAGAAAAATTTCCAGAATCACAGAATATTCTGAGTTGGAAGGGACCCACAAAGATCATTGAGTCCAGCTCTTAAATGAATGGCCCATTCAGTGAGATTATTATTTTTTCAATTTTTGCTTTACTTCCGCTTGTGTACATACCCATACAGGTGTGTGGTGTGTGCATTCCCATACGGGTGTGGATCATGCAGCACACGCAGGAAGGAACAGGGATGGCTGCCCTGAGCTTTGGCTCTGTGTGTGTGTGTGAGGAGAGAGTGAAGCTGCTCTTCTTGTCCAGGGTGCTGAAGTGCTTTCCAGCAGTGGTGGGATACACTCGGCCTCTTCTGCACCCGCTGTTTGTTCACATGCAGTTGTGGAAAGGGCTTGTTGGGAGCTGGAATGAGACATCAGTGAGTTCCACCATCTGGGAAGGGAGGGGTATCAGTCTGTGAGGTTTGGATGCTGAGATCACTGTTAAGTGAGCAGGGTGTCCCTTCTCTGGGGACACGTGCAGGAATGAAGGCACAAATCCCTGTGTGGGCTGGGTATGGTTTGACACACATTTTAATGATCCCTTAAGCATTTTGGAGCAGACACTGGACCCCCACATGTACCAGTTTCAGTAGACAAACTTAGGAAACAATGCTGTGTTGACAGCTCACAATTCTAACAGGTAAGACAGGACAACCCTGAACCCCTTGCTGACTCCCCCAGCAGCTCCTTGATGCCTGCACTAGAGAATATCTCTTGGGATGGCTGAACTTAAACGCTGGTTTTGTCTTTCCTTTGCTTCCTTCCAATTGCCAGCATAGCAGGCCTGACTGTAGCTGCCTTCCCACCACCCTCTGTTTTCTTAAAACTTCCCCTACTCCCAACTCTGCTTCTGTTTCTGTTCAGCATTGTGCTGGTTTTCCCAGAGAGCAGATAGGAGATGGTAAGGGAGGGGGAAGGTCTTACAAATCATCCTTCCTTCCCACATAAAAGTGTGGGACACACTTATCAAGCAGATGTCAATCAGCAAATGCCTTTGGGGCCCAAGATTCAGGGAAAGTAAATCAAGCAAGCTGGCTGTGGCCAGCCTGGGATGTGAGCTGGCACAGCTCCACGTCTCCCTGCAGCAACGGAGGGTGTGTGCCCTGTGCTCCACACATGATTTCTTAGAGAAACAAAGCAGTGCTGACAGCTCCTCTTGGCATTCTTGTCTGCAGACTTGGATTCCAGTGAAGCATTTCATCTAGTGGGGAGCTGGAAAGGGATAGTGCGGTGTCTGAGGGGCAAAGAAACCATCATATCCAGTTTGCAAATAAAGCCCACGCCAAGCAAACCGCTTTTCCAGCCAAAGCTCGTGCCTTATAGAGTTCATGGAGCATGCTGGTGGAATTGCTGGGTTTCAGAGCTCTAAGGACAGAAAGCTGCTGAATTATGCACTGCTCATAAGGGGTTCTGCCAGGAGCTGTTGGGAAGTGAGAATGAAGTTCTGGCATGGCAGGAGGTGGCAAATGTCATCAGAGCTGGGTGGAGGGTGTGAGCCTGGTCCTTCTCTGATCCCACTGGGATATTTCTTTGTTTGCAGGTGGCTGTTCCCAAGGCTGTTCCCTGCTCTCTCTGATCCAGCCCTCACATCAGCAGTGGTGGCTTTGCCCGTCCTTGGGGTGATGCTCTTTGCCTGCAGAGCCCATCAGCGCCAGGTTCCCCTCATTCAGCTTTTCCCTGTGCCTGTTCCTGTGTGCAGCCCTGTTCTGACCTGGCTGTGGGATTTCCCTGAGGGAGCTTTACAGCTCAGTGTGTTTATGGGAGCAGCAGTAAAAATCCAGTCAGAGGTGCTTTTTTCCTCGATTGCTTACCCTCAATGAGGTTCTCCCAGACCCCAGGGTCCATTAACTTACTGTCTGCCAGCCAATACAGACTTGTTCCACCAGGAACTGGCTTGCTGTTAATACTGGACCCACCTGCCTTTGGGTCAGGCAGCATCGACTCTTCTTGCCATTTTTAGCACATTCCACTGAACTAATTAGAGTTTTGTGCCCTGAGGGGCTGACAGGGAGGGACAATTTACAGTGTCTGTGCAAGTTTTGCTTGACTGGGTAAAATTCAGTTCCAGCAAGAGTTGTTATTGTTAGAATAAGTGGATTGTTTTTACTTCCCCTTATAGCAGCACATGGGAAGTCGGGCTGTTGCCCATTCCTGGTGTGGAGGGATCCACCTGTGTGTTCCCATCTTGCTGCAGTGGGAAACAGGTGTGTTTGGAAAGCCTGTTTGAGAGGACAAAGCCCCATTGTCCCCACAAAGGCTCCCCAAAGGGTGACTTCACACCCCCTTGATCTGTGAAACTGCCTCTGAGTAAATGCTAAGTCACTGTAGCTTTCACTGCAGAGATGTCTCATGGAAGCTGCTGGGAATTCATTCTCCTGACAGTGAAACCTGTGTGGACACTTGCACAGATGTTTTACCTTTAGCTGCCATTGCTGGAAGGAGAGGCTCTGATGTGTGATTTCTATCACACTAGGTGTGGTTTCCTATTGGAGTGGAGCAAAATGATCCCCCTCAGATTAGACTTCTATTCTTCTTCCCTAGGGAAGAATCACAAGGCCCAATGTGGCAGGGAGCACCCAGGTCCCTCCTAGAGGCTGTGCCAGCAGGGCAGGGAGGGACTGGCAGGGTGGCTTGTCAGAAACGTGTGTGGCACGAGCCCTGTTCAAGGGGTGCAGCAGCCTTAGCTGTGACAGGGGTGGTGTGCACTCAGATTTACCCTTTCCCTGTAGCTGTGGTCCCTGAGAGCCTTTGTGAGCAGCTGTCCCAGCCCTGGAACACCTTCCTCCCACAGCCTGTCCTGGCCAGGTGTTGTTCTTCTCTCCCTGTGCATTTGCAGGAACAAAGTCAGAATGGGACTATTCCAGTTGAGTGTGTCCTGTTGCTCCTTTCTCAGGGCCCTGAACAAGCTTCCCAGGGTACACCAGTACCTGGGAATGGACTGAGATTCTTGGAATGAGGCTCATGAGGTGCTCAAAATAGCCCGGTTCCCAGCCGTGTGTGCAGTCACAGGACAGTTGTGTTGGGCTGGGCTCGATGCCATTGTTGGGGCTGATGGGATTCTGAGCTGTTTGGTCCTTGGGATGGTGACTGAACGTGCACTTGGCAATATCACCTTCTTTGTTGGAGGGGAGAATATATTTTGGGTCAAATTCAGCTCCTAAGTGTGAAATCTCACTTAACAAAGGTTAAACAAAACCTTGATCAGCCTTGCAGTGTTCCCATCAGCCCTGTCAGAACAGCTTTGTGAGGGCCCATTCCCAGAAAGTGATAAATAAAGTTCTGTACAAGCTGCTTTGTAATTGGAGTGATCCCACCTGCCCTCTCATGAGGAATATTCAAGGATTATTCAAAGAATCCTTCAAGAAATGCTGGGAATCAGCATCTCAGCCACGTGCAGAGTGAGACAAGACACAGTTACTGATGTATCTTTCTGTTGATGCTCGTAACCTTTATTTGGCCAGTGCTAGAAAGCAAATACAATGAATTCCCTTTCCTCCCTCTGGTTATTTTGAAACTCGTGGAGTGTTATAATTTTTCTTATTTCTTTCCATGTAAATTTTGCTTAGGTGGGGGATTTGTGGCAGTTCCTGTGACTGAATAATCTAAACCAGCAAAAGGACTCTCTTGTTACTGAAACCCTGTCTATGTATGTTGGTCTTTCAATGTTGAACAAGCTTTTTTTCCCTGCTAATCTGTTAGAATTTTTTAGTGCAGATGGAAAAACTCTAGTGAAAAGCTCAGTTTCTACCAAGTTCATACTTTCTCTATCTCATGTAAGTAAGATCCAGCCTTGTGGGTACCAGAATACCAATAAAACTTAGGATTTTGACTTTAGGAATATACAAGAAAATTTAATGCAACAGACAGGAGAGAGGTCCAGCATAGATGTCTAATGTGTTAGTTTTATTTAAAGATGGTCTCTTGGTGCTAGAGCAAGAAATGTTCTTTAAAAAAACATCAAATAAATAAATAAATAAATAAATAAAAATAGGAATAACTTTCTGTTGAGGAGCTTGGAAAGCATCTGGCTTTCATCTTGGGAGGAACAGGTACTGTAAAGCATTCTTCAGAGCAGGGAAGAGGGAGGTTGATCCTAATTCCTCCGGGAACCTGCAAACCAAACATGAAATAAATGTTACTAAAATCTGTTTCTGTTTCAGTCTGTGGCACCGTCGTCAACAGTGCTTTTGAAAAAACAGTACTGGCTTAAATACTCGGCTAAAATTAACTCCTTTCTCAGACTGTGTCTTCTTAAAGATTTAAAGGGCTGCTCCTCCCCCGTGGTGGCACAGTCAGTCACTCACCGTTGCAGCCCATCCCGCTGAGGGAGCCGATCCGATCGATCCTCCTCCCGAAGCACCCGGAGTCTCTCATCATCCTGGGCATCTGCAGCCCCCTCAGCCTCTTGAGGACGGGGTCCCTGTAGGACAGGGGGGTGTTGGGTGCCAGCCTGGGCTCAGCCTTCTGGTCCTCACTGTCATCGTCGAGTTCTGGGCGGATCTCCTCCTGGGGTTTGGGCTCTTGCAGGTCAGGGTTAGGCTCCAGGGCTTCAATCATTGCAAACTTATCCTCCAGCCTCTCCAACAGAGCCTGTAAGAGAAGGATTAAGTTCGTGAAACTCCTAGTTTTGTGCTCATTTGCTAAGTCTTCCAGTCATCCCGTTCTGCATTCATCAGTAGTCCCATGGGAGACTGTCAGGTTGGATCCCAGGTCCTTGAGCTCTGTCCTCTGCACTAAATCCCTGCTCACAGCAATTCCATCTATAGGAATTTACAGCTGTGAGCTGAATGAAGCTGCTTGACACCAAGTGTGTCTTACTGGCAAGGTTACAACTCTTGACAGAGGAAAAAAAGCCCAAGGTCTGAGTTGCACAGGGAGCTACCACTCAGCCCACAGTGGTACAGCCTCAGAGAACCTTTGGATCCATAACCATGTTCTCAGAAGCTGCTGCTTTGTCACCCCTGGCTATTTCAGTGGACACCTCTTGGAGAAGCTCTTGGTGTTTTCACTGATCTCTGCCCAGGGGGTTACAGGATTGCTGCTCCTTAAAGCAACCAAAAATACCCCTGTGCTGAATTATTGCCTGCTGAGTGATTTCTGTGTAATTTGTACAGCTTTGTGTGACAGGGATCAGATAACCTTCTCAAGGGCAGCTCAACCAATTAGAGGAACCTAATTGCCCATCTCTGGAAGTAGAATAGAGAGGAGTGAGCCTCATGGCTTGCCTGACAATGTATTTGGAAGCCGTTCTTCTTGGCTGCTGCAAACAGCCCAGAGGCACAGGGTGGTTTTAGCTACAGCTGACACTGTCCCAGTATCTCAGGGAGTTTGTTCTCAGGCCCTGAGAACAGCTGTGAGAAGCTGGTCACTGGTACCAGACCAAGGAAAGGTTTGAGCTTTCAAATTTCATCTTGCGAGCCTGAGTCTTAAGCTCGTGTTGTGCTGCAACAATGGATGTTCTCTGTCACTCATTAGAGTTTGCACTTGGTAATTTCATAGCTCTGGAAGCTTTCCTGGGTGAGCCACACTAAATGATTATAGTATTCCTCTAGAAACATTTCTAAAATTTGACTTTGGGTGCTCCACTTAACCTCCCCATCTCCCATCCATACACAAATCTCTCAAATTCACAAAGCCAGAGCCCTGTGGCTGCCCTGCTTCACTGCTCCTGCCCTTTAGTGGGGTAGAGAGGACCCCACTTGAAAGTTTTCTGTTTGTTCTTATAGAGCTACTCTGAAGATTTTTTTTATCCTCTCTGGAGCTTTGCCCCCAAGGAGATGGATCTTTAAGAGAAAAGAACCAAAACCCCAAAGCAGACATCCCCACAGCATCGCAATTTTAATTCCCAGTGCTGCCCAGGAGCTCAGGTGAACCCAGCCCAGGAGGATATTGCCCTGCAGAGCTTCTCTGAGCCCCTGTGAAGAGCTGAGGCTTTGTCCCCTGGCATGTGGTGGCCAATGTGGCCATTGCTGTCTGAAGGCAAAGCACCACCTCACACTCTGCTGAGCACCCCCAAAGTTTAAACCTGAGAAGAGAGAGAGTCCTCACCTCCATGCTGGCCAGTTCTTTGGCAGGGCTGAGGCTGTAGATGGGGTTGGCTCTGCTGGACTGGAGCTGGATGAGCAGCAGCAAGAGGAAGCCATAGAAAAATGAGCCTTTAGTGTCCATGGCGCCGAGTTGGTTGGGAATAGTGAAGTTCAAGCTGTCTCTTCTGAGATGTCCCTTCGGATCTCTCTATTCCTTGTCCTGTCCTGTCTCTTCCGAAGCTCGTCTTTTATACTCTTGGGGTGTGATCTCTGCTTCCTGGGTTATCAGGGGGTTTATCTTGGGCACATTCCAGTCCCACTGCAGGCATGCAGCTCTGTCAAGGGAAGATTCCCTTTATTAGCTGTCATTAGGCAGCAGCCGCCGTTGCTGAGGAATGTATGTCACAAGTCAGTGATTTCATGTCACTCCCCCTCCTCTTGATACCAGGGCAGTGATTACACGATCCAGTTGGAAATTCTTAGCAATTTTCTTTCAAGAATGGTCAGATTTACGGAGACGGGAAACAATCCCGAAACTGCTCTAAACTCTGCTCAGTTAGAAGATTTCCACAGAGAAATTACCTTTTACAGGGAAAACAGAAGGCTTTTCAGATGAAGAGTAAAGGCTGAAGATAAATCTACTTTTAGGACACCTACAGCATTGTGCACACTTCCCTTCTATATATGGAATATGCGTGGCCACCGCATACCACGGAGTGTGCTGAAAATCCCAGATTTGGGCCAACTTCTCTTTTCCCAGTGCTGTCGAGGTGATATCACCGTTGAGACTTTGTGTGTTCCCAACAGCAGCAGCACCTCGATCTGCACCTCAGCGAGGACTGACTCTGCAGGGACAGCGAGTGCCTCCAGCCCTCTGTGCCGATTGCTCTGGCACCGCCGAAAACACTGCCCCTGTTAACAGCCAAACCTGTAAATAATGGGATTTCTCTAAACATCGATGGTAAGGCTTGACCCTACAGCAGTAAAATTGAAAAGCCAGGTGGCCAGATACAGGAATAATCTTCTTGTACCCTCATGCAAGAAAGAAACTTGCTCGATGAGAAATTTCAATAGACGGCTTTCGGTGTTATTCAGGAAGGAATCAGAATCTGTCCCCAAGGAAGAATGGGTGAATTTGTGTCTATATGTGCTTTGGGAGAGGTTAAAATGAAATCTTCAGTTTAATAGATTAAAAACAAAAAGTATTTATTTATTTGAATGCTGAAGTTTAGCTAAAACCTGCCTATTCTTAAATGAAATACAGATTTGCTGCAAATTCCTCTTCCACTGTTGTCTTTATGCATATAGTGCAATTAAAAATAAGCCTTTTTTTACAGAAGTGCAAAGGTTCTAAATTGTGAAGCACATTGTTTGCCCCACATTTTCCTAACGTTTCTTTTTATTTTAAATTGAAACAAGAATGAATGTCTATAATTTGTTGACTTTTCATATGAATATAGATCTTGAAAGGATCTCCTGATTAGTTTCTAAATAATAAAACAATGATAAAATATTTCTCATGTCTTAAATGTTTTTAACATGGTGTTTGTGTACAAACATGTGGCCATACTGTTCACATGATCAGCTACCAAAATTATACTGGAAAGGACATTCCCAAGGTTGTGGAGTCATGTTCAGATGCTACTTTTCCCTAATATAGTCTGAATTCAGCCCAACTCCGTGTGTGTTCTCATGAAACCCTTTATTATAACAGCTTTCTCTATTTTTCCTCCATGCTTTCTTTTTTCAGTAAATGGAAGAAATGCTCTTTTTTTGTGTGTTATCCCAGCACATTCTTGTTTTGTGCTATTAAGAACTAAGATCCTGATAGCTTCTTTTTTTTGTATTTTTTAATTAACACTCCATGATGCAGTGTCTGTATAATTCACTAATTAGTTACAATCATTCTCTTCCTCCTGCTCTTGGTGTGTGTATGCGTTTGTTTACACTGAGGTGTAAATTTGTTTTGTAAACTGCAAAAGTGTGAGAATATAAACCAGAATTATTCATTAATATCCAGTGTCCAATTTAAGATAATTAAGATCTCTTATTGCTGTATTTTTTGGTTCTTTCTTTTCACACACACACACACACAAACATCCACCCCCACACACTAAATATTCTCTAGTGCTGTCTCTGCACAGAAACATTTTGTCACTTGCTCTGAGCTTTGCTTTGTGGGGGGTTTTTTTGTACAGTAAAATGTCAGAACTCAGCTCATCACTGTTGAAGCTCTAAAAATCACTTGTTTGTTTGTTTTATTTCAGTGTCGCCACCCTGGTAAGATGAATGTGAAGTTAAGGCTTTATAGCCCGGCGATGGATAGTCAGGATCCAGGCATTGCCTGTGCTCAGCTGGGCATTTCCCCGGTAAAACCCTTGTCAGGAGCCTTAACAGGGCAGCAGGTTCTTATAAAAACCTTGATGTGACTGGTTTTAGGGTTGGGAAAATGTCATGTTTCCTCAGCATCGTAGGGTGTGGGGTGGGAGGTGTGAGGACGTGAGGGTCCCTTAGAGCAGCTCTGGTCGCTCAGAGCAGAGAGGGGGAGCACCAAAGGTGCTGCCGCGGCCCCGGGTGAGGATCCCTGCGAGGAGGAGGATGGACAGAGCTCAGCTGAGGGTCACGTTGCCCCTTCCCCGGCAGGAGGATTCTGCGCCCTCGTTTTTCAGCCCTGTAAGGCTGAGGACTGTAAGCCCTTGGGTGGTGCCGCGTGGATTCCTTCTGCTGATAAACCTGTCCTAAGTGCTGCCCCGACCTGCCGCACGTCCCTCCCGTGATGTCCATTCTCCTACTGCCGTTTGCGGCTGAAGAGTCTGAGCTGATTGTAAGGAACCTTTGTAGTCGCCTTTGTTCTGAGGAAGAGGCTGGATTTGGATTCCTTTCATCTCCCAGTGATTAAACCCTTTGACAAAACTATACCATACCCCACCCAAGCTCTCTTTCCCTGCAGTTTGGTTAGACTGAGAAGGAAATTAAGAGATGAGGCAGTGTGAGAATCAAAAGGGAAATCTAAAAACGTCCAGAGCTGCCATGCTGCGGTTAAGAGAGTTAAGTGGTACCTCACTTTTTCCAAGGGGGGGAATTAATTTTCATCCCAAGCATGGAGTATTTCTCCCGATGATTGGGATGTGTGGCGGCTGCCCCTTTCTGTGCTGGACTCTCCAGGCTCAGTGCGGGCAGCAGGGAGCTCCGGGCAGGCGAGGGGAGCCGGGCAGAGCCCGACAGAGCCCGGCGGTGCCGGCGCTCGGCGTGCAGGGGACTGGCGTCTGTCCCGGGTGCTGAAGCCCTGGCAGCCCTTCATCCGCAGCCAGATGTATTTTTAAAGCGATGAAGTCCCTCTGTTCTCAGCGGCCCCCTCTGTGCCAGCCTGCCGTGCCAAACCTGGCGCTGGTACCAGCGGATTAGCCCATGGCACAGGGGTGCGAGCAGGACAGCACCTGGAATTAACCCCGAGCCCGGCGCCCACCTCCTGTGGGAGCGTTCCCTGCCAGCAGCCGTGAAGCCATCGGGAAAGGCAGCCCGGCTCCCTGCCGCGGTCCTGGAGCTGGCAGCGGTGCCGGGCACTGTCTCTTCAGTGCAGCGTGGAGGGTCACGGGACTGATCATCGTCCTGGAAGGATGTAACTCCCATCCTTCCCCCTGCTGCGACCCTCCCCAAAGGCTTGTCCAGACCGCCTGG
Organism: Lepidothrix coronata; assembly: GCF_001604755.1. NCBI lineage: Eukaryota > Metazoa > Chordata > Aves > Passeriformes > Pipridae > Lepidothrix > Lepidothrix coronata. Next base: position 1,615,538 of record NW_016690378.1, on the reverse strand, counting down.
GGTGCTCTGGCCAGGGTCGGGACAGCTCTGAGGGCAGAGGGAGAAGAGCGCTCTGGAGGGGGTTTCTGTGTCTTCTGATCGTGCGCTAGGCCATGACTGGGAAAAAAGAACAAACACTCAGAAAAAGCAATGCAGGCTTTGTACAAAAGTTTCTTGCTCCGCACCCCACTGCCGCGGGTCCGGGGGCAGCCGGGCTGTCCGGCTGCTGGACACTGGCCTGGAGGCTCAGGGAGCGCCTGGGAGCCGGGCCCGGCTTCAGCTTCTCCTCCAGAAACCTGGGAGAGGAGGGCAGGGAGCTGCGGCGGGAGCCGCTCCGAGCCTTCAGCCGGGGACAGCGGCCGCTCCCGCCCCGCTCCGCCCCGGCACCCACGGGCTCGGAACCGGCTGCATCCCAGCCCCGTCCTCTCCCAGCTCGCCCCAAAGCAGCCGGAGAAGGGCCCCGGTCGGAGGGAGGCCCCTCATCGGCTCTGCCCCTCACGGCACCGGGGTCCGCAACCCCGGGAGCTCCCGCTGGACCCGCCGCCCTCAGCGCCGGCCACGGGCGGGTCCTCCAGGCCTGGCTCCCCGTCCTCCCCCGGAGCTGCCCCAGTGCCTCCAGGAGGTCCTGCCGAGGGAAGGAGAGGGGGGATATGGATCCCCGCCTCGGCGGGACGGAGCCCCGGCTGGTTTTGTTTAAGGCATCACAGCAAAGAAGAGCCTGGCGGAGAAATGAGGTGTGTGTTCTGAAGGCAGGGAACACGAACGAAGGAAGCTCGCGCCAGGTGGGAGTGTTGTGTTGATACAGAATAGGAGCAGATATGGGTGAGGATGCGAATCAACCCCGATTTTGTGTGTACTAGAGACAGACAGGAATGGAGAGGGATAAAGCAGTGAGAGTGTACAGGACCTGTGTGATGACCAAGGGGAATAAATACAGTTTAGCCCTCTAACAATAAACTAGTCAGAAATGAGTCTTGGATGAGACCAGATCTCGACTGCTGCCTGACATCACTTATAATCAGGTTCCCCAAAAGCAGACACATTTGAGAAAGATACATCTATGTTTCTTTCTGTGTAGGAGCAGTTTTACTGGGGGCTTTTCTCCTCAGCCACTTCTGTAATCCTGGTCTGTAAATTCATGAACTGCTGCTTAGCAGATGGAAACGGCACAGCCAGAGATGAGCTTCCCCCATCTGACCGGCATCCTCACTTCAAAGCTTAGCTCTGGTTATTGAAATGCTAATAGAACTCGGCAAATTACCTAAAATACAAACACACTTGGCTTCAGTCCTGGGGATCTAATTATGGAGCCTTTTATGTGAAATAAATTGTTCTTGCTTTCTGAAAAGTGGCTTTTTAAAATGTTCCCACAAAATGCCAGGTGATGGGATGGCACGTTACCAGCTCGGCCACTATAATTGCAGCTCTTATCTGTTTCTTGTTCATCTTCTGTAGGATTCTGTTCACAAGTGCTCCCAGCTCAGACTTGAACCTCCTCTGCCTCCTGTGATTTTCCTGCAAATAACTTCAATGACCCACAGTTTATGTTAATGTAGCTGAGTTTGGAAACAAGCTGAGGATGTTCAGGAAACAAACTCCAGTAGCACTTACCCTTCATTGGATTTGCATCGAAATTTCGATGTTGGGAAGCTTTTGTGCCTGTGAGAATGTCCCTGCTCTGAGGGTTACTGAGAGCTGGGAGCGAGCTTTAAACTCAGGATTAGTAGGAAGGGAGCTGTAACCTTCCCATTAGCGACTGTCACAAGGTCCTGGTTCCTCAAAAGTAAGCAGGTCTGCTTCTTCTTAGCCTAAGTAAATTGTTAGTTTTAAGCCATGTATAGTCTATTTATTGATAGGGAATTACGGTGAAAACTGCTTTGTTCTTTCATCTTCCATTCCTGACTTTAAGTCTTCATCTGGCTGATGAAATCCTTAATTTTCTTGTGATTTTTGCTTAGGAAAGGCAACATAGAGCATAATAAATTCATTGTATCATATGATACACGTATCATGTTTGTTATATAATCCATTGTTGGACAGCTTGTACTCAGGGGTGTCTATGTAAATTCCACTGAGTGTCTGTTCAGGGCATTTTCAGTGCTGCTGCTGCTTTGCTCTTAAAGTTAAACAGATTAAGTAGCAAAGAGCACAAGAGGATATGTTTTTGAATTTTCTGCTCAGTGCTTTGAAATACCTGGATCTGCCTGTGGAAGAGTAGGGTGCCCTCGGACTTCCTTCAAAGAAGGGTAGCATTATTTTTTTTTTTGTTTTTTTTTTTTAAATAAGATAAAATAGGAAGAAACAGTTGTTTTCCTCTGTCAGTGGCAGATTTAAATGCAGAGTCGCTGCTTTCTACTGATGCCACCTAAGAGAGTTGCCCTTAGTTCAAACTGTGGGGCAAAGACTTGGGGCTCTGTATGTCCTGATTTCTGATTACCAGACAGCAGCCCCCTGAAATGCTTCTGAGTTCCAGTGGATTGTGTCTAACTGCAAACTGGGGCTCTGTTTCAGGAGTGACACATGAGACAAGCACAGCAAAGGCTCGAAGCAAATTCGCTAAATTATGGAAAGCAGTTTATTACCTGAGACATAATAAAAACTTGTTTATTTACACATTTAGTACACTAACAGTACAAAAGTGGCTTTTTGTAACTAAATTTCAGAGAGATGCTCACAAGTAATTACTCTGATACAAACAGGCAGCACAGGAAACGTGTGTTCTGTTGGCCAGGTAATTCAGGGGAGAAGTGGGTGCAATTTGCTCAGCACATCGTGTAGGAGATGGTGGAGCCAATATGAAAAAGAGCTGAATATCTCACTGAAAGGCAACAGGTCCTTTGAAACCTCGAAGCCAGTCCTGTCAAGAAAGCAGAGAAATAAATAAATAAATAAATAAATAAAAGAGAAATGTAGAGGATTTCACACACAGAAATTAACTGATTTCTGACTGTTCTAGGGCCAGGTTCAGCCCCACTGTTCTGCTCAGAGTTTCTTTGGATTGAGACAAATATCCCTGGGGAGCTGGTGAAAAACCTCTCTGAACTGGCTGCTGTTAGCAGGTGAAATCACACAGCTGATGTGCAGGAAGGGTGAAGGCAGACAAAGAGAGGTGTGGCATTCAGAGATTTTAAGTATGTATCTGATGGTGGCAATCAGAGATTTTAAGTATATATCTGATGGCAGTGAATTCTGAGGAGGGTGAAATGATGGAATGTGCTTGTGATGGGAGGGCAAAAGTTATTTTAAGGCACCATTTCCTTAAAGCTGAATTAACTCTGCTCCTCTGCAGGTTAAACACACACACAGACCTGCCTCTGGCTTTCTCTTACCACAGCGCAGAGTCAGCACCCCAGGCCACTCAGGGCCCCAATTCTGTCCAACCTGACACCAAAACAGCCCCTGGAGAGACCCTTCTTGCTTCTGCCTCGGTATCTGCGGGACAGACTCAGGAGGTCGCTGAGGAATCTCTGGATGGCACCATCCCCCAGGGACACGCCCTGGGGCTGTTCCATCGTGTCCTGGGGCCACTGGACTTCAGGATCTTCCTGGTCAAAGACACCTCCTGGGATCAGCTCATCTTGCTCATGGCCCCTCTCTTCTGAGACCAGGGGATGCTCCAGACCTTCATCCAACAGTTTGGAGAGACTCTGGAAAAAGGGAAGGGTAGAAGGTGGAGAGGGAGGAGAAGGAAGGGTCCTGAAAACTCTCATTGTTTTCATATAAACCACGTTCAGCACTAAGTTTGAGGACATTTATTTTTAACATTTATTTTTAACATTTATTTTTAACATTTATCAAAGGATGAAAGTACTGAAGTGGTTTCTGAAGCTGATGATGGTTATCTTGAGTTTCTTCTGGCTCACAAAGCTTCTCTGAGCTAACTCTGAATGCTCTCTCAAGGTGCTCTCAAGTTATGTGCTCTTGGTGAATCCTAAAGTTCTGAGCTGGCAGGCTGCCAGTTAACCCTTTCCTGGACCTCTGGTATGGTATAAACCGTGAAAAATGATGAAAGAGCCTTGGTCAAGTGAATAAGGAACAAGAAAAAAAATAGTTGATATGTTGGAATAATAAAAGGATCAATGCAATAACACTCTGGAATTGGTCCTGAAGGATTATATTAAATATTTCTTTACAGACTGGGAGGTCACTTCTTATTTGGCAGTACCAGATCCCTAGTCCAGTAGCTGAAATGTGTTTTCCTGCTGACTTGAAATTGCTACACACACAAATACACACAGGCACACATACACACTTCTCCTTTTCCTTATGTTCTACCTCTGAGACTCCCCAGCTGCACCACTGAGCTGAGGAGGAGATCCTGCAGGTACAACCCCGTAATTCCTCTTTCAGCCAAAACCAGGGAATTCAGGGAGGAGCATGCAGGTGACTGCTCTAGGGCTCGAGATCACAGTCCTTCCAGGATGATTCCTTTTTGCTCCAAAAGTTCATTGTTTTACTCAGTCACAGGGTGACCCCACGTCTCCAATCCCCAAACTCACCCCACAAGAAAAAAAAAAAAAAAGGCAAAACATTTTCCTTTCAACTGCCTCGTGTGATCAGAAACTTAAATCCAGTAATCAGTGACTTGAGTTTCCCCTGTTTCATAACTCTGTGCCTGCCCACCTCAGGGTTCCTGCTGCCAACTCTCTTGAGTTTCTCCTGCTGCCTTAGCTGGGGTTGGAAGAAACAGAGCTCATCTGAAGTGTCTAATTCCTAAAGAACCATCAGGTTCTCTCTGCTCTGTTGAGCAGCCAGTCACTTACCTGTAAGCTGGAAACGGACCTGGCCCCTGCCTGGTTTTGACTGACAATGAGCAGCAGAAGGAATCCAGGGCAAAAAAGAAGTTTCAGGTTCATGTTCCTGTTTTGGTGTCTCTGATTCCTCCTTCCCTCGAGTCTCTCCAGCTCAGTGTTGCTCTGTGTCTCCAGCTATCAGCATTTATATCTTCCTCCAATCCCTCCCAAGGCCACCTTTTGAGTTCCTGCTAGTGCAAGGATTGGTTTGAGGTTCTGACCTGTTTTCATCCTCCTGGGAGGAGGAGGAGGAGGAGGAGGAGGAGGGAGGGAGGAAATAATTCTCTTTTCTGATGGTGAATGAAAGGAGCATTTTACACTTGGGCAATGTAGCATCATTCTGTTGCTGTGCATCTGGAGGGCTCTGCAGGCTGCTGTGCTGTGCCACTTCTGTTTGTTAGTGTGCTCAGCTCAGTGTTCCTCAGGCTCACTGCTAAACCTTTCCTTTTCATCCAGAGAAAAATAATTGTGAGAAATATAGAGTGAGACAGGAAGGGAATTGTACCCACCACATCTTCACTGGGCTCCTGTGACACACCCAGCCAGAGGGATGGGGGTCTCAGAAAACATGCTGGGTAAGAACTCAGTGTTATTATATAATAATATGAGATTATAATAAAACAACATAACATATAGTCTGATGCTATTGATTTATGAGCTGAAAAAGTGTGATTTGGAGAAGAAGGGAAATCAAAGTCTTTAAAACATAACAAGTTGCATTTGTTACTTGCCTGAGTGACATGAGTGTGGCTGAAACAAGGCTGACATGCACAGAAAGCTTCTACAAGGTTTAAACTGAGAAAGAAATTCCTCTTTCCCTGGATCCAGCTTAAAACATTTCCTTTATGTGTTCTTTCTCAGTCTGTTAGACACAATTTGTATTCAATCTGAAATCAGTCTGAAAGGAAGCAGAGGCTTGAAATTTGGCCCCACTGAGAAACTGAAACGTTCCTGAGTGTGCAGTGATATATCTTGACCTTTTGTGGCATTTTTGCACACATGTGATGCTCAAAGTTAAAGGCCATTGAATTGGATCTGTATGGAGGAAATGGAAATTAAGGACCATCTGGCATTTTTCATCTGATATTTGAGTTACTGAAACCTTGGAAGCCAGTTCTTGGTACCAACTTGTTGGTCCTGAAGGCTTGGAGAAAATAATTCTGTGATGTGCCAGTGGGTTTATGATTTTCAATGTTTTTTTCATGTGCAGATCAGTTTGAAACATAGTTGTTAAGTGTCTCTTTAAATGGATATTGTAAAGAGATGGCTTATAAACATCCCTCTGTGACAGAGAGGGAGGTCTGATGTTATTATATTTTTGGCATTTTTTTGTTGTTGATGTTGATTAAAGCCACATTTGATATGAGTCTTAGAAAATGAAATCATCATTCCAGAGGTTTGAGGTGTGTACTTTGCAGTGTGACAAGACAGTGAGAGAAGGTCAGGGCAGTTTCAGGGTTGTCTCTTCTCCTCTGCAAAAGCACGGGGTTGTTTTGGTGGTTTGATTGGCCTGTCACAAGTCTGCATAGATGTAGATAATAAATCTTGACCTCAAGATCTCTGAACTTGTCTTGGGGTACTGCTGAATTCTGTCTGGTTGCTGCTGGACATACATACACCAGCACAGTCCTCACCTATGACTATGCTGGGAAAGTCAGAATAACTAAGGTTGGAAAGGACTTTCAGAGGTCTGTGGTGCAATCCTGTGCTAAAAGCAGAGCCAGCTTAGAAGGAGTTTCTCAGTGCCTTGTCAAGTTGAATTTTGAGAATCTTAAAGAAACAATGATTTCCTAATATTTACTTGGAATTTTCCCTGTTGCAATGGGTGCCATTGCCTCCCCTCCTAATGCATTGCAGCTGGATGTTGTCTGTGAGCACAACAAAAGGGTTTTCCATCTCCCAAACAGTGACCCTCCATGGGAGTGCATTTCAGAGGGTGCTGCATAACCCAGACACGGAGGGCAGCTTCAGTCCAGGTAGTCAACACCTGGGTTCAGATCAGGTTTGGTGCCGTGGCAAGAAGGAGTTAGGAAGAGAAAACATCTCTGATTTACTCTCTGGGTCCTCTCAGGATTTCAAAACTTGCCATTAGGTTGGTGCAGTTAAGATGGAGACTTCAGCACAAACTTCAGTCTATAAAGAAGGGAGATTTTTCTGTTTTTCTATTTTTCTATTTTTTCTATTGCCTGAGGACAATAGAAAATTTTTGAGAGGCAGGAAACAAGTTTGTGCCCCTTCCTAAAGTGGTTTGGGTATTCCTTTTTATGGTAAATCCTCCATAAGGGGTGAAAGGAAGTACCAAGGAGGCAGCAAGTTGGTGTGTGTTGCTCATCTCCAACAGTAAATTGTTTCCCAGCTTACTGACATATTTCTCCTGTACCAGCAGAGATCTGATTGAAAGAGTAGGGTCAGAACAAACTCTCCCTCTGGGGATGTATCTGCCTCACCTCCCCAGGCTGCTGTGAGGAAGGTGAGCTGTGGAGCTGATGGTGCATAGCCTGCTTAGACAGGTATCATTAGAGCACTGCTGCAGCAACTCATCCTCCTCCTTTCCAGCTCAGGGACCCCTTCAGCCTCCCTCTCCTTCCCAGCTGCTCAGGCCAACATTCCCTGGCTCACTGCAGCCAGCTGAAAGGGCAGGGACGTGTTTGTAGAGCTTCCCTCACAGTGGGATGGCCAAGTCCGTGATGGAAGCCGGCACCAGGGGACCCTCATTAGCAGACATTAACATTTAACTGTGGTCTCCAAGCATTCGCCTCCATGTCCCCCTCCCTTGCCCCTCTCCCAAGTGGTCTGGGGTTGAGCTGAGCAAGGCTCAGTGCACAGCAGCATCCCAAGCCCAAGCTTGGTGGGAATTGCTGGGCTGCAGGAGCTGTTTTCTCAGACAGGAGATCCTGCAGCAGGAGGGGGCACGGGGGGATCTCTACAGAGAAGAGACTGAGCACAGACACTGAGCTCACTAATTAGTGCCCACTGATCTCTTTGATGGGCTGAAGAGGGGATGTTTTCCTCTGTAGCCCTGTGGGACAAGAAGGGGCCAAAACCACCTGGGGACAAGGAGGGCAGCAGGCTGGCATTTAGTAACGGGCTGTAGGTGGTTCTGGAGCATTGGGGTTTGATGGCATAATTTTAATATTAAGTTTGTTAGGCATATTTATCACATTCTTCTGGCAGTAATGAAGCCCAGCAGGAAAGCAGCAGTGAGGGAGGGGAGACCCAATAAAGCAGATCCTGGAACAAATGGGAAACAAGTTGAGGAGTTCAGAGCAACGGCTCGAGAGTTCCAGTCAGTGCCTGGTGAGAGGCAGAGGCTTAAAGAAGTGCTCATGTTCCGTAAATCCTCACCTGAAACTCTATTTTTGGCTAAGCTTCACCTCTATCAAGATGAACAGCATCTTGCTTCCCAGTTGTTTTGGAAAGGTGGGAATGTCTACATGGTCAAGTTGTGGGTATTCACAGTGCAGCTGAAAACATCAATTAGCTGTGCATGGTTTCAAACCATGTAGGTCTTTATAGTCCTGTGGCAGCCAGTCTGCTCCCCCATAACCTTTAAGTGGGGTCTCAGGAATTCTTAGGCTGATCCTGCCCTAAACTGTTCAGAATCTGAGTCTTTTATTCTCTGTGTTGCATGAGATCCCTTTGGTGTTTGGACTGAGATCTAACTGGTCTACATATTACTGCCTTACTACAGAAATGCTGGACTTCCAGAGGGAGCAGGTTGGGCCTCAGTTGAAGGAACTGTTTGTGAAGCAGCTGCAAGCAGAAAGGCTGCAGTGTCAGTCTGCAGATCACAACCTCTGGTAGGGGACAGAAAGAGAACCGTCCGTGGCCAGCATGGACGTGACATATCCCCAGGTGTTTTGAGCTGAGAGACGTTTCCCCGGCAAAACTAGAAGGTCACTCCTGTGAGATCCCACCTGGCCTTTCTCTTCGTTATTGAGGTGTGTGGGGACCTCTCCTGGTGAGTGCAGAACATGCCTCGAGTTCGGTCAGAGCAAATTCTGCTTCAGGGAGGGAAAACGGATCAGACACGGAGGTTTTGATAAAACGATCACTTCAGAATCAAGGACATGGTATAGGCAGTGTGAGAAGGGTCTGAGTGGCTCTTTTGCCAGGGATTAGGCTCTAGTAGCCACGGGAGTGTGTGTGAGTGGTTATGTCTTGGGAAAGCACATGGTATGTGTGTGATATATGAATGCTTGTGATTCATATTCAAAAGTTTGAGTGTCACATGCTCTGGTGAGTGGCTAAGTTTAGTTCCAGCACTAGATGTGTTGATCTGGACTCTTACAGCGGATTTTGCAGAATGTTAAGTTTCTGTTAGAAGGGATGGGAGCAGGGGGGTCATTTCTTAAGCATTGGGCCTGGGGTAACATCTGCCAGGTTTTCCTTTGTGACCCAGCCCACCCTGGCATAGCTGGGAGCAGTGTCACCAGGGCCCATTGATCAAGGCTTGCTGGCCAAGCAGCCAAATCAAGGGGCAAGAGGTCACACTCTCCCATTGTGCTATTTATTGCTGCATGCCACTGGTGAGTGTGCAGAGTGCAGGAGAAGCCATTTCTAGAAATGGCCAGACAGCTACAGCAATGAAATGGCACCTGTCCGAGAAGTTGGCGTGGTTGTTTACTTCCCCTCTCCTAATGGACTGGTGATAACCCTAAAAATAGCCTGGCTAACTAAAAATGTGATCATTACATAAAGCCTGTCACCCACAAAAACACTCTGTAGGTTTTGTTCAGCCTGTGAGAGTGGTACTGGGCATAACCTCAATTTTGTGTTCCCAGAGCAGGATCCCAATTGTCCACTGGTTTTGACACATCTCAGACATGTGGACTTGGTCTGACCAGAGAGCTGTGTAGGTCAGTCCCTGTGTTTTGAGAACAGGGATGTAAACTATCCTGATTTTTGTTTGGGATTCATGTGTGTATTGTTTTTCTTCCTGCCAACATTTACAGCCCTTTTCAGCTGTGCTTCTCACCAGTTCAGGCACAACTGCACACTTGCATTGTGATTAGAAGGCAAATCCTTCATGTCAGGTTGGTTGTGCCAGGGAGGCCATCCTGGAATTCCACCGTGGATGCACATTAGGCTGTGTGTGAACAGGAGAGCTCCTTCCTGCCTCGGGAGGCTGAGCTGCAGTGGTAGGAATGCAGCCTCATCCAGAGCTTAGCAAAGCCTCTCTTTCTCAGGAACTCAGTGTGGCTGTGGCGGCTCTTATCGCCCACTGTTCTCCATTTGACAGCCCTTCTTTGTTTTCCCAGAAAATACTCACTGTGTCTGCCAAGCTTCTGGAAATAGCTGCCTCCTTTTGTGGTGGAGGGTGGCAGGGCCGTGGGCCAGAGGGACAGGATATTTTAGCTGTTGCTCCTCAGCACAGCGTGATGGGCGAGCAGCCTTTCTAACACCAACACTGCTAAAGCTGAGATAAGGTGCTCAGGCTACAGGACTGGAGCCTGTGTTCGTGCTTGAGATAAACTCCTCTGTCAGCGCCACATTCACACCTCCCCTGTCACATCAGGCACCCCACGGACCTGCCTTTCCCACCAGTCACTTGCTGCAAAGCCTCAGCACGGGGGTATCAGGCCCACAGAGTCCCCAGGGGCTGCTCCCTGTGCCCTTGTGGTGACATTGAGGTGGGAATACTGTGAGGGGGAATAGATTTGTCACTGGGGAGTGTCACCCAGAGCTTTGGACTCAACCACTTCCCCTTGGGATGCACTGTCCAACCTTTGCAGTCTGGACAAAAGAGGAATGGGTGAACTGGCTATATGGGATGGGGGATGTCCAGTGCCATGGCTGCTTCCCTGTGTGAGTGCAAACACCAAATACACCATCTGAAATGACACAGGTTAGGGGTAGGCAGTTAAATCTGCCTGTGGATGCTGAGGAGAGCAATAATTACAGTTCCTCTGTCTGCAAAAGTGAGAGTCAAATGATTAGTGTCTATGGGCTGGCAGAGCCTTCTACAATTGCAGGATTTCATTTAATTTACAGGGGGAAAAAAAAGTTGTGTTAAGCAACTGAATGCCACTGGAGAGATGAAGCCCTTGGTGTTGTGGAAGTGGGCAAAAGTATCATTCCTGTAATCAAGATGGTTTAATGACTGCAGATCCAGAGTTTAAAGTGAGCTTCAGGATGAGAACAATGTGGGTTCAGAGGTTCCCTCTGAAAAGGAGGTGTGTGGTGTCTGCTTCAGCTCACAAAAGTGCTCCTTGTAAAGGCAAGTTGTGTCATTCCCACACTTGCAATGGGCTTGTATGGATGGGGAAACACAGGATTTTTCACCCAGGCCCTCTGTTCACTAAGTGACTGGAGAATTAAGGTTTGCTACTCAGGTTAATAAGACTGTCAATCAGATTGAGAATCCAAGAAACTGGTCACTGTTGACCAGTTACACAGGTAACTGCACAGGTACAGCTGTACAGGTACAGCTTCAGTTCTCTCTCCCTCTCTCTGGGTGTTTCAGTCCAAACCCTGGAAGATTTCCAACCTGTATTGGACTAAACTCTTTACTGTTATAGGTATGCCTGCCTGATAGGCTGTAGGAAATGTTGGACTCCCTTTCCTCCATGGCCTGTTAAAAGGGGGCCCTCGATGCCACCCTTAGCCAGGACTAACAGCCCAGGTGACACTGCTGTGCCCCACTGCAGTGAGCAGAATGCCCAAGAGTAAGTTTGATCCATGTCTATCTGAACTTCCTGATCTGGGAGTAATTTCTGCTGTGTATCCACTCACTGTCCCCCAAGACTGGGCTCTCTCTGCTCTGCTTTGAAAGATGGATGGGAAAGCTAGGCAAGAATAAGCAATAATGGGCTGATAGGGCAAGAATACAGCCACACAGTCTGCTTTTTATAGAGAATAGTGCTTCAGTGTTTTCTGAAATGTGGGAGAACCCTCCAAAGGATCTTAATCTGAGCACTCAAAATCCCTCTTTGAAAAAACCCACTTTTATGAGCAGGTGTCTATGCTGTAAACCCTTAACTGGGTTTTGCTAAAACCAGCACATTAGTGTGGCTCCTCTTTGCACAACTGACAGAGGCCACAGAACCTCAGAGGCAGAAAGTGCTTTCAGTGTCCCTTTCCCGCTGGAGATTCTTCACATAACTTCTGCCTTGTTTGACCAAGAGGATTTGTTTTACCATGTCACCTCCCTGAGGATAACAGCACATTTTTTGCGTAGTGTTGAAGTGTGAAGGCCATTGTGAGCCATGACATCACGTCTCAGGACAGAGCAGAGCAGGAAATGAATGACCAAGAAGGCCTAAAATATTGGCCATGGGAAGAATGAATGGAGGAGAGAAGGGATATGATACAGCAACATTCTTTGGCCCAGATAGGTCAGGTGCACCTGACAAGTGTAATAGGACAAGGAGATCTTTCACACTTTAGCACATGATGATATTTTAGTGCAGAGAGATGGTTTGGGAGAGGCAGAGGTGAATCAGGGTGCAAATCCTCTGGATGACATACTAATAAACCAGAGCTGCTCTCAGACAGTAAGGAGTAAAGGGAATATGGGCCTGAACAGATAGACTGCTCCAAATCTGACCTTCCTTTAACTTTGGGAGGCTTAAAATGGATTCTGGGTCCCAGTCTCTAATCACAGCTAGAACAGTAATTTCCTCCAAACATATCAAAACTACCAGTGAGGAAAGACATGTTTATTAGTGGCTGTGGTTGTTTTGGGGGGTGGAAGGGAAGGAAGGTGGTCATAGCAGAAAACCAGCAAACTGCATTTTCTAGAAAATTTAACGGTGCCTTGCAAAAATAAATCATTATAAATTTGAGTTCGTAAACTGAATAGCCTCAATTACTTTTTAACTGATGCAAACCAGAAGGGGATTGGTTAGTTTAAAGAATTTTTTTTTTTTTAAAAAAAAAGGTCTTACTTAGTGCTTCACAAAGCTGAGGGCTTTTTTTGGTCCAAGGTTCCACCAGCCATGGGACTGATCACTGAAGTCAGAGCCAAGATGAACCTTTGGGCTGGGTCATGGAGGTCTCATTTTGCCCACAGGACAGAAAATCTCTGTTAAAGTTCAAACAGATCTCACACTGCCTTGCTGCTGGTTTTGGAAATGATCTGTTCTCTAAATTGCTAGAGCACATTTCTCTCTCTGTACATCTCCCTCCTTGTTTTCTTGTGTCAAGCACTGAGAGCAGGATGATTTAAATTAAGAGTCAGTTAGTGCCTTTAGGTGTTTTATTCTGTAATTTTATAGGGGATAGGATTGGCCAGTGTAAGTGTATTTAAGTATTGGATTGAGAAGTGGAAATGTGCATCATTTTGAGGATCTTACCTGCTGTCTAAGCAAGTGTTTGTCTCTGCATTTCTCCCCTGCACAGAATGTGTGTGATGCTCCCCTGTGGTCTGAACCAGGTTGTTGTCTGTGCAGCTCTGCAGCAAGAATGAATGAGAGCTTTTGCAGGTACTCAGTAATTGCCTCAGGACCAGAAAGCTTCCACTGGAGGAGAAAGTCTGCATTTAAGACTTCTATACCTCCCAGCTGTAACACTGTGTGGCTTTCCTGGGCTATTTTTTGCACTACTGTACTTTAAACCTCAGAACAGATCTCTGAGAGCTTGACTTGGTGCCCCTTCACTAGGCATCAAAGCAAGTACCTTCCCTGAGGCAACCAAACGTCCTGTCCCTCCAGGCTGAGCTGTTGGGCCCCGTGCCCACCAATTTGTTCCCTGACGATCCCACCAGCCCAGGGCTGCGAAGCACAAGTGCTGATGGGCCAGGTGTGGAAGGCAGAAAGCTCGGAAGGCAGGAATTCCTGGAGCAGCAAGAGGAGGGGGGGAAGCTGGGGAACATGACAGGAAGAGGAGGGTGAAGAGCCCCTGACAAATAGTGCAAGAATCCCAGTTTTGCCCTGGCTCCAGATTCCCTTATCCGGGAGCGCCGGGCGGCGGGACCTGTCGACACGTCTGCCTCGCGCCTGCTCCTCTCCCAGCTGCCCACAGATACAGAGTGGCTTGAACAAGTTCCAGTGCCCCATCCCAGAGCTTCCCAGGGCCCTGCCATGCTGGGCAGCCGGGTGACATCACTGCCAACAGTGTAAACGCTTCCTGTGTCACATTCCCCACTGAAGAGCCTCTTGCCAAACGCTTGTCGTCCTACACAGTCTTTTTAGGAACAAACGGTCTAATTTTAACCTGACTGCCACAAGCACCTTCCTGAAATAGGTTCTGACTCTCTCCCTGCCTTGTTCATGTTCTTGAGAGTTTAAAAACAAAGTCCCTCGTCCTCAGGGTGCACAGCAAAGGCCTGTGAGCCCCAGGAGGGAGCAGGAGCTGTGCCAGGAGCTGCTGTCACTGTCAGACCCACACTGAGCTGGGCCAGGGCAGGAAGGTTCCAGAGGCAGACACTCAGGTGCTGCACATCACAAACTTGTATGGATCTGGTCCAATCTGCATGAGTTGTTCTGTACTTCAAGGACTTTGCAATAGAAAGAACCTGTTGTTTTCTGGACTGGCTGCAGCCAAACACGACATTCAAAACTGCAATGAGTGGACTTGGTGTCCTCTGGTTTGCCCAGGACAATTGCTCTGATCCCCATCCTTTCTTTTTTGGGGTCTAACTGGGTGAGCACTGGCCTAGGAGTTAAACTGGGTCTGATCCCACAGTTCCTATCTGGCTGTGCTGTCCTTGAAGGGCATGTGCAGCACCAACCTGCTTTGAGAACAAGAGCACTTACAGAGGAAATAGGTATTACTGTGAGATGGGGACAAGGAACACAAACTCCACAAAATCATCAGGCTTTTTTTATGCTCCTGCCTTTTTCTGTTTCCATGAATGTGAATATGTGAGCCCTTGTACTGAGCTCAATGCAAGCCTGAACCGCTGTTTTTAATTAGCACAGTATAAAAAGCCACGTTTTTAAAGAACTCTCCAAACAGGAAAGGAAAAATTGTTTTCAAGCAGCTGCTGTCTTTATGTTTCTCTCTTTGGAGTGACACACACATCCCTTATGTTCCTTTAAACCAGCTAATTAAGCAGCTCCTTGTACCTGCAGGTCAGTTGATCAGCTAATGCACTCCCTGCGGTCTCCAATACACCACATCTTAAAGGACAAACAGGAAAAGGCACACAAAAAGCCCTTGGGGATCTCACCAGATCCAGAAACAGGAAAAGGCACACAAAAAGCCCTTTGGGTCTCACCAGATCCAGGCCTGACTTGTGCATGGAGCCTTTTCTGGGCAAAGAGGCACATGAGGCAAAGAAGAGCAGCCCCAAGGCTGATAGCCCAGGGTGTGCCAGGGTCATGGTGAAGTGGCCCAGCCCCTGCAGGGGGGGAGGCTGTTGGCCAGGGCAGTGCCCAGCTTGCCACCATTCAGCTGAGCACTAAAAATACTGCTGGCTCACATAAGGTGAGTGCAAAGTGCTTGGTGTTGCTGGACACTCCAAAGGCCAAACCCCTGGCTCCAGCTGGGCCTCGATGGATGAGAACAGAAGTGGCACTAGGGCTTCATGTGCTGAGCATCCCAGCAGGAGCTGGGAGCACACCAGTTGGTGTTGGAAGGACAGAAGGGGCTTTGGGGACACGACTTCTCCATTCTGGGTGAACACTTGAATTACCCCAATTCCTGCATGGGCTGGATTAGCATTTGCTCTCTTCTCTAGCAGAATCATCCAAGATCTTCAAAATGTTACTGGCCAGAACTTTGTCAAACTGATTTCAGCGAACTGGTATTGTTTCCAGCTTCCCACCTCCCTCTCATTTTGTCACATCTTGAGTAACAAACATCTTAACACCCTGAGAAGCTGTGCAGAACCCACAGGTCAGATAACTCACCTGACTAGTCATGGAATAATTTGAAGTGGTCGTTGAACAAGATGTCAGACAAGACAAGTGCTTGGCCCTGAGTATTATTTTGGCTTGCATTTCTGCACCTGGGCCCTAAAGATCATCCCAACTATTCTGAAATATGTGAGAGTAGGGAACAGTCACTGCCAGAGTGTGTTTGGGAATAAGGACGAGCTACAAGCCGACAAATACTCCAGAACATGTGCTTACTAATCTGCCTCCCTTTTTCCCTGCTCTCTGGTTTCAAGGGTATGTCTTGTCTTCAAAGACTTGTTTTTCCCTTTTAGCTCCTCTTTCCTTCTCCATCTCGAGGGGCAAATGCTGTGGCAGCTCAGTGACAGTCCCTTCTCCTCCTTTCCCTGTTCGTGTCCGTGTGTGAGTGCAGCCCGCCGTTATCCCAGCGGCCCAAGGGATGCTGGAAGGGCTGGGAATGCTGCAGTGACGGACCTGCACCGACACCTGGCGCCCGGTCTGGGAAGTGCTGGATGTTCCCTTGGGAGAATCCAGCTGGGAACAGCCCGGGGGGACCAGAGTCTCTCTTGTTTCTCCATCTGCTGAAAGGACCAGGACAGCTCTTTGTCCAGACTTTGCATCCCACATCACTCAGCAATACGGCTGGTGAAGGGTGGCTAAAATGACCCACATGATCTTCATGGAAATGAGGTTTAATTGGAGTGACACTGGGGAAGGCTGTGGAGAAACCATATGTCAAACTCAGAGCTGGAAACTGCTTTTATCCCTGCAGGACTTGTCTAATCAAAGGTACATCTCTGTGCCTTTGGCTGCACTGAAATCCACTGCCCCATCCAAACTCCAGACTTTTTTAGTCTGATCCAGAGCCAGGCTTTTGGCTTCATGGTGCCAAAGCCAGTCTCAGAGTCAGGCCAGCCAACCTGGTACAGCCCCAGCCCTCATCCAGACCAAGGCTCGCTGTATGTTAGGCACAGACAAACCCCAAAATCTTTGGAGACCAAGCCACCATATCAAAGCATCCACCCCATGCACAGAAAGCAGCTCATCCCCTCCCCTTTCCCCCCTGGAGAGGGACTGCTCCGAGTTGGACCAAAGCATGTTTTGTTAATGAGCACTAATTGCCCTCTATCAAGCACACAGGGCCATTTTCTACTATTTTCTAAATTAGAAATCCACACTGAAGCCTCTGAAGAGATGAAGATCAGAACAGGCTCAATTTTCCATGCAAATAATTTGCCTCTGATCTTGACCCAGGATTTTCATAACAATTAGAGGCACGGGGGGCTGCTGTGGCTCTGAGCTGCTCTGTGGTCCCCAGCTGGCCCTGTCCCTCTCCCCGTGGGGTCCCTTTCATGCCTGGCTGTGGAGGGATATCTGCACCTGAGGCATTTTCCTGCTCTGAGTTGAAAGTCGTGGCTCTTCAACCACATTTATTTCTGTCTCCCCCTTCCTGATTGTTTTTTTTTTTTCCCCACATTTGATCCCACTTGCTTGGTGCTGACAGGAACCAGATGAGAAGATTCCAGCCTTTTGTGGTCAATACTGGGCATCGACCAAGATTTATAAATATGGGTTTGAACACATGGGATTGTGTGTTTGTTTAACTCTGTGTGGTGCAGCTTCCACACACCCCCAGCACTACCATCTTCAAACATTTTAACCCACCACCATCCCCCTGGATTCAAGGGACTGGCTTTAAAACAGGAGGGATTTGGGTTTTTTTCTTGTTTGTTCGGTTTGGGGGTTTTTAAAGTGTTTGATTTGCTTTCCTCATGGCTTTCTGTGATGCATTTTGCTGTAATATGATTTACCTTTCTTTTCTTTGGTGTGAAAGCATTGGAGCAATTTCCCAGCTACATTAATGGAAAAATCTCAACCACGTGCCTGCAGATACCTTTTAACAGAAATGAAATTTTGTTTACACACATGTAAATATTCTGTGGAGACAAGTTCTGAGATCTGGGGAGGTGGGAAGGGATATCGTGCTCGAGCTGGGCAAAATACCATGTTAGGTTTTTTATTAAGTTGTAAGACTGGAGTTACCATTGCGGCCATTGATGCAAAATCCTGCATAAGTTGAAGCACTGAATTTGCTTGAAATATTTCTTGCTTGAACTGGTGAATATTTTTAGGACAACACCTGATTTTGATTCACAAGACACTAGTGCTGGAGTTAGTTCTGTGTTTCATTCTTTCTCATGAAGAAATAAGCATTTATATTTATTGTGAATATTTCAGCCTCCAGTTTTGATTTATTTATCTACAAGGCCAAATAGTTCTTTAGCTGGCCTTCAGAGATCCCAGCCCCTGAGACCAGGTTGCCCTCCCTACCTCAGGCTGAGCTTGGAGCCACACAGACACTCCTGCAGCCACTTTCTCTGAGCTGACTGAAAGGAGCAGCTCTTGGCTTTCATTCTGTGAGGAGACAGCTTAGGTGAGGTTTTTCAGCTGTGGCAAATTGAATGACAAAGAGATAAATCACCAGCTTCCTTTGAAGCTCATAAAGCTGCTTTATTTTAGAAAAAAAAAATTAAAAACAAAGACCAATTGCAGCTTTTCAAGCTCAGCTTCCTCTTAAATACATACCTTTATTTGTGCTACCTTTGCAAACAGTGAGCACTGCCTTGCTTCCTTTAGAAAGACCTTTATCTGCTAAGTCTCTCCCTGATGCAGTAGGAATGCTCTGCATATACCTGTCAGCTGGGAAAGGGGACAGGCCAAACCCTGTCTCCCACACTTGTGCTTCTGCTCCCATCAGAATGGTTCCCTCACTCTGGAACTGCTCAAAGGAGTGACTGTAAGGATGGGGTTAATGACATGTACAACCCTCTTACACATGAACTGAACTCTGTGCAGAGTTACTAATTGCCAACATAAGGAAGTAATTCAGTTTGCTTTGATTCCTCTGAGTCACAGAAGAAGAATTTACTGTCCCCTGCTCATCACTTCAGAGACTCTTTTCCTCCAACAAGGAAAGAAAATCAAATTGCAATTTGGTGGGAGAAATAGCTTGTCCTTCTGGTATCTTCCATACAGCTGGACTGCACCTTTGCCTCACCACCAACCCCTTGGGGACTGACAAGGGAAAAATACACCTATGGAGAGGACATTCCTCTGTAGTGAAGAGCTGGAAAGACAAAGTGCTGCAGAGACTTAATAGAAGTAATTTAATGTTGTTCTCACTTAATCTGTATCTCTGAAACAATAATCAAAAAGTTATTAACTTCTCTTTCATCAGTTTTGCTACTCCATCTCTTGTTATCTACAGTTACATTTTGTAGGCAGCAGTTCCCTGGAGAGCTGGACAGACCAGCTTGGAATAAGAGGGTCTGAGGGTCTGAAAGTGCCCTCACTGTACCTGGACCTTGATGGTTGGATTCTGTCTCACCTACAAATATAAATCTAGAATAGCTTTGCTCAAGTGGAAGGGGTCACATTGATGTACATCTTGTACCTACCACTCGTGCTCCTGATGGAACCCCACCTGCATTTCTGTAGCTTCTCCTTGTTTAGAGACACCTTCCTATGTGTCTATTGGTGTTTTAATTCCCGTTTAACATACTAGTTAAAAATGTCAGTTGTGGCTAGGAACAGAAGGAGAATGTTATTTAAAAGAGCTGTCTGTGCCTGGGGCAATCCAATCACTTCTTATCCTGTCACATCTCAGCTACAAAACCTGGAAGCAGCTCATTTTTCCGTGTTGCTTTAATACCACGTGCCCTGTGTTCTAAACTGGCACTTTTGTCACCTTCCCTCAAAGCAGGTGAGCCCAGAGAAGGGAGGTTCTCCTGGATGCTCTGTTGGGAGCTGTGATGAAAGCCATTCCTCTGCTTCTGGCTCACTCCATGGGTGGCACTCTCAGGGCTCCAGGCTGGTCTGGAGCTCCTCTGTGAGTGAGTGTCTGGGCTCAGCTCATCCCAGGACAGGGCAGGGCTCTGTGCAGCCAGTGCTGCTCCCACACCAGGCTGTTGACAGCCAAAACCACACGTTAGAGCTGTATTTGCACACAAGAGCCCTCTCCCTGCAGGGCAAAGGTGCAATTCCCCATGTTCCAGCCCTTAGACCAATGCCTTGTTATCTAGGAAGTCTCACCCTGCCAAACGTTCACCTCCTTACTTGTTGGACAGATCCCTGGCTACTTTCCATCTTCTTTTTCTTGGAGATTGCTGGATTCCAGTGACACACCAGGCTGTCATTCTGGACACTGTAGTTCTTGTTACCAAGAAGCCAGTAGGTTTTCATTTTCCCTTTGCCCTGGGACAAGAAACAGAGAGAGCAGAAAACAGCTGTTTCCACGGGATACGAAGCAGAGCAGGGGCTACTCCCTGTACTGCATTTGTTATCTCTCCTTCTCTCACACTTGGCTGCTGCTTGGGGAAAGAACTGTAGTTTATATGCAGTTTGGGTGTTAATAATCCTTTCAATCCAGAGGAAGGCCTTGCTGGTCACTGGCAGTCTCGCTGAAGGTTTAAAATCAGCTTTGAACCCTGTGTCTGTAGCTGAATCCTACCTGTCACTTTTGGCCACACTCATGTAGTTCCATGCAGGTGCAGACACAGCAGCTGGATTTCTAAGCACACAGTAACACCTCTTCATCCATTATGAGGAGTTATGTATAGCCCCTTCCTACTGAATTAGCAAAATAACCTTGGGGACACGGTTAAAAATTGACTTTCGTTTCACAGAAAAGCAATGGCCAAATCCATCATCTCCTTCCTATCCCATTAAACGCCTTTGCTGTTGCAAAGTCACAGAAAAGCTGTTACCTTGACTTCAATTTCTCCTCTCAGCTCTATTTCATAGGCATCATCCACGAGCAGGGCTTCATACGTAGCAGAGCTGATGTGGATCTTCTGTGCTAGGACCCAGAACAGAGCAGAAGTGAATGATTCCCCTAATCCCAGAGACCACACACCAGCCCTCCTGCATTTATCAGCCCAGTGTTTCCACCTCCTCCTTTGGCATAAGGGATGTGACTCCACTTGAATCTACAAGGGTTTCTCTTGCTTGTTTGATAACTGTTGTGTGCACAGGGACAGTGGGGGTGGTGGGTCATCCCCGTGCTTTAGGTTGATGGTAATTACCTCTCTGGCCTGGGATGTGCCCAGAGAACACTCCTTCTCCTGCACAGGCCTTATTTCACACCTGGACGTGCCAAATGTGAGGGGTTGTTTGGGGTTTTCCTTTCAGTGCAGTATTTTAGAGATGCAGAGTGCAGGTGTGAGCCTGACTGGTGGTGAGGGCTGGATCCTGCCCCGGGCACTTACGCAGGCTGGTGGATTCCATGCGGGAGGCCGTGTTCACAGTGTCCCCAAAAAGGCAGTAACGAGGCATTTTGTACCCCACAACTCCAGCCACGCAGGGTCCTGAGAAAACACGAGGCAGAGAGACCCCAGCAAGAAAAATGTGGAAAAAGTGCACAGGGGTGTTGAATGTAGAGACCTTTGCTGGTCACTCTGGATCCTCAGGGAGCCGTGGGAGTTGGGAATACCAGTGCAGTGCATCTGGGGCCTGGCTGCACAGCATTTACTTAAAGAGAGAAGTCATGATTTGATTAGCTGTTACCTTGACTTCAATTTCTCCTCTCAGCTCTATTTCATAGGCATCATCCATGAGCAGGGCTTCATACGTCATTTGTGCTAATTGGTGCTGGTGTCAGGGAAGATGCACTTTCCCAATACCAAATCTTTTCCCAGCCCTTTCCACACAGGCAAAAGTAATTTCACTCCACTGTTCCTGCTGGAACCGGGTGAAATACTCATCCTGAGGTCCTGGGGAGAGGCAGTGGCTCATCCAGAGGAACAGAATTCCTTTCTCCTCAGGCAATTAGACTGTGCTCTGCTCTCTTTTCCTCCTGCCTTCCCCTCCCCTGGTACCTGTGTGGATCCCAGCCCGCAGCTCCAGCCTGCCCGTTGGCATGTGTGGGATCACCACCTGGTGCACGGCTGCCACCAGATCCAGGGACATCTTGGCAATCTCATCAGCGTGTCTGGTGCCATTCCTCTCTGGCAGGCCACTCACCACCATGTAGGCATCCCCAATGGTTTCCACCTGAGGGGAAGGGGCACATGTCACCGAGGGGAGACACCGAACTTTCCTTCCAAAAGGAAATCAGAGTGAAATCTGTCTCAGCCGTGGCCCTGCAGGCCTTGGATTTCATGGATTCTGGCCTGGGGTATTTGATGTTCACCAGGGAACAGAGTAAGAAAGGTTTCAGCAGCCTCCAGAGTCCTCGTCTGGGGGTTTGTGCTCACCTTGTACACGTCGTAAGACTCGATCCTGGTGTCAAAGCAGACGTACAGGTTGTTGAGCATCTCGACCACCTGCAGGGGGGTGCAGGAGGCAGCAATGCTGGTGAAGCCCACGATGTCCGAGAAAAAGATGGTCACCTGTCACAGGGAGAAGGAAAGCGTGAAGCCAAGGGCTCCAGGCAACAGTGGCAGAGCCTCTGGAGAGTTTGGGGATTTGCTGCATGTAGAGCCAGTCTTGCACAGCTCAGTACATAAAATCCTAAATTAACAGGCTCTGGCTCTAAATGTTCTCTATTGCTTTGACACATAAAATTATTCTTATCACCTGCACTTCTCTGAGTACCTCGTGCTAGATGGGAGACTGAAAGTCAAATGCTTTCAGTCTTCTGAGCAGTGATCAACAGACTTCTTATAGTAGGGTTTCACTTTTCTTTTAAAGTGACTTAAGCTGTGATAGGGATCAAAATCAGGTACCCAAACAAACTGTGCAATAAAATCTCATCTGCTGTCTCTGCTCTTGTTGAATTAGGAAATATTAACATGGGGTTTTGTGTCTCTTCTATTGATGTTTGACATTGTTATGATCAAGTAATTTAGAGAGAAATTGACTTTTTAAGAAAAGTCAAATTTATAAAAGAAAGAACAAGAGAAACCATAATAACTGAACTGAGGAAGAGAAATATGTATTATAGCTGTTGGCAAAGAATTAAGAGTTTGTTCTCTGTGTTGTCTGAACTGTGTCAATGTTTAAATTCAAATAATCCTTCCTAATACCAATTAATCCAGAAGACCCACCTTTTCACTCCCTGCCTTAGTTCAGCTACTTTTGATGTCATGACTATTGTGAATTATAATTAATTGCGCAATTACAGGTTGTTGTTTTGATAATGACACCT
Source organism: Lepidothrix coronata (assembly GCF_001604755.1). Lineage (NCBI taxonomy): Eukaryota > Metazoa > Chordata > Aves > Passeriformes > Pipridae > Lepidothrix > Lepidothrix coronata. The sequence goes on along the minus strand of NW_016690378.1, from coordinate 1,592,838 downwards.
ACAGATGAAATGCAAACATTTATTATTGCTTTTCACAGCTGAAGGTAAGGGGGTGTCTGTGAAAAAAGAGTGAACAGAATTGCAGTTGCTGTAGCCTGAGGATTTGGGCTGTGGGCTGTACAGCACAGCTGCTGAACAACTCAGCATTGACAGCAGCAATTTTTTTTTGTTGTTTTTCCCATTTTACAAGAAGGAGACTCATTTCTTGCTCCCCTGTGCTCGTGGTCCCGTGGTGCTGGCTGCCCCTCACGGGTGGGCTGTGAAACCCAAGGAAGACAGAACAGGATCTCTGACATCTAAAGCTACACTTGGGGAGGTTTCAGCATTTCTTTCTTCTCCCTCAGCCCAAGTGCTTCACAGGACATTGCACAGCTCTTTCCATTGGGAATATGTGGATTTCCATCCACACCCACAACCGTGGGTGCAAAAGCAGGTTCCTCAAACCAAGGTAGGTGCTATTTCAGGGGAGTACTTTTCTGCCCTTGGTGTCAGCACCCTTTCCATTTGCTAACCTGATCATAGTTTTCTGCCTCAACTTTTTGACATTTTCTGAGCTGCTTGGCCACAGACTTTGGCAACATCTGGTGCAAGAGGTCCTCAGCCAGCTGCCTCTCCCTTTTCAAGTCCTCTGTCTTTTCCTTGAGGTTCCTGGCGTAGCTGTGGATCCAGTCTGTCATTTGCTTGAAGGACATGAGGACGATGGGGTAAACGAGGCAGGCTACCACTAACAGGCTGATCTTAAGGCTCATTGTGGACAGGATTTCCTTAGATTTCTTGCTGAGCTTTTCCTGTCCCTCCTGCAGCAGGCAGCTCTGTGTAAAGTGCAATCCCCTTCCCAAGGCTTTCAGGGACACAAAGTCACCCGAGCCCAGGAACGGGGAGAAGAAAGAGATTCCTTCATAACGGGTGAAATGAAGTGAGAGATTGACGTTATCCACCCAGCACCTGTGAGCAGTCTCTGAGGAGAAAATGGCATAGTTCAGAACGGCAAAAAGCTGAGGCAGTGTTGTTTGAAGGCTGGGGTGTTCTGGCACTGACTGAGCTCTGAGCACGGCTTCTCTTGTTTGGAGGATGAGTTTAAAAGCTGCTATGTCTGCCCAGTCAGGGTTGTGTCTCATGGCTTTGAGATCTTCGTGGGGACTCCTGAAACGCTCCAGCAGTTCAGAGATTGCACTGGACAGAACCTGCCTGGCTTCAGCATCCCCTGAGACATTTAACTTGTGTCTCAAGTCAGTGCTGTAAAACCTGCAGATGGAGATTTTCTCCTCCTTGCACTGGCAATTCTCACAGTGCAGTTCTGCTCCACTTGCTGTGCAGAGGGAGTTTAAATTCCCCAAGAGCTGAGCATGGAATGATCTATTCCTCCTGTCTGCTGCTGGGAACAGCCAGCTGTGCCTTTCTTCCTGCAGGAGAGAGATGAGCTGAGCAGCCCAAAGGTTTTCACAGGAGGTGAATTCCTGGAGGGCTCTCCCTGTGCTCCTCCACGTTTCCAGGCTGCTGCTCAAATCAAAAGAAATGGCTCCAAGGAGGCTGCAGAGGGAGACTGTGCACACTGTCAAAATCCTTTGAACTGTTTTTCTACCACCAGCACTGGAGGAGGGAAAACATCTAAAAAAAAGGATTTAAAAAAAATATTTAAAAACCAACAGTGGTGCTGTCTGATCCCTGGAGTGTTTCTTGCAGCTCCTGAAACCATAACTGGATCTAGCAGTGCTATTTAACAATTCCCATGCATTCTGAAACAAAGTACAAGGAGTGTACTTTGGCTGAATCCTTTTTGAAAAACATATTTTATTATATTTTGTCCCACCTGACATCAACTTTCAAAGAAAAGGTGTAGCAAAGAGACCGTTTCCTTGACACACTCTGAGCTGCAAAATCACAGGAATGAAATTATATGTTTTTTCTGTCAGTATGAAGGACAATAAATTAATTTGCTGTAGGTCTTATTCTTTTTGGTACTTCTTAAGGGAGGCCATGCAAAGATGGGCTACTTATTCCGGTGAAACTGGAACTGCTGAATTTTTTAATCAAAATTTGAGAATTTGTTTTTAGTAGGCCTTTCCAGATGATGAAAAATTTCTGTTGACATGTTCAAATGAGCTCAGTCGTTCTCGAGATATTGTCTAAATATTTCAGAAGGGAAATTAATCAAATTTCAGTTTGGTTTCAGTTTTTACTGAAGCATCAGCACATCTAATTTTTACTGTTTGAGTTTCCTGATTACCTCTCTGTCTCTCTTTCAGCTGCACATAATTGACATCCGTGCTCCAAACAGCAAAGCAACCTCTAATGATTTTAATTTTGAGGACTGTTAGTCCATCATTTACAATCTTACACTGATGGTACTCATGAAAACAAGTCAGGATGTTGTGCTGGAGCTGGTGACACCTGAAAAACTGGGCAACTCTTATTTCCACTGATCAAGAACAAACCTCTTTGCAGTAAAGGTGATTGAAAAAACCCTCCTCGGATCTCCTGCTCTTTCAGACAGATGAAATCACATTTTTGATAAGGTAAATAAAACCCAATAAAGCCTATTATTTCTCAGCAGAGGCTGGTGTTAGGCAAAATAAGTTCCTGCTGGGCTCCCCACAGCAGAATGGTGGATAATGGTTGTAAATTAGGAAACAAATAATAACAGTGCAGTCCCCAAAGATGACATACAGCCATGTTTTCTCTCATTAATTTAATAAGATATTTATATATTTTCAGTCCAAAGGTAATGACAGCAAAATATCTGACTGAATGGAACTGCAAGCCTGAAAAATGTATCTCTGAGCATTTCTGTTCTCACAACTATCTTCCAACCTTTTCCTTATTCTATTTACTCCTTACCTTTGGGTCACTTGCCCTCCATTTTTAATCGTTTATTTTACTCTTATTTAGTCTCATTATTTGTTTTACTCTTAAATATTTGCCAGGGGAGAAGAAAAACACAATTCCACCATGATTCTGTACTGTCTACCTTTCGTTACAATGAAAGAGATATAATCAGGGGCTTTAATTTAGTACCAGGTTAAAAGTGATGATTCTGCTCGTGCTTTGCAAAAAATCCCCTGGGTGGGGGCTGACTGTGACTGTTCCCAGCTCTTCACTGGCACCTGAAAGACTTAAAAATGAGGGACAGGGCCATGGAGGAGGCAGGTCTGCGCTCACAGCTGGATCCTGCCCTTCTCCTTCCTAGATCCCGAGATCCCAGGGTGTTCAAACATCTCCAAAAGCCTTTTGCAGTGCTCCCACACTCACCTGCACGGACCTGCTGGCCCCTGTGCTCCTTTCCCTCTGGGCATTGTCACTCTGGCTCTGGAGGGTCCCTCTTGGAGCCTCGGGGGTCCCACAGCTTCCTGCTGCCTCCAGGCAGTGCCTCCCTTTCCCCCTCCCTCTGACCCTCCCCAGGAGGTGTTTGCTGATGCTCTGACTCTTCCCACTGCCCACTCCTTGCAGGGACAGGCTGTGAAAAATCTCCACCATTATCCCCAAATACAAATACATTCAGGAAGGAGTGACAGGGACACATGTTTGGTTTTCATCTTGCAAAAAGTACTGTTTATTGCGTTCCCGTTGGGTTTAATGCTTGTGTTGTTAAAAGCGTCATTTCCCGGTTCTTTGTGATCAAAGGTGTCGTGGTTATGACTTTATTCAAACTGTTTTCCTTCTTGGTGTCTCTCATCCTGTTCTCTTTGGATTAGTTGTCTGCTATAACCTATAAAAAATGTAAAACAAGTGAAAAATCAGATCACGAGACACAGGAATTTGTGAGCAGGGTGTATTGCATCCGAGATGTGGGATTTAAATAACTGAAATAAGATTGTGGTTCTCAAATTTTATACTATATTTAAAAACATTTGATATCTCAGACTTAAACAGCACGTGCTGCCTTCTAGGATGCAATTGCAACAGTCAGTGTATTGATGAATGCAAATCTGTGTAATCACTTCTGAAATCTACAGTAAAATCTTTATGTCTACAAATAGAGCTCTAGGATACAGGGAAAATGCATTCCTACTATCAAGACTTATTTAAAAGTGACAGTAATTTGGAGAACTGTTCAAGGAGAGGATACTTTTGACTGGCTAGGGCTGAAACAACAGTGGTCCAGCTCCCTGAGCAGGGGGCAGAAATCCCGGTCAGAGAGAACCTCAGCAAATCCAAGTGTCCCCGTTCTCCAGGAGCACCCAGAGCCTCACCTTCTCGATCCAGCTGATGAAGGCAGAGACCCTGGTGAAGACAGAGGGCTTGTGGTAGTAGTTGCAGCCCAGGGAAGAGCCAAAGCTGACGATGCCGTGCACCTCCCACCTGCCATCAGCCCCTTGGCAGTTCAGCGGGCCACCAGAGTCCCCCTGGGAGGAAGGGGAAAACAGTCAGTGGCAGCTGTAGTGTGAACAGCTCCCCTGTGGGGTTTTTTTTTGAGCTTTCCTTCCCATCAGGCCTGTTTGTGTCTGAACCCCCTGAGCGGGGTGTTCTCCGGACTCACGTTACAGCTGGAGATGATTCCATCCCCACCAGCACAGACCATGCTGGCTTTCACTATCGTTCCCCACCAGGAAGGCTTGGAACAGGTTTCATAATCCACCACCAGCAGAAGGCCTTGCTGCAGGTCGTCAGGAAGAGGCCCATTTGCTGGGAGGGAACAGAAACAGAGCGGTCAAAGCATCACCTGGCACTGAAGGAAGAGCAAAACTTAAGTTTCCCCCAGGGTCTGGGTACCATCCCTCCAGGCAAGACACTCCACAGGGGCTGTATTAAAGGAAAAACTGTATAATCCATTTCTTAGCTCCATTCTTTCATACAGGAAAAAAAAAAGTCCTTAATTTACTCAAAATTTGCATTCCATTAAAAAGTGTCTCGTTGTTAGAGAAATAAAGGGCTGCTCTTTGTTCAGGAGTTTGCAATTTACTTATCCCTCTAGGAATTGCCTCCTGAGCTGAGCTGAAGTCTCTGAGGTTTTCTCCTGACAATTCTGCTGAAGTCCCTGAGATTTTCCTCACTTCACATCTATTCCCTCACGTGTCTTTTCAGATACTCAGCAGGTGTGTTGGGATTAGCAAAAGTACCTGTCTGCACACTTAACATTTGTGTTAAAATAGCCTCTAAAAGCTCAGTAAAGGCCCCTGTGGTGCATCACCAGCCCTGTCACAAGCAAAATAAACTTGAAAGGCAGGGGAAAATCATATTGTGTGAGTGAAGTGGGGCCCAGTGTGATAAACTACCTCACTACACTGAGTTCGGGGGGATCTTGAGCACCATGGACAGTCTTTGCCAATCTCAGAGGAGAAGGCACTTCTGAAAGTTGCTTTTTTTTTTTTTGTTCCACAGTTTTGGAAAAGTCTGGGTACTCACTCTGCAGTCTCCCCCAGCCTGTCACGTAGCAGGCAGTGTTGGAGGCCAGGATGCTCTGGGCAGGGGGCAGACAGCCCAGCTGGATCTGGGCACCCAAGGGGACAGGCTCGGAGAGCTTGATCAGAGCAATGTCATACCTGTGGTCACACACACGTGGGAGAGTGGGGGAGAGAAAGGGAAGGGGTAAAAAGGTTTGCAAATGGGCCCAGACACAACAGCAGGAATATTTAGTAATTACACAGCACTTGGCCTGTTCCAAAGAGAAGAAAGGGAGCAAGGAGGCCAGTGAATGGGCAGTAAAGATTCCTGCACCTCTAAAGCAATGGGGAAATCCATGGATTGGAGGGATATTTCCTGCAGAACTGTCCACTTTCCTGCTGGAAAAATTGTCTTTTTTTCACCAAAACCAAGCATGTGCTAGGACTCACCCCACAGACCTGGAACTGAGAGGATTTCTTTGCTAACATCTTACCCTGCAGCAGGTCATGGGGGTCCTTCAGCAAGAATATTAATTATTAGATATTACAGATATTAATGCCACTGATCAATAATACTATGTGTATGGTGTTGGTAGGAGGGCTCCAAAGAGTGTTGTATAAAACACTTGATTCTCTTTCACTATGTACAAATGATATCACTGCACAGAACAGATTCCCACCCAAGCATGGAATGGAAAATGGCACCTGAAAACTCAACTAATCAATAAATAATTAATATTGTTAATTGCTTTGTATTCTCTTGAGTGGGGAAAAGTATAAACTGGAGGCTCAGCTCTCATCTATGAGCAAACATTTAGCAGCACCACTGCAAGGTGTAACAGGAGGCTCTGAGTGTTTGTGCTGCCACAACTCCGGGTGGGTGGGACTCAGGCAGTTTGATTTTTGCCCTGGGTCTAAAAACTGTCAAAGTACCTGCCACCAACTTACCCATTGGCAACGTTCTGTGGATCCCAGTTCTCGTTGACAATGATCTTCTCTGGAGAAACTGCAACTGACCCTTCTTCCTCAGCTGCCAGGTTGTACTTGCCAAGAAACACTCGATATGTCAGAGTAGAACTGGGCAAGGAAAGGATCAACACTCAGTGATGCAGCTGCTGCTCAGGCTGCTGCAGCTTTGCCACCTGAGAGACTCAAAAAAGAATATCCTTGACTGTAATCTCCCATGATGTGTCTGGAGCTGAGCCAGTGATTTGTTAATCACTGTTCTAGGCTCAATAATAATTTCATCTCTGAGCCATCCTGTCAGCTCCTGCTCAAGGCTTCATTAACAAACTGAAGGTGCCTCCAGTCTTTGCAGGATTCAGCTCATATTCTTCAATACAATAAACAGGTTTTTTGACAGCCATAAACAGCTTCACTAACAAACAACTATGTGACAGATACAATATGTAGAATTTATAATAATAACATTCAGCCAATCCTTCATATTTCATACTAGGACATTTTCTACAACATAGTTTTCCAATAACCACATGCTACCAAAGCAAAATGGGGTTGTCTTTGTGGAAACAGTTTTGATGGTGAAAGGACAGAACTGTACCTGATCATTTTTTGTTATACTGCCCCATAACACGAAGAGTTTACTGAAAATGACTGATGCATTCAAAACATTTGTGATTATTTCTTCAGGGAGTAGACTGATTAGTTAATCTGTGAATCTCACTGACATGTTTATTACAGAAACAGGCAACACAGGCTGAATTTTAATAGCAACTTGAAAACAAAAGGATGTTTGTAATTATTTACAGAAAATGAAGAGTATATAATACAGGTAACTGAATCATAATATTATTATGAGGGGGGTTTGCCTTTCACTTCCATTTTAAGAAAATGAAAAGGTGTCATTCTTCTGACTTCTTAGTTATAATCAAAATATATGATCTGAAACTCCGAGCTCTTGACTGAGAAAGGGAGAACTGGCTCTGATGTGGGTTTGCTTCAGCTCTGTCTGCTCACGTGGGTCCGGATTTCGCTCCTTTTCTTACCTGATGCAGTGGGCAGCTGTCATCACCCAGTTGGTTGCAATGAGGGTTCCCCCACAGGTGTGACGCCAGTTGCCATTGGAATAGTACTGCAGGGAGGCCTGGGATCAAGGAACCGAGTGAGGCTCAGATTTTTGTTACTGATCTTTCGTTGCTGTGCTTTGTTCCTGCACCCAGAACACAACTCGCTGCTGGGAGATGGTGGAAGGCTTTGGAGCAACAAGTTTCCGACTCCCGGCCACAGAAAAGCTTTCCATCCTTCCCCATCATCCAAAAGCTTGAGGTTTTAAAGGTATCTCACTTAAATAGATCTACTTGACTTGACTTGAAAACCTGCATAGCCAGCAAGAGGTGGCACATTCAGAGCTTTCTTAAAGAGACTGGAAGATTTTGGGGTTGATCAGAATGGAATAGTCAAAACCTAACTCATGACAGGCAAGGTGCATCAAAGGAGATGAAAGAGGTGGTTTTATTCAGCTGTGCTGTGTGAGGGTGGCACAGCCCCAACAGCTCCAGGGAAAGCACAGAACAACCAACCTGCCAGGGCCAGCTGTAGGGTCTTGCATTTTCCCCTCCAACAACTCTTGACACGATAGGTGGGTAGGCAGGAACCCCACAGCCAAAGGCTGGAAGACACACAAAACGGGATTTGTGTTTTAAAAGTAGTAAAAAATTTAAGATACGGAATAGCACAGCCCCTGGTTACTGCAATGAACTGCCTACACTGTCTGCTCTACTTTCTCTAAAAAAGGAAAGGTGTTTCTAGATTTTAATTAACTTTTTCCTTTAAAAGTAATGCAGGAATTGGACACATACCTGCAGGTGCCAGAGTCAACACAGCAAAAAGCACTCCAAACATGGTGCTGGTTCCTGGGTGCTGCAGGCTCCCCTCCACAAGCCATTTTATGGTGTCCTTTATCTCTGGGACACATGACTTACAATGCAGAGCTATTCCAGTACCAATGGAAAACTTGTGTAATTGTGGGATAATTTTTTATATACACAAGTTGCTAAAAAATCCCTGTCTAGGTGGACCTTGGAGCCAGGCTATATCAACAACTTTTAGTTGCTTATTAACTGTAGAAGTTGTTTGCATTTCCATTGCCTCGAAAGTTCATCACAAAGGTGTCCTCAGAAGGAAAATGTTGAATGAATTTTTTTAACACTTGGTGATATGTCAGCAGTAAGTGTCTGATGTATTCAGACACTGATAGATTCAGACATGTCAGCACAGTTGGATCAGTTGATCTCTAGAGGGCCCCTTCAGCCTTAATTATTGTATAATTCTATGATTGCTTGAAATTTTATTTTGTTCTGGTCTGGGGGCTTTTTTTGTCAGTGAATGGCATCTGCCACTTTGTACTGGCTGAAAAGCTGTCTCTCATCTCTTTTTCTAGATCAAACTTCGTGTGTTCAGCACACCAGACTTCTTCAATAAACCAGACTGTGATCACTTGGAAGTGGAACGTGTTTCAAGCCATACGAAGAACCAGCTGTCCAGGATGGTGGAGAAACCCTGGTCAGGGTGGTGACTCAGACTTCATCCCTTTCCTGTTTGCCTCTGTGAGATCAGTGGCACAGCCCTGGGGGAGAACAGGGATTGTTTACACCCCAAAGCAGTGAGATCTGGGACAGAACAGCGTGAGCTTGGTCATGGAAAGGAGTAAAGCATTTCCACTGAGGACAAAGCAGCAAGAGCAGGCATTTATACCCCTCCAGAGCTGCTGCCACAGAAAGAAGTGTCCTAATTCTACTCTCAAGCACAGGATGTGACTCTTGGGGATGATCCTGTGCAGGGCTAAGAGTTGGACTCCATAACCATTGTGGGTCCCTTCTAATTCAGCTTATTCTGTGATTTATTACTGACATTTGAGATCAATAACTTGATATCAACACTTACCCTTGGCTCTTTCTTCCTTTTTGTCTTCTGCTACAGGAATTTCCCATCCTCTGTCACATTTCCATCCCCCAACCCTTGAAAGACTGTTGCAGGTTATTTAAAACCCAAACATCTCTAGCCCATAAGTCAGGTCACGCCTGGGGAGCAAACTTATTAGAATGGAAACAAATATCACAGCTTTATAACCAGAGCTGTGTTGTAAACACAGACCAAACCAGGGGCTCAAAAATGCTGAACTAAATGTGCTGTTTAATGTCAGGATTAACAAGCAGCAGAATCCCTGATTTCCATGGCTTCCATGGAGCAGTGGGTACTGCTTTGGATGGAGGACGCCTGGAGCACACATGTGGAAGGCAGAAGTATAGAATGCTTTGCTGTTTTGTCTGCCTCTCAAGAATGCATTTTCCTACCCAGACAATAGCACTTGAAAAAGCCGCATTCTGAATTGTAAATTGGATCAACCAAACCCTGTTCTGGCATCTTGTATTTATTATCTGACAAAAGCAGAAACCAGGATTAACTGAGTGCAGAATTGAGATTCTAATTTTTTTCCCCCATTAATTAGTTGGCTCTCTTCTTAGTGCCTTGAATTTACAAGCTAAACAACATTTTATGATGCCGTTTAACTTCCACGCCGCCATCATCTTCTCTGAATTACAACTAAAAGTATAAATTTTGGATGGTCAATCACTATTTAAACTTTCCTGCTTTACTGTGTGCTTGTAAACATGGAATTTTGTTTAGTTCTTTAAGCATTTCTGTTCACAAATAACCTTCTGCTCTCTTGCATGCTGTAAATGGAAAAACCCTGAGTTTTTTCCCTTTCTCTTTTTTGAAACAGTTCTTTTGTTATGGGGGGGAGTGCTCATAATGTATTTAATGTAAAACACTCTCAAAGCTGTTTTGGTTTTTTGTTCCATCATGCTTTATGTAATGATTGCTTATCCATCTTTTCCAGGCCTAGTCTAAATAGTCTTTCTTGGACTCCATGGCCATCACACTGTTGGCAGTTCTGCCAGGGAACATCAAAAGGCTCAGCCCCCAGCTGATACCACAGGGGCTTGGAAACAGCACCCTGGAAACTCTTATCATCTTCGTGCCAGATGTTCCACACAGGCTGAGCAGCTCCTGGAACTGCAGGAAGAAAGAGCAGGAGCTTCTGGTATGTTCTGTTAAAGCAGAACAGCAAATATCTCCTTCCATGCACAATGTACATGTGTACAATTTATCACGGACTCTGTTGCCTCCCTGTTTTTATTCCCTTGCAGGGCAGTAACTCTGCTGCACCAATTAGTAAGTGGAAGTGTCTGCAGATGAGCTGCATACACTGAAGTCTGCTTTTCTGAGGGAGGTTTTTCATCTGAAACTAGAGAGTAACCCCCCTAAAAATTCAAACTTAAATCCTGCCCCAGCTTTCCCCTGGGAGCACCAACTGTGCCAATGTCATTACTTGCTGGATGGCCATTAAATCTGCTGCTTGATTGTTCCCTGGGACTGTTTCTGTGTTCTTAAAACTGAAGCTTGGCCTGTGTTCCTCAGGGGAGAACAAAGTTATACAGAGCAGGGAAATGGAGATGAGCATGACCCTGTGTGGTTCTGTCTCTAGTTGTGCCTTCCAAATTCCTGTTTCCAGCTTAGATCCATTTCTGTATTACTTTCCACACTGTATTGTCTCATAATCCAAGCACTTTTGCAGTCAATACTGGCCATAGATGTGACATAAGGCTCTGCTTGTTTTAACTGGGTGGGGAGCAAGGTCATGAAAGAACAGAGACAAAACCAACACAAAACTCAACCACGCTTCACCAATCAGATTAGACTGAAAGATATTTATTTAGAAACAACAGCTTTGGTATTTTAAAACCAAACAACCTTTAAATCACTAGAAAGTGGGATGTCTTCCCCTCCCCATAGCCAAAACAAATCAATGCATAAAGTCTCAGTAGGCTTAGAGTAGGAAACCTGCAGATCAGCATTTCCAAGTGTAAATCCAGAAAACAATTTCAGCAAATTGATTTTGCACTCTACAGTCATAAAGGCTGAAAAACCTGTTACCAGCACTTAGATATCTACAGATCAATTGACTGTTACTGAAGTGGAGGCAAAATTATCAACATCCTCCCCCACCCCCCAAGCAATAAATTAAAAAATGTATATCAGAAAGGAAGTTACACTAAGGTTTTCTAGTTAACTCTCTGAAGGGAATCATCATTCTTTATTCTCCTGTAGAATTAAAAAAAAACCCAACAAAACTCAAATCAAAATATCAAAGAACTTAGTATATCTTCAAGTATGTTCACCAAATGGATTACTCTTAGGGAACTGAACAGCTTACAAGGAAAAGGAAACATCTGTTACATGAACTTCTGGCATAAACTCTTCAATCACCACACCTTCCAAGTCTCAGATTCCTGTCATAGCAAGGCACAAAAAGATTGTTGCTTTCAAAAGGTCCTTGTTCTCAGCTGCAAAATTGTCAGATGTCTTGTGCAAACAGAGGCTGAAAGCAGGACTAAGTTCACTTGGACACAGGGATGTTCCCATTCAGCTCATGGAACAGGGGGTTATTCCAACACCATCCATCTCGCTGCTACAGAGGTTCTGAGCTTCAGCTGGCTCCCACTTCTGCCCTGGTTCTGGAATCAAGTTCTGCATCACCTTCCTGTTCAGCAGGTCCACCCAAGAGGAGGCAGCAGAGTTTGCTGTCGCTCAGGGCTCTGCAGTGTCCAGGCCGGGGTGTTGGCTCAGCCCTGGGCCGTGGCTGTGACGCTTCTGGGCAGTTCAGTGAGCAGAGTCAGGGACAGTCACCTGCAGCAACGGTCAACAGGTCACTTGGGAACAGGCAGAAGGCAAGTCTTGGAGATGACAAAGGCAATCAGAGAGACAACAGTGAGAGAAGGACATAATTACATAATTCCAAGGACACGTTCCAGGACACATGTCAGCTGTGTACACAACAACTGGCACCACCTCCCAACGCCTTCCTCCTTTTGCACTAGGGTTTGGATCATGATCAGAGGCTTGTAACAGCAGCTGTCTGACACACATCTATCCTACCTCTTCCTAGGTTAGTCTGTCCAGCCACAAGCACCTCCCACTCATTCCTTCATTGGATGACAGGTATTCAGACCTGCTTGGGATCAGATTTGATCCCCAGTGCTCACCACGACAAAGCCAGGGAGCTGACAGGGAAATTTCCAGCTCTCCTTAAACACCCCTTAGATACCAACGGTTGAGTTTAGTCCAGCACCTTCTGTCCAGCCTTAGCTATCAAAAATTGAATCTGTTTTTACCATTCGGAATAACAGGGCAATCTAAAGCTAGAACTTCTCCTCTGACAGCTCCACTTAACTATCTCCTTTTTATTTCCTTTTTTTTTTTTTAAACACAAGCTACATTTAACTGTTCAGCTCTCAGGAGGGGAAGCCTCTGAACAGCACAAGGGAGCTCACACAGCAAATCCAGTCTGGTCTTGTATTTCTACTCTGTATCAACACACAGCCAGAAAGTCCCAGTACTAAGAGCAGAACTCACCTTCTATTCTCTAGTTTTTACTAGCAACTAAGTTTTCTAAGGCAACTCTAACCAAGAATTTCAAAATCTTTACACCCAAATGAGATGCAGTAGAGCTTGAAGCCAGAGCCTCCAACTCACAGTAAAAAGCACTCAGTACTTTCCTTAATTTTGTCTGAATGGAAGAAACACCAACTCAGCACCTGCCCCAAACCGTGGTGGTAAATGTGGTTTGATGGAGGACTGCACAGTGTCTGTAAATCCATGAACATGGACCAGGAGTCCCAAAAGTCAGAACACCAGCCTGCATTTGGGTGTTGCAGTGTGACATGTCACCCATTCAGACCAGGTGTGACATCTCCACACAGCAGTTCAGACAAGCCCAGCAGCTCTCACAAGCTTTCTGGTATCGCAGAACAAGAAACATCATCTCCTGACATTCCTGGCTTAGAAACAAGCAATGATGTGTGGAAAAAGGACAGAAAGCTGAGTCTGCCTCCACCTGCAGCCTTACAAATGTCTAAGGACAGATGATGAGTTCATCTCTGCTAATATTTATGAGCCCTGCTGCTCCAATCCCTGCCCTATTCCCTCCCCTTGCAAGAAGAGGTCACAGGTTGCTTGTTGCAAGAGAGACTGAAAATCCTCACAGTCCAAGACAGACCCTGCCCAGGCACAGCTGACAGAACACCAGGCTGACAACACTCAGTGGACAGCAGCCAAAAGCAGCAGCCTTATACCTTACTCCTGAAGAGTGGCTTGGCTCCAGGCCCACAATATTCGTTGTAGATGAGTTTGAACAGAAACAAGTGAAACAAAGTGATTAAGGAGGCCACACTGAACCAGAACAGGAAGGGCAAGCCCGGGTATTGCTTGGCCATGTGCTCCTCATGAGCCAGGATAGCTTTTAGGTGGAGTGTGTGTCTCAGGTCCTGCAGGTGGACCAGGTCTGTGGATATATACAGCAGGGGTGTGATGGGCTGGGTGACCATGACGGGGAAGGTGTGACCCCGCGCCTCCGAGGTGAGCTCCACGGGCTCGTTCATGCAGCCTGCCTCACAGGCATACAGCCTCACTGGCTTCTCCTGCAACTTCACTGACACGTGCAGGAAGGGCTTCCCTTCGGCATCCAGCAGCACAGCCAGGTTGATCAAGTCCTTGTTGTAATGGATCCCACGTAAGGAGTAGCTGTTGTGAAGCACATCAGGGTCGGCCTGGAACTGGAGATGGTTCTCCGTGAACTGCAGCCCCCCAAAGCTCAGCACCATCCCCTGCATGAGCCCGTGCACTCCAGCTGCCACCAGGCCCTTGCAGCCCCGTTTCTGGAGGGTCAGCTTCCACAGGTCTGAGAGCTGCAGGATCTGGGGGACACTGGTGAGCCTGGCTGGCCACAGGTTCTGGGCGTGCATGGTGGCGTGGCCGCTGAAGCAGTGGTCAGCATAGTTCAGGCTGCCCTCCATCCTCTCCCTGTCCTCAGCACTGATCAGGGGGTCCAGCAGGGGGGCTGGCATGGTGGACAGCACGTAGTACAGGGTCATGTTGACAGTCTCACTGGATGGGGTGTGAGCATCCGTGATCTTCCTCATTTCAATCCCTGGAACAAAAGAAGAACAAGGCATTAACCAGGAGGAAAAGAAGATCAAATGTGCACGTTGCCCAGGTGTTCTTTATGACATCTAATAAACCTTTGTCCATAAAACACTGCAGTGAAATGTTTCCTTGTATTTGTCTAAGAAGACAAATCACTCTCTCTGCTTCTTGGAGTTTGAAAGCCACGCTCTCATACAGACAAAGCTACTCTTACACACAGATGTCACCATGGCTCTGCAAGAATGATCTGTCAAAGGAACATCTCTTTCTACTGGCTATAAAATAGCAAGTTCTGCATTACTTGGGCAACAAGGCCATTAAAATCTTACAAAACCATCCTTGAAATCTTAGGAAAAACCATCCTTGTCCTGTTAAGGACAGTCCTTAACTTCCATGCAGAAATCTGTCTTTTTACTGTCACTAAAGGTCAAGTCTATTTTCCAACTGACAAATCAGTGAAGTTCCTGAAGCCATGGAAGGCAGCACACCCAGAGTTACGATCAGAAATGTTCTTCCATCACTTCCTTTGTGCAGTCAGGTGTCCTCCACATCGTAAAGCATGCTGGATTCCAAACTGTTTCATTATCCCACAAACCCTGAGGAAGAGTGGAGCCCCTGGAGCCCTTACAGCAACCAGGTCATTGAACTTTCAGCTACTCTCTGTGGAAGCTGAGCATCACCTTCCTTACCTGAAATGAACAGGTCAGACCAGGTCTGCTGGTGCTCCTGGAAAAGATCTTCCACCCCCATCTGCATCACCTCCAGCATCTCTTTCCTGGCCGCCTCCCTCAGCCTGCCGAAGGTCTCCTCCAGCCGGGCGGGCTCGGTGGGCTCCGAGGTGTGCACCACGGACAGCACCGTCTCGTCGAAGTGCGACTTGGGCGCGACCTGCAGGCGGCTCACGAGCTTCTGGGCCGCCACCACCACCAGCACCGCCTTGTTGCCGCCGGGCAGCGCCAGGCGGCCCGAGGAGAGCACGAACTGCCGCTCCCCCGCCTTCTCCAGGCTGCTGGAGAACCGCCCGCCGGGCGCCGGGGGCGAGGAGGCCTCAAAGGCGACCACTCTGTCCGTGGGGTTGGCGATGCGGAGGCGCTGCAGGTAGAGGTGCGGGCGGCCCCGGTGGGCCACCACGTCCTCCCGCACCGTCACGCAGTCCCCGGGCCCCGCGCCGGGCCCGGTGTGAACGCACCGCACCGCCCGCACCGCCCCGTCCCGCAGCGCCGCCAGCGCCGCCCGCGCCTCGCCGCGCCCGCCCAGCGCCCGCAGCCGCACCAGCGCAGGGTACTCGGTGGCGAGCGCGGGGCCCGCCGGGGCCCCCGCCGGCCTCACCCAGAGCCGCCCCGCGGTCACATCCAGCAGCACCCACCCGTTGCCCGCCAGCGCAGGCCCCGCGGTGCCCTCGCCCCCCGCCGCGTCCTCGGGCAGCGGCAGCGCATCCCCGCGCTGGGTCTGCGCCCGCCAGGCGCCCGCGGCCGCCTGCAGGCACAGCGCGGCCGCCCCGCTCGGCTCGGCCCCGCGCCCCGCGCCCCGCGCCCGCCCCGCCAGCAGGTACCAGTAGGCGACCAGCAGCACCACCACCAGCAGCAGCAGACGCCGCGCCCAGCTGCTGGACAGCAGCCCCGGCAGCCCCTTGAGGCGCTGCTGCAGCCACATGGGGAGCCCCGGCGGGGAGCGCCGGCCCCGCCGCTCCGGCCCTAGGCCGCCATCGCCGCCGCGCTTGGCGGCGCTTTTGCGGCGCTTTGCGACGGCCGCGCGCGCCGCCCCCTCGGGGCGGGCGGGGAGGGGAGAGAGACCCGGCCCGGCCCCACCGGGACCCCCCGGCACCGGGACCCCCCGGCCCTGAGCCCTCCCGGCACCGGGACCTCTGTCAGCTCCCGACCCCGCCGGCTGCCGACCCGCCGGCTCCGACTCACTCAGTTCCGGGACCCCCCCGGGTTCCGACCCACGCGGCTCCGGGAGCCCCCCGGGACCGGGACTCTCTGGCTCTGACCCGCCCTATCTCCAGCCCCCTCAGCACCGGGGTGCACTCCCTGTCTTCCAACCCCGCCGGCTCCTGGAGCCCCGGCACCGGGAACCCTTCCCCGCTCCGGGTATCCCCCGGTCCCGGATTTCCTCCCCTGCCCCGCTCCCGGTGCGATGTCCGCGGGTGTCCTCGGGCAGCTCCAGCCCAGGGCTGATGTTCTGTGTTCTGTGTCTCCGCCCGGGTCACTGCACCGATGGAAAAGGCCTGGAGGGGATTTCCGTAATTCCAGTGTCATTCACTGCCGTTACCACGGCAGAGACCGTGCGGGAAAGCGAGTCATGTTCTATCACACCCTGTAGTAAATAGAGGAACAAACTTAGTGACGCGACTGAGATGTGCACAGGACAGCTTGGTATTCTGCACAGCGCTCCAGCGACACAAGAAGACACACAGTTTCGAGCAAGTCAGACAAACACTGTGACTTAAAACTATGAAATTCTCGACCAGGTTGAGCCAGCTCAGTGAAGGTAACGGACGAGACACATTCTTCATTTATTCCTGCAAATGAATATTTGAATGAATGCAAATGAATATTCCTGCAAAATCCTGTTTGATTTTGGAAGGAGCTCTCGAACCCCAAAAGGGTGGGTGAGACTCCATCCCCTGCAGGTTTCGGTGGGGCTGGTGCTGCCTCAGAAGCCGCGGTATGTTTTGAGGCTGCACAAAAAACGGAGCTCCGAGCCTTCCAGTTTTTAGGAAGTTGCTGCTCCGCCTGGAGCACGTGTTGCACGTACTCATGGAACATCTGCACTGGCAGCTGGCTCTGTTTAAAAAGACAGGCACCGACTGCAGCCAGAGAGCACAGAGCAGTGCAAACACAGAGGGGGGAAATGAAATGCGCTCGCTGGGCTGGCAGAGTTGCAGAATACAAACAGAGCTGTCACACAGCGTCGGGCTGGGTACAGCAGCACAAACAATGAGGCATTCATGATTTCCAGTGTGCAAAACCGCTTTGGTTTCAGACTGGAGAGATTTAACTTCTTCAAAATGAGAAACTTGCAATTTTAAAAACCCGTGTTGAGTCCCAGCTCTCAGTCTGAGGTCTGAAGGGAAAGTGCTGAGCATCTTTGCTGTGGCTCCTGGCTTAAAGTGTTGAAGCTGCTACAGATTTATCAGGGCCTGCAAAGTACTGAAGAAATCTAAATTGAAAATGGAATCTAAAGTGAAAATCTGGGTTTTTTTTCTTTTCTTTCCTTCTTTTTTTTTTAAATTTAAAAAAAAATTATTTAGAGAAACTGGCAGCTTTGCAAAAGGAAGTGTCCTGAAATCACTATTTTAGAGAGAACTAATATTTCGTTGGGTTGTTACCTGTAGTACATCACTTGAGCACGAGGCCTGTTCTGTTTTCCTGGTAACTATGAGGGAATTACTACTTCAGGGAAAGGGAATGGAAGGAAAAGTGCTTTGAACACACCCAAGAATATTCCCAGTGAACAAATTGTAATGGGAGTTCTTCGGGGTGATGCTGTTATGAAGCACAGAGAATATTCATTAGCTACAGTCTGGCCTTTCTAGTGTGCTTTATTTTTTCTCCTCTAAGAACATACCTTCTTGGGTTTGTTTTGAAAATCCAAATCCTGTGATATCTGTGATTTCTGTTAATTTAAAGAGCTGGTTTGCTGACAGGCCTCATATAAGGTCTGTGTCAGTGGTAGATCCTCAGGCTCTAAAGGGTTTCCCTACATCTAAACCTTACACTCACTGAAGTGTAAAAGTGACCCTAAAGCAAATGTTAAAAAAAGTGTAATTTTTTAAGATGGGATTATTTGCCCGTTCTCAAATATTGGCAGAATGAACTAGAAAAAGATGCCTAGATAAGTCATCAGGGCTAGAGCAAGAAAACCCAGCACAAGGCCACAGAGACAAATGTAAGACTTAAAGACCTGTACACGGCCAGAGAAAACCAGTCAGTGTAGGGAACAAAACCCCTGCAGGTCCTGTGTTCACCAAGGAAATATGGGAGGCAACAGGTGCGAAGATGATATTTAATAAGGCTTCCAGTTTCCAGAGCTGTGCATAACGTTACAATCCACTCCTGGTTTGCTTTTCCCACATAAATGCCCATGTCAGCCCAGCTGCAGCTGCCCAGAGAGTGACCCCTCTCCTCCTACGCGTTTGCTCGGTGCCTGTTTCTTCCCCGGCGTCCCACGGCCGGGGTACCCCGCACGCCTCGCGGGTAAAGCCCCGGAGCTGCGGGGTCAAGCCCGTCCCGGTGCTCCCTCTCTTCCCGCCCGGCCCCGGCGCTCCCTCCCCCGCTCCCAGCCCGGCCCCAGCCGCCCGCCCGCCTCTCGCGGGGGCCGGGGCGGCCCGGGAGGAGGAGCCGCCTCCTCCCGCTTCCTCCGCCCGTCCCCGCCGGGCGGGTCTGGTGCGTGGCACAGCTCCGGCAGCCCCGGAGCCTCCCAGAGCCGCCCGCTCCGTCCCGCAGGCATCGCCCGCGCTCCTTAGGGGGGCTCCCGGCGCGGGGTCCGGGCGGGAAAGTCGCTTCCATGGTTGTCCCGGCGGTGCTGCTGCCCTGGGCGGTGCTGGCGCTGCTCGGGGCGGGGGGCGGCCGTGCCTCGCCGCAGGAAGGTAAGGGGGGCTCCGGGGGCACGGGGGGACGGGCGGCAGGGCTGAGGGACGGGCACAGCCCCGCGGTGCCGCCCCTGTCCCGCTGTCGCAGCCCAGGCTGAGCCCCTGGGCGGCACCTCGAGCCTCCCGCCGGGTCCCGAGGCAGCTCAGGCTGTGGGACACAGCCTTGCACGCCGGTTCAGCCCGGCGAAGGACTCTCGGTCCCGTGGGTTGCATCCCACCTGGGTCAGCTCTCCCTGCTTTTGGACTTAGACGGTTCAAGAGCAAGGTAAAGGGAGAGCTTTAGATCCCTGACTGTCCACGCTGTGACTCAAGATCCGGGATGCTCCTAAAATAACATCAGTTGGTAGAAACTCTGGAGTAGTTGGTAGAAGGGCAGAGGATTAGGGCAGCTACAGTGTCAGCAGCACTGACAAAGGGCTTCACGCACTGTCACTCTGCCAAGAAGTTGGGATAATTATCTCTGTCTTCATTAGAGACGTGGCAATTAGGAGGAGATTTAATCTTGTTACCTAGAATATTTCCCTTCACAGTGTGATTCTGGTATAATTACCTTTACTATATATCTATTACTTAATACAGTTACATGTATCCATGGGAGTGTTGGGAGTTCTTTAGCTATAGTGCCATCACTGAAACAAAGAATCTCTCTGTGCTATCCTGCCTTCCTTGCACATCCCAAATCTTCCATGGTTTGGGTAAGGTTTTAGAGTGCACTAGAGCAAAAACTGGGGGCTGGGAAAGAGAATGAGGCATGTTGGTTAGGAAGAGGGATTTAGAATTAACTGCTTTCTGAACTCATCACTTCTGGTGTGACTCAAAGAAAAAAATGCCTCACCTTTGTCGTGCCTCAGCTTCCCCAGAGTAACGTGAGAGTAATGATATCTGTCTGCTCTCTTGGATGTTCTTTTAGATCTTTGTAAGATCTAAAGATCTAAGCATAGTTATTTATAGTTAATTGAATCTTTAAAAAATACTTCTGTAAAGTAAATTTAATGCAGAGATTATATTATCCACTACTAAATTGTGCACTGATTTTTTTCTATTTGATCTCCATATTAATGGTGTTTTTTTGGACACCATCTTAACAGGAAGTGGCACAGTAAGATTTCCCAAAGCACAGCCTAGGAATAAATTCATTCCTTGTCCTAAAATGCAGCTGCAGCTGTGCTTTCCCTGTCGACTCAGGGCTGAAGTAAATAACTTTAAATTTATTGTTTTGTTACTGAACTTGTCACTGATTTTTAATCTTCATAAAAGCTGAGAAGTTTTACACAACCTTTTCACTGTGACATTGGCATCAGAGTTCCTGTTCTAGTGCTTTGTCCCTACAGGATACTTTTCATCTACAGAGCTCTAAAACCCTCACAAAAGTGGTAAATATCTTCTATTATTGTTCCACACATGGAAAAACAGAGGGAGAGCTGGATTGGCTCCTTGTTGCATAGCAGAGCTGGCAGTAGAGTGCAACTCCCCTGGTTCCTAAACCACCCTGTGTTTGTATGTTGCATCCATCCCATTATTAAATGTATTTATATGATTTTTAGTTGTCAGCATGGCCCAGGGAGCCTTTGGGCCCAGGAGGCCCAGCTTAGCTCAACAGGCTGCCATTTCTACATATGGAAAGTGACTGTGACATGGGAAATTGGGAAGTATCACTCTGATTTAGGATGTTTTAAAAAGCCTGCATGTGATACTGAAAGTAAAAAGCTTTACTGTTCTGTCCCTGGCAGTACCCATCAGCTGCACCAGTGTTCAGCAAAATCTTTGGGGAAGATAAAAAAGGGTTAAAGGAGAAGGAGTGGAGGCAGCATAGCTCGGCACAAGCTTCCAGTGCTGGGCTGAAGGAATGTCTCTGGGGATGGAAAGCTCTCGCTACTACTACAGAGTTCTCAGAACAGAGACTGAGCTTGGTGTCTCTCGGAGTCCTACCCCACAGACCAGGAATGAGAAGGGAATCTGTAACCTGGAATTCTGCTGGGGATGATGATTGTCTGCGCTGGCTTTTAGTGCTCCTCTGAGTTCACAAACTGCACGGGGGGACCTTTTCTGCCTTGGAAATAGGACACCACTTCCTGTGCATCTGTGCAGCCTTTAGTCATGTCCAGCAAACTTCTGGCAGTCAGATCATAAACAGTGTGTGGCTTTCTCAGGGTGGCAGCCTGAAAATGAATTAGTGATTTACTTAATGTGAGAAGCCTGAGATTTGGGGCTGAAATAATTGCATAGCAGTCAGAGTTCTGTCGTTCCTGTTCCTTCTTTTATCATTATCATATGCTTTCTCCCCTCAGGTGCTAGAATTTAAGGTTTGCCTTGACATTCCTGTCTGGCAAGCCCATGTTTTCCCCCCTTTTCCTTGGCAGTATGATCCTCACCTTCTCAGAAGCCATGAGCTTGGAGCTCTCATAAAGCTGCCGTGGCTTTCTGCATGGCTAGAAACTGTAATGGCTTTAACATATTCCCTGAGGACATACATATTTTACTCATTTGTTTGCACCCTCTGACAGAGACTGGAGCGTGCTGGAGGAGCTGGATTAGGAATGCACTTCATGTGTCTGAAAATGTGCCTTTAAATCTGCACCAATGCAGGATTCCTGTTCTTTTATTTGTCACTTCTTTTGTGAGCATGTCTAACAAAATACAATTAGAGCTGACCTATTGACTGTTCTCAATCTCCTCTCTTTTTATTCTGATGCAGGTACAGGATTGGGAGAATATCCTCTTTCTTCTTAACGTGGAGTCTTACACTTATTTTTCACTTTTGCTGCCTTTCCCAGGTCCATCTATAACTCCAGCTCCTAGATCCTTCCTCTCTAAGGCCAGACAGAATATCAGTTTGGGTACATTAGGAAGATACATCTGGTACATCCATTGAAAAAAATCATTGTTCCAAAAAGAGCCTGCTGAGGCCAAGAAAATGTGCTTTCAGTTTTTCCTGGTATTTTTTGATGTTTAAATCGGATGGCCAGGATTTGCATTTAAGCACCGTTGCCAGAGCCTATACAAATTCCTACTTCAGCAAAACTGCTAGGGTGAAGCATAGCATTTTTATCATTGCAATGAGGAAACCAGAACTTCCCCATAAAAATCATATTCCAGTGGTACCACGGACAAACTTCTGAAAGAGGACTTCAGGATTTCGCTTTGTCATTTTTAAGGGACTGGAAATAAAAAGCAAGTTTGGGAGGAGAATGCAAATGAAAGTTATAGCACAATTAAATTCACATTGAATATGTATGAAAAACTCTGGAAAACACCTCAGGAACGCAGTAGAAAATAGGAGCAGCCATATAGAGGGAATAATAACATTCAGGACTAATTTTGGTTTTCCCTACACTCAGTCAATGCTGAGTGACAAAAAAGCAGCTCTGTGGGGAACAGGAAACCAATACTGCACTAAATGGATGCCTTCCAAATGGGCATTCTGTAGTAGTTCTATTTTTTTATCTTCAACTTTAATTTCCTTCATACTCTGTGTGAGAGAAGAGAATTGTAGCTTTCACTAGCAGGGCAAAAAACCACTTACTACTTTTTATTTTCTTTCTCTAGCTCCTGACTCAGGCAGTGAAATTGTATCTTTCCATAATCTCTTGTTTTATACCCAGGATCAAGTTAGGTGTGAAACAGCTGGTTGTGGAAACAGCACAAGCTGAATGTGTCTCTTGTGCTTTCCCCCCTGTGCAGAAAACCTGCTGGTTCTGACTGTTGCCACCAAGCAGACTGAGGGGTTCCAGCGCTTCAGAAGATCAGCCCAGTTCTTCAACTACAAAGTCCAGGTGATGTCGAGGTGCTTGGTCAAAGGGAATTTTGAACTGTGGAATGGATAAGGCCTGGCCATAAAATGATTAAATAAAAGCTCAGGAGAGGACACACCTACTGAACTGGCTGAAAACCACTGTGACTGGGGCATTTCTGCAGCAGTCTGTTATTCCATCCTGAGTGCTGGCTTGGGATGAGACCCATAACTCTGCTCAAGGGAGCCCCATGGCACTTTTCCATTATTCTGCCAAAACACACGGTACAGAACGTGCTCCTGTCCCTGTGGCTCAGAGTGCTTTGTTATTGTGCTACGTGTTACTCTGCCTGGCCAGCCCAGAGAGTGGGTCAAAAGCTGATATATATATGTATGTGTGTGTGTATATATATATATTTATATATTATATATATATATATGTCTATAGTCCATTTGTCCTGGGGCTGTTATTTTTGCTGTGATTTGCACAGTTATCAGGACTGGTCAGGTTGGGGGTTCTGGTCCTTTCCTGTGAGCATTGCCCTGTTCAGGTGACCCTGTACCTGTCGTTGTGCAGGTGCTGGGGCTGGATGAGGAGTGGCAGGGTGGAGATGACCAGAATCCAGCTGGAGGTGGGCAGAAGGTCCGTCTCCTGAAAGCAGCTCTGAAGCAGTTTGGGGATAAGGAGGACCTGATCATCCTTTTTGTAGACAGGTAATGGTTGGAAAAAACTTGCCATGGTCTGAATCATAAGGCTGTTTGGACAGGAAGTGAACTGTGAAGTAGATTGCTTTTGAAAAGTGTGTCCAGACCTCTGGTTTTTTTTCCCCTTGATTTCTCTGTAGTTGCCTGAGAATCACTTAGAGCTGCATCCGTGGCACTTGGGAAGGTCTCAGCAGAATAGGCTGGTTCCAACTCTTGCCTGATAGTGTTGTACCTGATCCTGCCATGGTGGAATTTGGCTGCCTGTAACTGCAGACAATTCCTCTGGAACTAGGCAGGCCTTTCTTACCAGAATTATTTGTTTTATAAGGTGAGGTAGGCTGCAGCACAATCCTGAGAGCCAAGAACTGGTCTGCCAGAGAAAAGTGAAGAGGAAAAAGGACAGTTTGGACTCTCAGTGTCTTTTCATATGCCCAGCGTATGAATAAGACTCTGCTTTAATTAGCTACAGTTACTTCACAAAAAAATGTAATACTGTGAAGCAGAACTAAAAGAAAGGGATTCCCAAAGAATTAGCTGTTTCTAGAAACTTTTCTCACTGACATGTTTTTCTGTCTCCATTCCTTTTTGTCCCTTTTTGTCTGCCTCTTTCTCCAGCTATGACGTGCTCTTTGCTTCGGGCCCCACAGAGCTGCTGAAGAAGTTCAGACAAGCCAAGAGCAAGGTGGTTTTCTCAGCAGAGAACTACATTTACCCTGACAGAAAGTTGGAAGCCAAGTATCCTCAGGTGCGAGATGGAAAGCGCTTCCTGGGTTCTGGAGGTGAGACACAGAGCTTGCTTTCAGCTGAGAACCTCTTTCAGCTTTCTTCTCCTATTTGGCCCTTGGGAGCAGTGGTGAACAAACTAAAAGCTGGTGTATCTCTGCTGCAACACAGGGTGTAGTGAGAATTCATGTGAGAGAAGTGAGAGTACAGGTATGCAGGAGTTATTCCACTTTTTGGTCATCTGGGTTGAAATGCCTCTTCATTCTTATTCCCACAGGCTTCATAGGTTATGCTCCAAACCTGAAGAAGCTTGTGGAGGAGTGGAAAGGAGAGGATGATGACAGTGACCAGCTCTTCTATACAAACATCTTCTTGGATCCAGAAAAAAGAGTAGGTGTATATAGATTTTGAGAGCCTGAAAATTTGCATTCTAGCCAGTATCCCCATGTTCTGTTATTAGCAGTTTTTATCTTTGAGCTTAAAATATGAATGGGAAAAGAGATGACTTGAAATTTCCATGACTGGAAGCTCATACCAGCCTCCTCCCAGGGGATGTGAAACCCCTGATTGCAGTGCTGACTTAGAGATATCCAACCTAGCACTCAAGTACATTATAGGTAAATGCCATATGACATCCTACAGAAGCCTGGAATGGACCCTGGAAGCAGCACTGCTATTCCAGCACCATGTGGTGCACTGGCTGAAGCACCCAGCCCATGGGTCATTCTGGGTCTGCTGTCCCTGCCCAGTTGTGCATTACACAGGCCAGTGTGTCCCTGAGACACCACAAATGCACAGGAACTAAGAACTCAAACTGTAACAGCAATTTGCAAACAAGAGGAAACATTTGTATTGAGGAGCTGCTTTCACACTGACTAGAGAAAGAGTTGCAGTTTTTTACCAGCAGGGCTGGTAGAAAATTCAGAGCAGCTGGACTTTTTTAGTTCCCTAAATCCAAGTATGGCCTGTGATAATTTAACATGAACAGTTCCTTTAATGTTCTCATCTGCAGTTCTGGCCCTATGCCCTGCAAGGGCTGAGTAATTCCCCTGCCTTGGCACTCAGACAGTGGATGTTAGCACCCTGCTGTCCTTCCCAGTAATGGCTCTTAATGGATGCCTGCAGGGACATGGAACTCTGTTAAGTCACAGCTGCATTTTAGTCTGACCCAGTCAGAGTGTGACTTGCAGCAGGGGATAAAAACAAAGATTGCACAAGCTGGCCTTGCACCCTACTGTGCTCTAGTTTGGCACTGGTACCTGAAGCAATGCTTGGGTAACACTTGCCCTACAGATAGATGGCAAGAAACTCTCCACAGCAGATGGTTTTGCTGTCTTGGCATTCCTCTGTGTTATCTGTGGGGTTTATATAGCTGTGTGCAGGTGCACTTCATTCATATGCTGGAGATTTATTGATATACCCACAGCAGCTTTAAAGTGTCTTCTTTTTTTTGCACAGTTTTTGCCTAATAGAATATATTCAAATTGTTTTAGAAAATGGTGAATTGTCCCAGATTCGAGTGAAAATGATGATTATCTGTGAGTGTTTTAGATTTCAGGGCTTGGAGAGCTTGCAAATGATTATAGGAATGGGATATATCTTCGCTCAGCATGTAAAGAATGGATGCCCCCCTGTGTTCTAATTAAGGTTATTTATCTCATTCTTTTAAAGGAAAGCATCAACATCAGTCTAGACCAAAGAAGCCGGATCTTCCAAAACCTAGACGGAGCATTAGGTGAGATGGGAGAGGGAAGGTCATTTCTCCTTGGAATGAAACTGCAAATTGATACCAGAAATAAACTTGTGGCTGAAGGGATTGTATTTCAGAAATGCCTGTCCCTGCAGAATAAGCTTCAGTAAAAGCCTCTGCCAGAGTTCTGGGATTTGTTTGGAATTCCACTGTGACCAGCTAGGTTCTCACTGCAATTCCTTCTCCACTTGAGGGAATGCAGGTCAGGTTTTTCATCTTACACCTCCTTGCCACTTTGATCTCCAGGCATGTCGGATTGCATTAGCCTTGGGGATTGAAACTGGGAGGGACTTCCAGTGCAAGTAAAAACACACAGCCCTGCCCAGGGCTTGCCTGTCTTTCCGCTTCAGAACCCTGCTGGAATGCCAGGGGAGGTGAGAAGCAGCCACGGGGGGCCTGGGAGCAGTCACTGTTTGTAATGCAAAGATGCATCATTGTCCAGTTTCCCAGCCATCCTGTTACCTCACAAGATCACTCTGAACACTTTTTTCTTCTTTCTAGTTATGGTCTGTAACCTTTAAACTGCCTGTGCACAGTTATCCATATCCATGCTTTCATCTTTCCGTGGTTTCTCAGTAGAAATGAGGCGTTGTGCTGCTAATTATCAATAAAAGCATTAACGTGCTGGCGATGTCATTTCCAGATGAGATAGTCATGAAGTTTGAAAACTCACGAGTGAGAGCAAGAAACTTGTTATATGACACCCTGCCTGTGGTGATTCATGGAAATGGACCCACCAAGGTAAGTGGACCTCTAGAGAGAAAGATTTGGTCTCTGTTTGTTGCAAAGTGACCCTTTAGGCTTGATGGATCTGGTTACTGTCTTCACATTTATTGACTGTCCCTGTGTCCACTTGTATTTGAGAAATAATAAGTGGTCCAGGTCCATGGCAGGTCCAGGTCTGGTTCAAAGACCCATTTGTAATTGGACCCTCAGGCTGTGGTGCTTCAGATTCTTTAGTTCCCAGAGAAGGTAAATGGAGCTGAAATGTGATCTTACAGTGGGGTTGCACACAAAGAAACTCCCCTGCCCTGTAATATAAAATATTGCAAATTGCCTTTTGCAGCTGCAGCTGAACTACCTGGGAAACTACATTCCTCAAGTATGGACATTTGAGACTGGCTGCACTGTGTGTGATGAAGGTCTGCGAAGCCTCACAGGGTTTAAGGTAAGGCTTGATGTGTCTGTTCAAAGCCTTAAAGACAAGTCTTAAAATGGGATCTGATGTGGAACTCCAGTCACCACTTCTCTCCTCTCCTCTCTGAATGCAGGATGAGGCACTGCCAATGATCCTGATTGGAATTTTCATCGAGCAGCCCACCCCATTCCTCTCCCAGTTTTTCTTACGTCTTCGTAACCTCCATTACCCGAAGCAACGAATCCAGCTCTTCATTCACAACAGTGTAAGTGAAGATGGCCTGTGATGGTCTTAGCAAATGTAGGGAAAATGTACACCTTCCCTGTACTCTAGGCACCTTTGCAACCTTGGGCTAGACTTAGTGCCATGGTCTAGTAACCACGGTGGTAGTGGATCAAGGGTTGGACTTGATGATCTGAGAGGTCCCTTCCAACCTGGCTGATTCTGTGATTCTATAATTCCAGCCTCTGTAAGCCCAGTAGTTATCTGCAATGGCACCAATAAGATAGCTCTGTCCAGCTGTAAAGATATGGAAGTGGGAAGAGCTGTTGCCCATCCGGTTTGGCATTTTCAAGAACAGGAGGCTGAGTGGCCTGGGATGAGCCCATCTTACCCATTTTTCCTTATTTTTGGCACAGGAGGAACATCACTTGATGGAGGTGGACTCTTTTGTAGAAGAGCATGGCAAAGAATATCTCTCTGTCAAGGTGATGGGGCCAGATGATGAGGTGGAGAACGCTGAGGCACGTAACTTGGGCATGTAAGTGAAGAGGCCACATGTGATGGCTGGCAGAGTCAGCCCCTGTCCAAACTAAGACATTTGGGTTTTTTTCTGAGGATCATCCCTGTCAAGTGATTGCTTTTCTTTTTTTTCAGTCCCCCTTTTCTTTCAGTTTTTCTAGCATTAACTCCCATGCCCTTACATATTGGGAAAAAAATTCAACTTTGATACCAGCTTTATTTCTCCACTTTCAGAGACTAAGTTCTCACTGGTCCTTTGCTCTGGCAGAAGGATAATC
This sequence comes from Lepidothrix coronata, assembly GCF_001604755.1. NCBI lineage: Eukaryota > Metazoa > Chordata > Aves > Passeriformes > Pipridae > Lepidothrix > Lepidothrix coronata. The sequence continues at coordinate 1,564,852 of NW_016690378.1, read as the reverse complement.
CTGTACCTCCCACATGTCATCTACATGCCCAGCCATAGATCACAAACAATATGCACTTGTATCTCTGGAGAGGAGGAGTGTAGCAGTAAAACTAAGAGCTAGTGGAAGAGTATCTTCCTGTCTGTGACCAGGAGATGTTTGAGCTCTGGTGTGGATTTGTGCCAACTGTAAATGGGAACCTCCCCAGTTTGTGCTGAGGAAACAGTTTGGTAAATGTGATTTTGGCTGTGTGTCTGTCTGCTGTTGGATAGTGAATCTGATGTGCTTGTGCTATGCTGGTCCCCTGGGTTGTTACATTAAATTGAACTTTTCTGAACACCCAGAACACCTTTAGACTACAAGGTGAAGGAATTCCTGTGTTCTGTCCCTTGTCTTGCTCTGTTTTAAGAGGATTTTGGTGTGACTTTTCTCTTCTCTGGCTGTAGGGATTTGTGCAGGAATGATCCTGACTGTGACTATTACTTTAGCCTGGATGCTGAGGTAGTTCTGAAGAACACAGAGACTCTGAGGATCCTGATCGAACAGAACAAGTGAGTTCTTTGGTCTGAGCAATCCTTAGTGGTCATCTCACACGAGGAATGCTGTGAACTCTTTTATCACTGAGATGTGTAAGGCACCAGGAGAACTGTGTCAGAGATGGAATGTTAGACAAACACCTCTTAGGTGTTGGGGTTTTTTTACATTGTAGTTGTAGTCCCTGGATTTTAGGGGATGTAAATCATCCTCATTTTTGTCTTTATATAGTCAGTAGAACAAATCAGATTCTAAGAGACCTGGTGCAGGGTGCAGTTAGAGAGGAGATTGGGACCGTACTTGCCCTTTCTTATGTGGAATTTTATTCCAGCGGAGTTAATGAAACACCAGCTCTGTAAGTGAGGAAGAATATAGCTGTTACAGTCCTGTGGTTTGTAAATATTTTCCTTTTCTTCTTGTGGTAACATCCCGTCCTGCAATTCCTTTTCCTTTCATGCTGCCAGGCTGGTGATTGCCCCTCTGGTGAGCCGGCATGAGAAGCTGTGGTCCAACTTCTGGGGAGCTCTGAGCCCTGATGGATACTATGCCCGCTCAGAAGATTATGTGGATATTGTTCAAAGGAGGAGGGTGTGAGTATGCAAAGAGCTTTTCCCTGATATAATCCCTCAGATGTAAAGCTTGCTGCAGCACATGATCATCAAACTGGCTGCTGTCAAAGAACCAGAGAGCACAACTGTCTGTGTGTGTAGGAAAGGAAGTGTCTGCTCTGTGTTCTCCCCTGAGCAGAGATAATGAGATTTCTTATGATCAGAGGAAGGATTTGAGAGTCCTGACTCTGCTGAAATCACCTCATTTTACTCATGTCATGTTTTCCCACCTATGGATATAGTTAGTGTGACCCCTACAATCCTGTAAAGTGCTGTTTAATCTCTTTCAGATAAATCTTCATAAAATACCATGTGATCCTTGAATGGAATATTCACAAAATAGAATTGTTGATTCATTCATATTCTTGAGGGGCCTTTTTTTTTATAGGCCATTATATGTGCAATACATGCTGGAAATCAGCTTATGCACTTTTGGCCAGTTCAGTTTCTTTAAATCACTGGAAAAAATATGTTGATCTCTCTGGGAAGAGATTCAAGCCATTAATTATGTCCCCAGCAAAAGCACACAGTAGCAATTCATTGCTTTCACAGTGGACTAGCATTTGTGCAGCTTAAAAGCTCTGAGCAATATAAGCAATTTTTTTCTGGAATGACAATCCCTGTCGGTATGGTTTCTCCCTACAGTTCTGAGTTGGCTCTTTCAGGCAAGTCTGGCTGCCATCCTGTCAAGTCCAGCAATTTCTGTCTTAGTGGTATTTCAGGTCTCACTGTGCTTTCCCTGTGTTTCAGGGGGCTTTGGAACGTTCCCTACATCAGCAGTGTTTACATGGTTAAAGCCAAGGCGCTGCGCTCGGAGCTTGACCAGGAAGATCTTTTCCACAGTGGCAAACTGGATGCTGACATGGCTTTCTGCCACAACGTTAGGAATCAGGTCAGTCCAGGAGAGAGGCTGGCAGGGAGAGCTGCATGCCAAGGTGGAGGGTGCAAGATTAAGGAGTTCCAAGGCATTCAGCTCTGCCGGGCAGGGGACGGGGTGAACTGGCACTAGTCAGTGCTGGGCAGACTTTGGAACAGTGTGGGATTTCTGTCCTGCTGTGAAACCACACGAAGCCAGGGACCACTAAATGTGGATAACATTTTTGTTCTTGGGCCTATTCAGGTCTGTTCTAAATGGAAATGACACGGTAAAAAGGAAGAACCTAATCTCACAGCAGCTATTCTGCTCTGCCTCCAGCCCTGGCTGACAAGAGACAGAATTACTGTCTCTGGCTATAGCCTTTCAGAGCTCCTCATATCCAGGGTGGAAATTTAACTGAAGGGCCACAGCAGGAAGAATGAGTAAATTAACACCTTGGAGAACTGTCAGTGCTTATATTTCATGGTGGCTCACAGAAATGCAAGGCCTTGACAGTCTTCCTCTGTCCTACAGGGAGTCTTTATGTACCTGACAAACCGGCACCAGTTCGGACACATCCTGTCCCTGGAGAATTACCAGACAACTCACCTCCACAACGACCTCTGGCAAATATTCAGCAATCCTGAGGTGAGACAACCTGCATGCTCAGCAGGCACAGCACTGTGGAATGGGAATATCTGATGATTTGCTTCACCAGTACGGGAGGTCCAGGCTTTGTAATAATGATGTCTCTCAGGTGGGATGAGGAGCACAGTCACAGAATTTAAAGAGAGGGTGTTTATGAGATTCACAGCATCTGGATCTTCAAAGCCTGTGAATACTGTATGAGTGCCTGTCCTTTCATTGCCTCTTTAAGCAGGCCCCACAGAAATGACTGGTTTGCTTATCTTCTGTCTGCAGGACTGGAGAGAAAAGTACATCCATGAAAACTACACAGCAGCTCTGAAGGGGAAATTGGTAGAAATGGTAAGAAAACATCACTCTTATCCATCACAATGGGAGATCAGCATTGGGACAATGTTTGTATCATTACTATTGTCATTCTTGGGAAGAAGCAGTTCAGCACAGGGAGCATGACCTTGAAAGTATTTTTAGAGCCAAATCCTTCTCCTAGAAGTACATCTCCAGCTCTCTTAAGTGGAAATGGGGCACATAAATCAGAAGATAAATTTCTATCCTCAATATTTTAGTGTCTTTCCACTTGAAGTGACTCAGTCTGCACTCAGTTTAGCCTTACTCCTTTTGCCTCAAGCACCTGTCCTTGTTTCTGCTGTTCTCACCTGTTTGCTTTCTGCAGCCCTGCCCAGATGTTTACTGGTTCCCCATATTCACTGACACTGCCTGTGATGAGCTGGTGGAAGAAATGGAACATTATGGCCAGTGGTCCACAGGTGACAACACGGTAAGTAAAGCAGGAGCTCTTTGAGTTTTGGGTCCTGCTTTTATCTGTGCATATTCGGTGGCAGCTGTGCCTCCTATGAGAAGGCATTAGATCCCACAGTTAAACCAGGAAACTGGAGACAACACCCTAATTTTGTTCTTAAATGTGAATTAATTTTTGAGTCCTCTTTAGTGTCTTCTGAAAATACAGTGTTCAGACTTCATAATGGCAATATCATTTCCCTTAGGTTTTAATTATTGTCTGAAATGAGTTTTCCATCCTGCACACTGTGATAAAATAAACATCCTATTTATTTGTAGTTACCAGAAACAAGTGCTTTTCATTCCTGAACTCCAGGATTCCCATCCTTATGGGTATTTCTGGGATTCTATTTCAGGACAGCAGAATACAAGGAGGATATGAGAACGTCCCAACTATTGACATACACATGAACCAAATTGGCTTTGAAAGAGAATGGTATAAGTTTCTTCTGGACTATATTGCACCCATCACAGAGAAACTGTACCCAGGATACTACACCAAGGTATGTGCACTGGCCAGCTTCTGATCACCTCTTCCAGTTGCAGCTTTGTGCAAAGACTGCAAGAATCCTCTAGGAATACACATACTTTTTCCTAGTGTGGGGGGACTGACCCTGGAGTGTGACATAAGTATGAGCCTTAGGAAATATGCAATTTCCCAGTGGCATTCTCCTGCCTGGTCGCTGCCTTTCTCCCTTAGCAGTGGAATGCAGTTTCAGTGTTACACCCTGCTCTGCAGCTCAGCAGCCAAGGACCACTACAGCCCTGTAACAGTGCCCTTTGTTCTTCTCTCCTCAGACTCAGTTTGAACTGGCCTTTGTGGTTCGCTACAAACCCGACGAGCAGCCGTCCCTGATGCCCCACCATGACGCCTCCACCTTCACCATCAACATTGCCCTGAACCGAGTTGGGATAGACTATGAGGTGAGTGCCAGTGGGGCAGGAATGCAGCACAGCCTCTGGAGCAGTCCAGGCAGCTGAAAACCCTTTCCACATCTGGCTTCTTCACACTAAGGATTGCAATTTTTGACTGGGCTAGGGTAGGAAGGAGAATTCTGAATGCATCAGAACACAGGGGATTCTCCAAACACCTTCTCACATTTTCAGAAGGGCTGCCAGGAGAAGGCAGAGGCCCTTTCCCTGAGGTGCTTCTTCCAAGCTGACGTGTCTCTTGTGTTCCCATCAGGGAGGAGGCTGCCGGTTCCTGCGCTACAACTGCTCCATCCGAGCTCCACGGAAAGGATGGACCCTCATGCACCCAGGACGCCTGACCCACTACCACGAAGGGCTCCCAACCACCAAAGGGACTCGTTATATCGCAGTGTCCTTTCTTGACCCCTAGAGCATTGCTTCCCAGCAAGGACCTTTCCCTGGCCTGCTCACTGCTGACTCTGAGTGGAAACAGGGAATGCTGCTGAGAGTTTCTAAGGCATTGTTCAAAGGTATTTGGATATTGATTTTTAATGGTATTTTAAGACTCCACTACTGGAAGATCTCCCTCTCTGATACTGCAGGTAATATCTAGGAATATTGCTGTAGAATTGCGAAGGAGATTTTGTGCCTTCATTTTTGATTCTGCTCCTCATCCGCTGTTTCTTGGAAGTGCCATTTACTTGAACCTTCTATCACGGAATGGTTGGCTTTAAAAAATGCTTTCCTGGACTGGAAATCCAGCTTTTTGGAGGCAAGTCACAAGCTGGAAGCCTGTTTTCATCTACAGCATATACAGGACTGGATGTTAGACAATAATTCCTGGACACTATTCCAAATACAAAGCAATCAGGGAGCTGACTCCAGCAGTCATAGGAGTTAAATGTCACATCAGATGAAACTCAGCAGTAAGAGCCTGAAGATCATCTGATTCCTTACCTCTTTGCAGTCCTTGCAAGCCTATCACAAAGTTCAAAGCAGCAGCAGTGGCAATATAGGTGCTTCTGATCAGCTGAAAGAAGGTCCTCTAATGATGCTTTACCTCTGGGATTAGACTGAAGAGATAAAACAGCCTCCCTACCTTTTGTTTCTGCAGCTAAGAGCAACAGGGATACCCACACGAATTCAGACCATCTCAGTCTGTGAAGATCAGATCTAAGAAAGGGAAGTCTGGGAACAACTGCATCAGTCAGAAGGGCTTCACTGTGGAATTGTCTCTGTTCTTTACCATGTTGTCAAAACCTCTGATCAATCTCTGGATAACATCCCAGAGGTCCTGGTGGTGTTTGGTGGCCTCATTCCAATTGTCAGAGATTGTTTTGGTCATTTTCTTTGATGGCCCATTCACATTAGGTGTAAAGAGCTGTTCTCTGGTTCTTAGGGGAAATAATTATTCAGCGTTTCTATTATTTAAGATTGCAAACCAAAACACTCCACTGCAGACAGTTCTCCAGTGGGGTCGAGGCTGATAGAAATGAGTGGTTGGGAAGTGCTGAGAGATTGTGATGAACTAGTAGGTGTAAAAATCTATCAAGAGTAGTACCATGGTTAGAGAGGGAAGGGGAAAAACCTTTTCCGCCTGTGCCTGTGAGATCCCTGCTCTGCTTATCCCACACTGTTATCCTCTGGCTCTGCCAGACTAGGGCGTTTCACAAGCAGTAAATTCACATCATGATTGTCCTTAGGAGAAAAAAAAACCACCTTCCTCTTTATTGTCTGTGTCTGCAGCTTCTGCTGCCTGACTGTGAGGGGCAGAGCCCCTTCCTCTGGGACGGGTCACATTAATGTGGGCACAACAGCCTTACACGTGTAAGTTCGGGCAGGGAACTGCCTGCGGTTGGAATGTGCCTGAGGAAGGTGACAGAGAGCTTTTCCCACCGCTTTCCATGAGCTTTTTAGGTCTGTTTTGAGGCCACACACTCAGAGGTGCCTGGGGGAGAAAAATCCAGGCGGGGTGATCATTTGAGAAATAAAACTGTAATAAAACCTGTTAGGTGAAAGCCAGAGCTGTCTGTTACCAAACGAAGGGATTGATACGCCAAACGTTGAGATGTCCAAAAATGTGTATTATGTATTTATTCAGCAGTTGGGTTTTTGTTTGTTGTTTGTTTTTTTTTTTTTCCCCACTTATTTTGTTGTGTCTTTCCTCGCGCCGGTTCGGCGATCGGAGTTTTAACGAGCTGTACGGGGGAAACTCGCATTAAAAACCCTTTCCCGTGTCGGCGGGTTCGGTTCGGTTCCTGAGGTGGAGGGCGGGGTGTGACGGGGGCCGCCTCCGCCATGAGGGCCCCGAACTACAGCTCCCGGCGTGCCCCGCGCCCGGCGCGCGCCGCTGACCCGCCCGCTGACGGCGGCGCGGGGGAACATGGCGGCCGCGAGGGAACGGCGGTGAAGGTGAGCCCCGGGCGGTGCCCGGCCCAGGGCGCGGGGGAGAGCCGCTCCAGGCCGCGTCAGTGCTTCGGGGGGAGGTCGCCTCCCGGGCGGCACGGACGGGAACAAAGGCAGAGACAGGGGCGGCAGCGGTGAGGGTGGGACCCGCCGGGAAAGGGTCTTGAGGGGGCGCGAGGGAGGCGCTTCCCGCCCCGTGAGGGCTGAGGGGGGGGCGGCGGTGTCAGGTCGGAGCGTCTGCCCAGAGCATCTCCTGGGCACCGGGATGGCGGGGGCATCCGCCGGGCATAGGGGTGCCGCGGGGGCAGAGCCCCGAGCATCCCCGGGACGTGGGGACGGCGGTGGGGCAGAGCCCGGAACATCCTCCGGGCATGGGGGTGTCGCGGGGGCAGAGCCCGGAACATCCTCCGGGCATGGGGGTGTCGCGGGGGCAGAGCCCGGAACATCCTCCGGGCATGGGGGTGTTGCGGGGGCAGAGCCCGGAACATCCTTCGGGCATGGGGGTGTCGCGGGGGCAGAGCCCGGAGCATCCCTTGGGCACACTGGGACGGCGGAGGGGGCAGAGCCTCGAGCATCCCCTGCACATGGGGATGGCGTGGGGGGCAGAGCCCGGCCCCTCACGGAGCTCCTGTCCCTCATCCCCGGCCCCTCTGCCGCAGGGACGGAGACCGGCTGGACTCGGCGTCGCTGAAGGAGCTGCGGGACGGAGGGGAGGGGACGGAGTCCGGCCGAGGAGAGGGAGAAGGCAGGGAAACTGCTGCCGTTTTGTCTTCAAGAGGGCCTTGAGCTGGCCATGCATGACTGGTGAAAACGTAACTCATCCTGAAAGTAAGTGGAAGATGGGGAGACGTGATCGCTGTGGGGCTGTTTATTGGAAGGGAGAGGGAAAGGCAGGTTTTTTTAATTTCTGATATATGGGTAGTTTTCATGTGTATAAAGTGGAACAACTTCTTTGTGGAAAAAAGAAGATTGTTTTTAAAATATGTATTTATCTAATTCATGTTAGGATGCTTAGTTGGGTCATGGAATCATGATCACAGAATGGTTTGGATTGGAAGGGACCCTAAAGATTATCCAGTTCTCTCTCCCTGCCATAGGTAGGGGCACCTTCCACTAGCCCAGGTTGCTCCAAGCTCCATCCAGCCTGGCCTTGGACACTCCCAGGGATGGGGCAGCCACAGCTTCTCTGGGCAACCTGTGCCAGGGCCTCCCCACCCTCACAAGGAAGAACTTCCTCCCAATATCCCATCTTACCCTGCCTTCTGGCAGTGTGAAGCCATTCCCCCTTATCACTACACACCCTTGGATAGCTGTTGGCACTTGGTGACACTGTTCTTTACCGGATTTTTCCCTGCAGCGCAATGTCCCTGTTGTTCACTCGTTCCAACTCAATAGTTGCAGTGAAGAAGGATAAAAGACACATGGCTGACGTAAATGCTTCTCCACTTAAACATTTTGTCACTGCAAAGAAGAAAATCAATGGTATCTTTGAACAGTTGGCTGCTTACATCAACGAGAGCTCCTCGTTCCTGGAAGGTAAGCTCACTTCTGGAACTATGAGTGTGTGACAGTGCTTTGCCCACAAACAATGCTCCCAAACAGACACACCAAACCTCCTCATTCAGTTAAATAGTGCTGCTAGACCTGTGCTTATTTATACATGTGTGTCTTGTTCATGTATTCATGTTTATAAGAAAAACAGAAAATTATTTTGTTGAATTTGTTCAGGTGTTCAGCTTCATATTTTGAAGATGAGAATTTCATGCATGTTAGGAAACTGAGCTAGTTAGGGAGCTATGTATGATTTTTATGTTGCTTGGGAGATTTTTAATTAATTACACAACCCCTTTAGGGTTTTTTTGTCTATAATCCTTTCAGTGTTCTTGGCTGGACACATCACTGTTAGTGACATGTAACATATGCCAGTAATTGGCTTTTAACAGCTTAAGGCACAGGCAGATTTTTTTCTTTAAGGGTGCTGGAGTGTTTGCAGTGTGGGCTGTTCTGTTTAAGGCAGTCCCAAGGACGGGGATGGTTTTTAGATACACAGAAGGGACCAGCTGATAAATGCTGTTGCAGAATTGCCTCAGGGTGTCATTGCCTGTGTGGAGATCACCCACACGGGCTGTGGGACAGAGAAATGTTCAGTTCTGTGTGTTACCATCACAGAGAGGGGTGGCATCCAGAACTGACCCAGATGGCTCCTGGAACTCAGAGACGTGATCTGTTTTGATTTTAGAAACACACAAGAATGGAGAGCTTGATCCTGTCACCACAGAAGAGCAGGTACTGGAAGTCAAAGGCTACCTGTCAAAAGTCAGTGGTATTAGCGAAGTGTTGGCAAGACGACATATGAAAGTTGCTTTTTTTGGGAGGTGAGTCACGTGGGTGTGTGTTGCCTACGCTCCCCACTCAGTGAAGCATTTGAGGATTGCAGCCAGTAGAGAACATTTATAGAAACACTAGTGCTTTAGCTTCTGCTTGTAACGTGCATGTCCCTGGCACTAGTGCTTTGTAAATTGGAAAGAAATATTGTATCATGTCATTCTTCAATTTGAAGAATTCCTACAATAAGGGGCTAGCAAAGTCTTTTTGCAGGTTGCCTCTGGCACCTGAGTTGTTAATGGCTCTGGTACAGCTGGGCTGTAGAGAACTTGCTTTCTGTAAAATCTGGCTCTTGGAACCCTGCTACACCATTCTTAATCTGACTGCAGGACAAGCAATGGGAAGAGCACTGTGATAAATGCCATGCTGTGGGACAAAGTCCTTCCTTCAGGAATTGGGCACACCACTAATTGCTTCCTGCGTGTAGAAGGGACAGATGGACATGATGCTTTCCTGCTGACTGAAGGCTCAGAGGAAAAGAAGAGTGTTAAGGTATAATTTTCTTAAGCATAAAGGCTCTTCAGAAATGGCAGAAAAGGGAAGGAACAAGAAAATTAAAGTGCTGTGAGCAAATTTCACAATTAAGGATTTTAATCATTAAAGGAATGGAGATGAAGAATGAGTCTTTTTAGATGTAGGAAGGGAGAAATGAAGCAAGTCACAGGATGGAACTTGTTCATTTTGTGAAAAAGACGATATGTTGTATTTGTCGGTGACAGCAGGGAGCAATGACTCAGGAAGTTCTGAGCTCTGTGTGACTGGCAGAATCACAGACTTCCTGATAATTCCTCAGTAGCTTTTCCTGACAGAAAAAATCTCTCATAAACTCTCATTAGTGGTTGTCTTTTGACTAGGACACTCAAAAAGGTTTTATATGGAAAACCTCCCTGGGAGAAAGTAATTTGGAGTTGGGTTTTATCTTAAATTGTCAGTGCACAGCTCTGAAGGGGAAAGAATTGTGTTAGTGGGTCTTGGCACCCAGGAAATGTTATTTCCATCTTTTCATAGACAGTAAACCAGCTGGCTCATGCCCTTCATCAGGATGAACATCTGAATGCTGGCAGCCTGGTCAGTGTAATGTGGCCCAATTCCAAATGTTCTCTCTTAAAGGATGACCTGGTGCTGATGGACAGGTGAGAAATAGTTTTCTTTCCTTTCCTGCTTATCACAGACTGATTACGGAAATGTTTTCAAATACCTATTTAACAAACATCAAAGGGATTGACCTTGTTCTAATCTGTGACAGTGACCAAAGTCCTTTGCTGCAGTTGGCAGTCAGATTTTCTTGTCAGTACTTCCTTTGAATCTGTACTCTTGTCACCTCGGGACAGTGCAGCTCAAACGTGGGAAATTAATGCCCTGAAAAGCTGAAACACATCTCTTACTAACTTTTGTAATTCTGGTTTTGCTGTTTCCACAGCACAGTAATGTCTCATTTCTCTTTATTGCTAGCCCTGGCATTGATGTAACCACAGAGCTGGACAGCTGGATTGACAAATTCTGTCTCGATGCTGACGTGTTTGTCCTGGTGGCAAATTCTGAATCAACGTTGATGCAAACTGTATGTGCAAGTCCACTTCAGGGAATTTGGCTGAGGGTTAAAAATACTTGACATATTAATCTGAAGAGGTTTTGTTTCATTTTCCTTAGGAGAAGCAGTTCTTTCACAAGGTGAACGAACGTCTGTCTCGGCCCAATATATTTATTTTGAATAACCGCTGGGATGCATCTGCCTCTGAACCAGAATACATGGAAGAGGTTTGTGATGTGGTTAAACTTCTCTTTTCATGGATATTATGGAGTCTTTTGACTCTGGTCTTTGCAGGTACAATCAGTGTTGTGTGTGATCGTTTTACAGTTTGGATTTTTATCCCCTTAGTGTGGAGACTAGGGGGAGCACAAACTAATGATCAGGACATGACTCTTGAAATGTCTGAGCACAACTCTTACAGGGGCCTTTTGAAGTTAAATCACTTAGACAACCTCTGGAAAATTCCATAGAATAGGAAAGGTTTTTTCCTTGCTCTTTTATGTTGGCAGTTTAGGCCAGCAGAGGGCATGTGGGTGCTCGGCCTGACCTTTAGGGGGTGGATGAAGCAGATTTAACTGGCTGTGTCGTTTGTCCTGTTGGGCCCTCAGGTGCGCCGGCAGCACATGGAGCGCTGCACCAGCTTCCTGGTGGATGAGCTGGGGGTGGTGGATCGAGCCCAGGCGGGGGATCGCATTTTCTTTGTGTCTGCAAAGGAAGTGCTGAATGCCAGGATTCAGAAGGCTCAAGGGATGCCAGAGGGAGGTAAGGAAAGCTAGCAGAAATTTTCTGTTAACTTGAGGAAAATAGAGAATATCTTGTTCCAAAGAATGAATAAAATTGGGGCCAAATTAATAATAGAGCAATCGAAGAGGCGACTTAGCAGCACTTTTGCATTGGCTTCAGTGTTAAAGCAGGAGCATTTCTTGACGTCCAGCACCTGACTGCTTTTGCAAAACTGAAGTGGTTGTTCTGTGCTTTCCTTCTCTCAGGTGGAGCATTGGCTGATGGATTTCAAGTAAGAATGCTTGAGTTTCAGAACTTCGAGAGAAGGTTCGAGGTGAGCATTATGTTGTGCTGGTGGGGACACACTTTGGAAACAGATCAAATGGGAAGGAGAAGTTGTGTCAGTGTGCTGCTGATCTTGGGCTGCCTTTTGTCTACAGGAATGTATCTCCCAGTCAGCAGTAAAAACAAAATTCGAGCAGCACACGGTGAGAGCGAAGCAGATTGCAGAGGATGTTCGGCTCATCATGGACTCTGTGCATGTTGCTGCCCAGGAACAACGGTGAGGAGAGCTGAGGCTTGGTGCTTCCATAACTAAAGTATTCTGGGAGTCATTTGAGGGAACCATGAGCATTTGAAATGCAAAGCAGAACGTAGCTGTTTGGGAGTGGGAAGGACACGTACTGGTGAACTGGGAAGGTGTTGGGAAGAGGACCTTTTATCCTGAGCTGTATAATGTATTGCAGATACTGACGTGTTACTGGGTGGGAGAATCTGTCTTAGTGCTGAAATTCAAATATATTTATAGATCAAAAATGCATTTCTCTGACACTTTGATGGACAGGGTTGTTTTTTCACCAGAGTTTACTGTCTGGAAATGCGAGAGGAACGACAGGATCGTTTAGGTTTTATTGACAAACAGCTGGAGCTCCTGACTCAAGACTACAAGAGGAAAATCAAACAGATCACAGAAGAAGTGGAGAGGCAGGTAAGGAGGAGTGACTGTGGAAAACTAGATTGTCTGAAACAGCATGGTGGGGAGAATACACAGTGCTGACAAAGCTTTGAAGTACTAAAAATGTGGGGGTTACAGATGGGAAGAGAAGAAATGCTTTCAGAAGCTCTGTTTTCTGTCCTGTGCTGTCTCTCTAGGTGTCAAACGCCATGGCAGAAGAAATCAGACGGCTCTCAGTGTTGGTAGATGAATACCAGGCAGACTTCCATCCATCTCAAGTAGTTCTTAAAGTGTACAAGACCGTAAGTGATGTTTGCTTCTTACCAGTTGCTTAAGCAACTTAAGAGGCCTTTTTTAGCTCTGAGTCAGTAATTATGCCAGCTCACTGGGATGGTTAACATCCTTCCAACAAGGATACGAGCTAAGGCTTTAGTTTTTTAATAATATCAGTGATAAATTGATACCCATATGATGTATCACATTATATAGACCGAACAGAACTTTTCCTAGACTAAAGAGTGCACGTGAGATTTTTTTGATTTGCCTTTTCCTCTTCACTGAAAAAGGGAGGAAAAAATGAAATTAATATTAGAACAGTGGGCAGACAGAACGTGTGCTCCTGTTCTGGGAGGGTTTTTTTAACTAGCAAGCTCTAGCACCTGCAGCCTGCCTCTTACCTATGTTTATTCTAATCTCAATAACCCTTTCTTTGTCAGGAGCTGCATAAGCACATCGAGGAAGGCCTGGGCCGTAACATGTCAGAGCGCTGCTCCAACGCAATCACAGCTTCCCTGCAGACAATGCAGCAAGAAATGATAGGTCAGTTCCACTGGCAATATTCCCCTTTCTCTTTCCTTGAATTGACTTGGAAAATAACTGGGTCGGTGTTCTGGGTTCCTTGTTAATCTGATGGCTGATGTCGGCTGGTATCACCTTTGTTTCCATCTTGATTAATACTGTTGTGTAGAGGACTAGTTCTGGGCCTGAACTGGTGCAGTGATTTGCTATTGAATATGTACAGTCAGCATAATCCTCATGGCAGAGAGGAATCTTGGCTTTGGAAACTTGATTCTCAGATCAAATCCTAACGAAACAGGAATGACTTGTAACTAGGTGCCTGTCTCAATATGGGATTTCATGGGAGTATGGTGCCTAAAGACTTATAACTGCTTTCAGATTCTGTTTGTCAAGGTATTGGTAATCTGTAAGCTTCACCAGCTACCTGTAAGAATTTTGGAGGGTCCATGGAAAGATTTCCTCCTGAGTTGATCTGAAGAACCTAGAATTGAATAGTAATTCAACACTAGCAACATGCTTGGCTTATGAAATTTAACATACTAAGGAAACTAGCTGTGGAGGATGGAAGAAGCCATAAACACCCTGATTGCAGAATACAAGTGCAGTTAATTCTTGTGAACTCAACAGCCCTGTTTTTCCATGTTTTTCTTTTCTGTCTGTGCAGATGGTTTAAAGCCCCTCCTCCCAGTCTCCCTGCGGGGCCAGATAGACATGTTAATTCCCCGACAGTGCTTCATGCTCAGCTATGATCTGAACTGTGACAAGCTTTGTGCTGACTTCCAAGAGGACATAGAATTCCATTTCTCTCTTGGATGGACGATGCTGGTGAACAGGTTTTTGGGACCAAAGAATGGTCGTCGGGCCTTGATGGGCTATAATGACCAGGTAAGATACCTTGTTGGGCTATAATGACCAGGTAAGATACCTTGTTGGGCTATAATGACCAGGTAAGATACCTTGTTGGGCTATAATGACCAGGTAAGATACCTTGTTGGGCTATAATGACCAGGTAAGATACCTTGTTGGGCTATAATGACCAGGTAAGATACCTTGTTGAGTACTGGGGTAGATGTGACTTCTGTTATTTCAGTGGTGCTGAGGTTGTTTGGGGGGTGGGGGGAGAAGAACAGTGGCTTGCCTTCTCTTATCTGTCCTTTGGTTTTGTATTGTCCTTGCTTTTCCAATTAGGTTCAACGCCCTTTAACACCAGCAAATCCCAGTCTGCCTCCTTTGCCTCAGGGCTCTATGACCCAGGAAGAGCTCATGGTGTCCATGGTGACTGGCCTGGCCTCCTTAACTTCCCGGACTTCCATGGGGATCATCGTGGTTGGTGGTGTGGTATGTTGGCCTTCTGGGCAGCATTTATGTACCTGAAGTTGGAGCACTGACTTGAACAGCATTTGCACTGCTGAATCCTGTAGATAATTGCTGTTCACAGATAGGGAAATACTTTCTCCTTTGCTCTTCCATTGGAGTATAGATATTGAGCTGATTTTGCAATGCTCTGTGCAGCACTGTTAGGAGTCAGCATCAAGCTGAGATGATGATTGTGGAATTTGTTTTTCCTTGTGCTTTTTTAGGTCTGGAAGGCTGTGGGTTGGAGACTGATTGCTCTCTCTTTTGGCCTTTATGGGCTCCTTTATGTCTATGAGCGCCTCACCTGGACCACAAAAGCAAAGGAGAGAGCTTTCAAGAGGCAGTTTGTGGAGTATGCTGGGGAGAAACTGCAGCTCATTGTCAGCTACACAGGCTCCAATTGCAGCCACCAAGTCCAACAGTGAGTTGCCTATATTCAGATAAAACCTTAAGTTATTTGGGGTTTTTTTATGCTGTTCCTCGTTAAAACAAGTCTTCATTCTGAATTCCACATTTAAAAATGTGTAACGACACGTGTTTTAAAAGAATACTGCTTTTTTTTTAAACCTGTAGTGGTTGGGTGCTATTAAGCATTGAGCTTAATGTATTTCTGTGTCTCAAATCAAGATGCCCTGACATATTCTTGTGCAGAGGTGGTAGGATGAAGATCTGAGCCAGCACCATCAGCACTATACATCAAAAGGATTTAGTCCTTGACTTTGCTGCTTGATCTTACTTTCTGTCACACCCAACTCTTCTTGTTTCCTAGGGAGCTTGCTGGAACGTTTGCTCATTTGTGTCAGCAAGTGGATGTCACACGGGAGAACCTTGAGCAGGAAATTTCTGCCATGAATAAAAAAATCGAAGTTCTGGATTCACTGCAGAGCAAAGCAAAACTGCTCAGGTGAGATTTGATTATTCCATATGACTGTTTTTCCTGTGATTGCCCCGGGATGTTCAGATGAGCTGTAGTTTTGAGTTCACTCTGTCTTTGTCACAGTGTTTGATGTGCAGACCTTTCCCTACCAACTCGTGTTCTCTTTCTCTTGGTACTTTCCCATGGACAGTCATTTAAAGCTTCTGTCTCACAAAATATCTTTTCCTTCCTCTTTTCGATTTGTTTGGAATTACAGTTCCTTTCCATTTATCAAAACATACAGTCCTCTACTCCTCAAACGCCTTCAGCTGTTACAAAATCATGCAAATAAGTCTCACCCTCACCTTTGTACACAATTGTGTGCTGATTTCTTTACACTGCAAAGGCTGCCAGGAAGACTTTTTCAAACATTCCTTACTTACACAGTAAGATTGATCTGAAGTTGTGTCCAAGATCTCAGTTTGAACTTCAAAGCAGGCAAGCACTCCTGACCTGAGGAATGGCAACAGCATTTTGGAGTGGATCTCTGGCACTCCATGCCTTGCTGGGTACTCATTTTAGTGGCACTTCTTTCTGACTGGCTTAAGAGCTGTTTCCTTCACCTAACAAAGACTTTCTGTCCTTGCAGGAACAAAGCGGGTTGGCTGGACAGCGAACTCAACATGTTCACACATCAGTACCTGCAGCAAAGCAGATAGTGTGGGAAGGAGAGAAAAAAAAAGTTTCCCTTCAGTGCTCTCTTAATTACTGCAGAGAACATGGTGGGTGATGGAATTCCCTAAAGGGAATGAGCAAGAGCCTATTGCTATGTTTCCAGTTGCTGTGTGAACAATAGGATTCTGCTTCCCTGTTCTGTGTCCCACCTCTAAACACTAGCTGTTAATAACTCTTCTTTTTCCTTCCTGTGAGACCAGGCTACTTCAGGAGGAATGTGTGCTTCATACATTTACAGGGGGCTTTTGCTGCACTTCATTTTGCTTTAAACAAATTTAAAGCAAACAAGAAAGATCTTTATCAGGTTAAAAAGTTATTCTGACACCTCTTTATGGAGTCATTTGTTTTACTACATAAAGACAGAGCTTTTGAGTTCCAAGCCCCAGGTGGGGGTGTGAGTGACAAGCAGCTGT
The DNA here is from genome assembly GCF_001604755.1 of Lepidothrix coronata. Lineage (NCBI taxonomy): Eukaryota > Metazoa > Chordata > Aves > Passeriformes > Pipridae > Lepidothrix > Lepidothrix coronata. The sequence goes on along the minus strand of NW_016690378.1, from coordinate 1,548,362 downwards.
TTGTCTAAACATGCACACAGATGTGGTGGTGGTTTCACAATGCATTTATAGCCCACACAGGCCTGTCTCCTGGGTTAATATTCTGTTATTCTAGAACCTGACACAGAATCCCAATGTCCCTTCATAGAAAGGTTTATTGCTGTCAGTATGCTTAAACCTCTGAACAAAACCCAGTCCTCTTCCAGAGAAAGAGGGATTAAGATTTTGCTTTGGTAAGCTTAGTGGCTTTGGAGTTAGTTTCTTCCTCTTAAGAGCTCTTTAATAACAGTCTGGCCCATTTCCTGTCACGGACAAGTAGTTTGCAAAGACAGAACTAGTTCCTGTGAAGGAGGTAGTGCCGATAATTTGGCTGCTTGTTGAGGAAGGAAACTAGGAAGGAAAAGCCAGTTGACAGAATGTAATGAACTGCCTTACGAGCTAAGTCAATGAATGTGGGTTTTCTTTGGAAATGCACAGCTGTGTTTCTGGAAGCAGGCCTTTGGAATTCCATTACCACTCTCTGGCCACAAGAACAGCACGTGGATTACACGCTGTAAGAGATTTTGCTTCATGCAGAGTTCCCACAGGATGTCTCAGTCTGGGCAGCAATAGGATTTGATGATGTTTCTCTTCTGTTAAAAGTATGAGAACAAGCTGGCAGGTACAGCTCCTCGGGGGTGGGGGGAGTTGTGGCCCTTGTAGTTCATGCCAGGGCAAGAATGGGTTAATGCAACTTTTTTTTTTTTTTTTCCCCAAGACATTCTTTATTTGCAAAGAGATGAAATGAATTTTTGAGTTTTGCCCTGAAGCAGTTATGAATTTGGAATATAAGATTTGGGAATTGTAAGGATTTGAGTCTCTTCCTGTTGAAATTGATAGAGAAGAAATTCTCACTGATTTTAGGAGTAGTAGGATATGTTTCCTCTGTTGTTTGGAAAGTTTCTTTTCCTCTTTGTGGGTCAGTATTTTGCCATGTGTTGGGTATAACCTTTCTGTTGCCCACAAAATGCCTGAGGAATCCAGAATCGGATCCTGTAGTTCTAGGGTTAGTGACAACCTAAATCTGTTCAGCATCACACACATAGAATATGGACTGCATTTAGAACTACTGAGCAGTGGGGTGTTCTTATTGACAATGAGACTTTTCCCTTGAAAATGGCCTTAGGATTTCTCATTCCTGCTCAGGTGTGCCTGTGACAAGTCCCCTGTTTCTTGTGTCATGGAAGGTCCAGAAAGAAGCTGCCTGATACTTGAGGGAGTAAAAATAGTGAAATGTCAGTAAGTACATCTTAGGTAAGGCTGTTCTGAGATTTGCAGTAAGACTTGAAGTACTTTGTGTTGGAGCTGGTGGTGAGACTCTTATGTGTCCAGAATGCAGAAAGAAAACAAACCTCTCCCTTCCAGTAGACAGCCTCGACTCCAGCTCAAATAAAAAGCTGTTTTTATCAGAAGGCTTCATTGGCCTTGGCTGGGTTCCTCAGGTAGCCACCAGGACATAAATATAGCTTGGATCAGATCTGAGAACGAGCAAGAAAGAAATCTGAGTCCTTGCCTCTGGAAGTCTGTGCTCTGGGCGTGTGGTGAAGTATACTGGAGTAAGTGGATCATCCCTTACTCTGCTGGAGGTATTATTTGAATTAATTTGGATCTCTGGTCTCTCAAGCTATCACATACACAGTTATAAGCTATGTACTCTTCTGCTGAGTTAAAACATTAAGCACATCCCTCATACACCAGGAAATTGTCAGTGCCAGGTGGAGGCAGAGGGTGATGTACTATTGCTCAGCAGCTCATGACTACTTGAAATGCTGACCTTGCTTTTGAAGACCTGTCAGCATCTCTTCAGCAGGCCTTTAGGGGAAATCTGATAAATGAGCTTATCTTTAAGCCAGTGTCTTATCTGTAAAGGGAAAAGAGATTGATGGGTTCTTGGAACCTGGAGTCTTGGTGCTGTGTGTGCCTCTGATGCTGCTCAGCTTTGGGTGGTGTGTTCTCACTGCAGAGCTGACACAACCTGCAGAACGGGGGAAAGAACCACGTGGAGTTTTTCAGAAGCAAAACTGCTAACAGGGGAGAGAAGAATTTTTAATATGTGTGTAACCCTTGTCCCTAGAAGCCTGAATGATAGAGAATCAAACTTTTAACAGACAGGCCTATGAGCTGGATTCCTCTGAAACACATTAACAGCTGCACTTCTTTAATTCAGAGTGGTGGAGGAATGAACACTGTCGGGAGGAGGCTGTTCTCTTCTGATTTAATAAGGAAGGCTAAACTAATCTGTAAAACAGGTAATTCCAAAAACAGTCTCCCCCAAAACTCCCATTAAAGAAGGTCAGCTAAATGCACTTTTATCTTATTGCTGCTACTTTTCCCGTTGCGTTACGTTGATGGAGCTCTTCAAAATACTCTTACCAGCGAGTTTATTCTCTGCTGTATTTAAGGTGATAAATTTGCATGAATTAGTCCTGTAACAGTGCTGTAAACAATGGAAACCAAAATAAAAATGAATTGGAAAAAACAGTTCTCCTGACGTGTCCTGAGTGTTGTGACACACACAAAGTCTTCCAGTGTAAGTACATCTATTTCAGGTGTGTTCCATGTGGTACTGAGGTGCATGTTTGCCACCAGTGACCACCTTCTGTGCTCTTACTTCGAAAGTTAACAAGGAGACTGATTGTAAGGTTAGAAAACCCTTCTTGAAGAATTATGGGGAGGAGATTAGAGCTTATCTTGCTTAAGGAAGCTTTCCTGCCTAGAAGAGGCATCTTTCCCCAGAGACAGTTTTAGATGTTTTCTCCTCTTGCATTCCCGAGAAAGACTCCCTGGCATGAGAAAAAGATAAGTCCTGCACACATGACAAAGGCCCCCCCACAGAGGGAGGGGCAGAAACTGTAAAAGCCCTGAGAAGGGTGTTTGAAGTGCCATTAGGATTAATGTTCTCCTAAGTCCAGTGTTCTCGACTTTGGAAATAAATTTTCCTACAATCCTTCCACTGCCTTTCACAGAATCACAGAATCAGCAAGGTTGGAAAACACCTCTGAGATCATCAAGCCCAACCTTTGACTCAGCACCACTTTGCCTACTAGCCCATGGCACTCAGTGCCACATCCAGTCTCTCCTTAACCACCTCCAGGGACGGTGACTCCACCACCTCCCTGGGCAGCCCATTCCAGTGTCTCATCACTGTCTCTGGAAAGAATTTCTTCCTGATGTCCAACCTAAACCTCCCCTGGCGCAGCTTAAGGCCGTGCCTTCTTGTCCTGCTGCTGGTTGCCTGGGAGAAGAGCCCTGGGAGAAGAACCTCCTTCCCGTCAGGGAATTGTAGAGAGCAATGAGGTCTCCCCTGAGCCCTCGGCGGCAGCTGCGTGTTATCCTCACACCGACGACACTGAAAGTTTTAGTCGCACTAAAACTGTCGGTATTGAATCGACGATTTCTCGAGGACACCGGAGGAACCAACGGCCAGCGACTGTATCGGTCAGTGCCTTCTGTTCTCTCGCCTTACGAGGGGCAGCCTCCCCTGCGGGCCCGGGCGGGCGGTGCCGGCCCCGCGCATGCCGGGAGAGCCCGGGGCGGGCCCGGAACGGGGAATCCCGGCGGCTGCAGCGGGACCGGCACGGCGGGGGAGCCCCCGGAGCCCCCGGGGCCCGGAGCGGCGGGGACGGCCCAGGTGGGACGGGGAACGCGGCGGGACGGGCGGGGGGAGGAGGGAGGGCTCGCCGCTGCCAGCCCGGCCTCTGGAAGAGGGAGGGGAATTTTGCAATGCTCGGGGCTCCCTCCCCTTCCTCGTGGGCGCGGGAGAGCCGAACCAGCGCCCCTGCCCCGGAACAGCCCGCGGGGCCGGACAGCTTCCGCGCAGGAAGCTCGGTCTCGGTTCCCGAGACAACCGTCACTGATCTTTAACTGCGGGAAGCGAAGCTCCTCCTCACAGAGGATTCGGGCTAGAGCAGGTTTTCATAAACTTGAGCTTCTCGTAGGTTGTGCCAAGAGTCGACCTCATCTGGTAAAACCCTTCCAGAAAGTCCCTTGGCCGGTGTTGTTTTCGGAGTGTTTGCTCTCCGGTGAGCGGTGGTGAGAGGGTGCTCATCAAAGCTGTCAGCTTTGTCCTGGGGAGGCTGCGAGAACCGCTGGTTCTTGTCAAGTTTTCTCAAATTTAGTGCCTCAACAGCGATATTTCTATTTTCTGTCCCGTACCGCACCTCTCACTTATTTCCTGTAGCAAGAAGATATGTTGTTGTTTGTTAGCGCTGCTCTCCACTCCTCCTAGTGCCCTTGTACCACGTTTGATTCTCCGTGTCCGGTTGCCAAGGGAGCAAACACAAAAACAAATCAGATGAGCTTTGGAGAAGGGTTTAGGGATCTTTCCGAATGAAATGTCCTAGAAAACCATATAGTTTTATTGAGAACATAATTCATCAATCTGATCAAAAGCAACGTGGGAGTTTGGGTTTAGGGTTTGCTTCTGCTTTATTTAAAAATCCGCTTTTTGCAAATTTAGAGGAGCTTGTGATGTTGTGAAGATGTTGAACAGTGTGACAGCTTTCCAGTCAAACTAGACTTTATTTGTTTATCTATTAACTCCTTTTCACCCCCTTGTGGGACTTAAGGTAGTTAATTTATGGGATTGGAATTGCCCAAGACCTTGTCCTGAGTCATAATTGAGCCTTTTGGAGCCTTTTGGAGCCTTCCTGCCCGGGGGATATGGAGGAGAGTTTTGACTCAGTATTTCTTTTGGATGTAGCAAATGCATTCATGTTGGTTAGTCATATCTTGAAGTTATGAACATCCTGGGTTTATCAAAATACAAATTTCAATGTTCAAAAGAACATTAAAGCAGAATTGCATAAGAATATCCTAATTAACAGCCTCTGAACCAAATGTGTCTTATTTAGCTTTTTGATGTGACTTTTTCATGTGTGCTGTTTCCTCTGTCAGAGTTTCTTGTCTCTGTTCAGTCAGCTCCCAGTTTCTGAGTGCAAAATACTTGACGGTCCATCCGAGGGGAGAGAAGCTTGAGGAGGTGCTGGTTCTTAGCATAAGGAGTTTGGCTGATTTCTCGGGAGAAGGGATCAACACTCCAACATTTCAACAGCTGTAAGTGGGTTTTAGGAAAAATCCCCTGAAGGTGGTTTCTCCCGTGTCTGCTTCTTCGCTTAATTCTTCCATTTGTGTGGTTCCCCCTTCCTCTGGCTTTACAGGAAAAGGGTTGTCTAGGATGGACTTAGAGCTTCTGAAGAGGCTGCGTCAGGCCAACCAGGACCTTCTGCAAAGGCTCACAACAAAGCAGGAGGAGATCAGGAAAAGAGTTCCCAGCAAGCCACTCCTTCCAGCATCTGTTCTTTGCCACAGAACTGCTGAGGGATCTGTCCCCTGGCCCAGGAGAGGGGTATGTGTGGTGTCTGTGCTAGAAATTCTGGGAAGCAAATGGGCCTTTTGGGACAGCAGCTCTGCCTGTGGTGTGGGAAAGGAGTCATATGGACATGGAGGAGCTGGTAGAAACTGGAATGTGGAATAGGGAGTCTGCTAGAAAAGTAGCTGCCCTTTGGTTGTTGTTTATCCTGTGGTCTCAGTCTGTTCTCCTTGCAAATAATTCAGCTCCTGCCTAAGACATGCAGGTTTCTTCATCTAAAATAGGAATGAACATTGTGGAACAAAATCCTTTTGTTTCTTGTAAGCAAAAGGGCTGAAAGTTTCGTGGTTCCTCAAACTGGGAAAAGCTGCATTTAGCTGGAAGTGGATCTCTTTCTTCTCCAAATAAAAAGGTCTCACAAATCAACAGTAGGATTTTTCTTTTTATCCCTCAGGAATTTAAAGGGGTGAGCAGACTAGAACGAGAGGTTAATTTTTCACTTAGTGAGTGAAATGTCCTAATGAAAGGTATTTGTAATGTGACTGATGCCATGTGTTGTGAGGGTCTCTGTCCTTACAGAAGGAGAATCAGGTGGATGCTGACCCTGGAGTGGTGGTGTCTGTGGAACCCAGAGCACGCACAGCCAGAGCAGCCCTCAGTTCACCTCTGAAACACAGCAGCAGGGACAGAGAGCTACAGCAACAACAAGCAAAGGCACAGGAAGCAGCAGGTTTGGATTCCAGCTATCCTGGGAAAGAGAAGAGTGTTATTCCAGTGTCTGCAATCATTCCATGTGGCAGAGAAGCCTCCAGAGTGGATGGGGATGGCCATGCTCGAGGAAGTCCAGAGAAGGAATCCTTCCTCCTGGGACTTGGAGAGAACAGAAAACAGTCTGCTCTGCTCCGTGGTTTCCATGAGAAGAATCATCCAGACCCATCACTGAGCAGAGTGCAAAATGAAGAGCCCAGTGAGCAGCACGTGGTCAGCAGAGAGCCCACGATGCCTAAATCAGTCCTGGTGACATCCCGGGCCAAAGAGTTGAAGGTAAATGTCAAACCAGTGCTTTGCTTATTTTCCTGAGTCAACAGAAGGATGGGGAAGAAGGGCCAGGAGAACATGACTTGCCCCGTTCCCACTGTGTAAATGGGAAGTTGGGGCTGGAACTGTTCCTGGGTGTAGCAGCCAGGGGCTGTTGGCAGTTTGTTCAGGCCCTGCTTTCCTCAGCCAGTGAAATGAAGACCAGAAAACTGTCACACTTGACTGTGAGACTGCCTGTGTTTGCATGTGTGATCCATGTGCTGAGGGAGAACAGCCAGGGGCAGTGCTGCTGCTGCAGAGTTTGTTCCCCCGGATGTGAAGGGCAGGCTCTGCCCCTGATCATCCTCCAGGGCAGCACAGGTTGCCTAATCTTTGGGGATGTGCATTGAGGGGCCTCAGTATTTTGTTTAAAGCTCTGAAAAATCCTGCCTTATACCTTGTCAAGTCCCCTCTTTCTGTTGTATTTATTGAGAAGGCAAAGGGCTGTTGAGCTAATCACTGGTAGAGGCACAGATAGAATCCAGCCTCAAACTAAGTCACAGCTGTCCCATTTGAGCAGTTGCCAGTTGTTTCCTCAGCTGTACCTTTGAATGTCCTACTGAATGACTAAGAAGTCTTTATGAATTGTTTTCTTCCCAGAAGAAAGCTCATCATGTGACTTTTCAGCCTGAGCCTGAAGAAGATGCCACACCAGTGGGCAGCTGGTCTGCCCGTCCTTTCCTGGGCTATGACTGGATTGCAGGTGAATCCTAACCCTGAAGCAAAGCTCTCAGCAGGGTGGGGTGGTATGAAGAGTTAAAACACAGTTTATGACCCCTTTAAGTTGAGGAGTGGTGGGACTGCTGTCCTCGAGTCCGTGCAGAAAGTGTCAGCAGAGGGGCTGCAGCTCTGTCAGAGGCTTTTTCCTGTCCAGACATGACCTGTGTTTCCCTGGAATGGTGAAGTGGCAGTGGTATGAGAGAATCCAGAATCCAGGCAGCAAATGGCAAAGCCTCGTGGGGTCAGGGAGGATACCAAATAACTGGAATGAAATAAGGAAGTCAAACCACACAGTTAATCTGTGGTTTGACATCATGGCCTGCTCTTCTCATTACCATTATTTTGTTCTGACTGCTTTTTGTGAGGCTGGGTTTGGTGCTTTCCAAAATTTGATAAACCCTTGAACTCTCCTGTCTCCTTGGCCTTCTCAGGGCTCCTTGATACAAAGTCTTCAGTAACAGAAAAATCTGAGCAATACTTTGCTGAGCTGCAGCAGTTCCGACAGGCCAACAGAGAAGCTTGTATTGATGAGCAGGACCTGGAGTAAGTGGGGATGGGGAAGGGCTGGAGCAGCAATGCAGTAATGAGAGCCTTGGAGTGGGACATTGTAAGGGTGGCTTTGAGGGCCTTTATTTACCTCCCAGGCATAAATGTGTGCTTGGAAAAGGCTGGGCTGCTCAGAGGACCCTCCCCTCTGTCACCAGCTGATCTCTCTGTGTGTTTCTTTAGGCCCAAGGCTCTGGATTGCACAGTTCCTGAACAAGAACCAGATTTGATAACCAGTTCCCATAAGTGTAAGATCACATTTCTTCCTACTCCAATTTCTGTGAAAAAACAACTGTGCAGTCTTTGTCATCCTGAGAGAGCAGCACATCATGCAAGACAAGGAAGAATGTTATTTTCAGCTACAGCTCTTCAACCAGATTCAACTTCCTACTCCAAAGGCACTTGAGTCTTCTCTCAATCACTGTCATGTTAATCTGTCAGGGTTTTTCATAGTTGGCTAATGTTCTGTTTTTAGGTTGAGGTTGAAGTTTTGGTTTTGCTTTTTAGGAACTTACTTGGGAACAGGAAATGTAAAAGATATTTGAGGAAAGGCAGCTCTTCTTATAGAATGCAGGTGTGGCACTGTGGTAGAACACAGCTTTGTTGGCTGGTTTGAGGAACCTTCTGACAAACAAGGAATGTGAAGTTTGGTGGTTTGTTGTTCTGTGCAGGTTTTTACTGTTACCGGTTAAACCAGCGCCTGTTCCCTGTCCCTGTGGATCCAGAATCTGCCTGCCCTGTGTGTAAGATCCCACGTGCCCACCAGCCCCCAGGGACACTGGAAGAGCCAGCCCATGTCAGGTAAATAGGAGTTACTGCCTTGTAACATGCAGAACTCAAGGAAACAATAGGGAAGAAAAAGCTGATCAGGTGAAGGAGAAAACAGCATCACAACAGCTCTGTAGAAGGTTGCTGTTCTCAAGGCAGAGATACAACTTGCTTAAAAATTCCTCACTGATCTTTTCCATGAGCACAAACAGTTTTGAAGTCAATGAGAAATGCCTGTTTAAACCAAATTTGGTTCAGAGTCTGAACATGAAGTGTCTAATGCCCTGATCCAAAACTGTTTTACTTGGTTCACTTTGGGATTAGACCCTTGGATTCTGAGTGGGGAAGGCAGATTTCCTCTGCCTTGTCAGAGGTGCAGGCACTTACTTCCCTTGTGTGGTTGCAGGGTCAGCATTCCCAGGAATACCCTTTTGCCTGCCCACAAGTACAAAGCCCATCGCAGGAGGAGCTTTGAGCCAGCAGACGATCTGGCCTTACCCTCGGTGAGTTGCTGTTCTGGCTGGTGGCACAGCCCAGGCTGGGCATTGCTTTGAGAGGGAAAGAAAATCTGTGACTCATTGCCCTGGCAGGGTTTCCACTAAAATTTCTGACCTGTGTCACTGAGGCAGCAAACCCATTGGTGTGTTCTGAGTTAGTGCCTTTGTGGAAGTGGCACAGAGTGTGTGACATACTTCCAGTGCTTTACACTGCATGAAGGAAAGTACCACGTGGAGCTGTGTCCTTCTGGGGCAGATTTGACTGACTCAACGTGGTGATCCACACCTAAGAGTGCCTGTGTTTCCTTCCACAGGTGTGAGGGAGTCTGGAAGGAGAGCATCCATGAAGCATACACAGTGTGATCAGTAGTGACAAGGGGTGGATTTCAAACTGTTATTGTAGAGCTGGTCCTGTATTCCAGCCAGTAACCAGTGCTAGGTGGTATTGCTAATCTGACCCTGGCCTCAAGATTTCCAGGGAAGAGGTGGGAGGAAACTTAGTTTTGAGGTTTAGGGAACTGGATGAGTCAGTTGAGACAGGTTCAGAGAGGTCGGGTGCTTGAGTTCACAAAGCAGGAGATCAGCTTAGAAGTAACCAGCCAGTGAAAGGTGGAAGAGGAGAGGGACAGTTTTGCTTCATTAGAGATTTCATCATTTTCCTGTTAGTCATATAAGACTCCTCAAAAATTAATTAATTATTTTAACAATTGCTAAAGCTTCCCTGTGCAGAAATTATTATTTAGAACTATTTTTAGGCCACAATAGATACAAAAGGGTAGAGTATTTCCATCTCTTTTCACAGCACTGCCTGGCTGGCTGGGAAAACATCATCCCCCCAAGCAACCCCAGGCTCAGCAGTTTGGATCTGAGAGCTTCCCTGGAAGAGAGGCCTTCTCCCCATCCTCACCTGGTAAGCACAGCCTCCAGAGTCCCTGGAGATGCTGGGAGTTGCACAGATGGAAATTGCTGTCCCACCTCTAAAGGGTTTGATGATTATCAAGGGCTGAGCAAACGAAAATTTATCACCACTGGGAAACATTTTCCTTCTTCTCAACCAGCGTGCACAGGGACAAAAAAACAAGGGGCAAAACGCCTGTTCAGCTCACCAGAGTTCATCAAAGTCACTGTGGCACTCTTTGATTAATACCCTCTTCATTTGGCTTCCAGGACTCGCTGCCCAGAGTGTCAAGAGGAGCTGAGGAGCCCCTGCCCCCCTCGGCACGTCCCAGGTCCAGCAGTGCCTCCCCCCGGAGGAAGCAGAGCAGGCGGGGACGCCGGAGAGCAGCTCCCGGGTTAGACCAGGCTGGTTTAACCTCAACTCTGTGAACCACAGACTTGTCTGCCCGGGGGAAGGGGTGGCCACAGCACGTGGGAACAACTCACAGACGAGGCCATTCGGATAAAAAAATGAATCTTGGCACAGATTTTGCCCGATGGGTTTCCGCCACGCGCGGTGACCGGTGCGGGAGTTTGTGCAGTCCAGTGGGGGGGTTCACTTCTCTTTTTTGCCTCTTGCAGCTGCTCCTGAGAGCTGTCCCACCTGGGGCTGGCTAAAGGGGTGTGCCCGGGATGAGTAGGGACAGCCATGGTAGTCCTGCCACCTCAGCCGAGTCACCACCAGTGTAACTCAACTCCTGAGTGCCAGGGGAGGAACTGGCCTGTGAAGGGCCTGGTTCAGTGGAGTGACACGAATATGGTGATTTCCAGACGTTTGAAACATGACACTTGAGTTTCTAGTGCCTTAAACTTGAGTTCCTGAATAATTCAGTTAAAATTTAAAAAATCCTATTTATTTTCAGTGCAATGTGTGTAGCTACAGAGTAACTATGAGTGTGAAAAAAAACATGTTAAAATGAGATTTTATTCATTAACAAGCTAGATAATGTTAAAGCCTTAAAATGTTTGCAAATTGTGCTTGCCTCTGCTTTTGCAAGTTCGTTGGGAGATAAACCAAAAAACATTCTGGAGTTTTTAAATTGTACCAAAACAAAATACATTTCATAGTACAATTAATTTGAACTTCATGGACTGATCTTACTTTCCTTGCCTAAAACCAATAAAACTGATGTTTTATTTTGCCTTGAATTTTCTGAAACAGAAATTCCTTCCTCAAATGTATTTCTGGGACTGACTTGAGAGGATGGTTTTGCAGAGAGAAATGGTTTATGCAGCTTCTTGGCATTCACTGTTATTTTTATATCAAATACATTATTTATTGAATCAAATGTATGAATAGACTTTTTTAAGCAGACAGGAATATTGCAAGATGATGAAATTTTAATGTAAGACTTGGAATGGGAAATGAAAAGCTAAACTGACTAGTTTAGCTTTGAGTTGTGCATCTGTAGGGTGAAGTGAATGGAACTGGCAATGTGATTTCCATTATTGGAAATACTAATTTTAAAAGAGATTAATCAAGTGACTATAAAACACTAGCTGCCAAATTTTAAACTGAATAGGGCAAATTCAACATTTTTACTACATTGCCTAGCCCAAAACACTAAACATTAACCTTAATTAACCTTTTATTGATTTATCCTGAAATAAATTACAGCAGGTCTGCTCCACTCTATCACAGAAAAGTTGCTGCTGTAGATTCAGTAAATGATGTGAATCTGTCTGCTGGATGCAGGTGGGAACCAGGTGAATTCAAAATGCCTCTTGATAGCTGGGAATACATCAGTCTCTTACACTTGTGAAAGCATTGGAAGTGAGATTGTGGCTCTTTCTCCCCTAGGAACAGGTGAAAGGAGTCGGTGACGCTGCCCCTCCTCACCCAGGTTTGTCTCAGGGGGTTGGTTCTGGCCTCTGTGATCCTGCCCTTTTTTGCAGGCTGGAACAGACTGAAAATGCTCCTGTTTGTGGAACCTTTTCCTTTTTCTTAATTCCTGTCCCCCCACATCCCTCCATTGCACAGCCTCTGGAGCAGTGATGACTCCCAGGCCTGCACGAGCTGCCTTTCAGCCCCGTGCTGTGAGGAGCAGTTTGTGGAGACAGGAATGTTTTATAGTGTAATAACGAGGTTTTGCACAGTGGCTTTGTCCTGTAGTGTGTGACACAATCCCAGATAATGCACCCTTCCATGCAGGAGGGTGACTGATGTCACCTGGGGGTGCATTGTGAAGGAACTCATCTATTTACTGCTTGGAAAACTGCATTTCCTCCAGTGTTAAAGCAGCTTCAGCACTTGGACAGTGATGGAGCCAGTGCTGGGATCAGCACTTCCAGGGAGAACAGAGGCTGGGGGTGGTGTGTTGGGGTTGTTTGGATTGTGGGTCAGGAAAATGGGAACGTTTTGAGATTGGGGGTGTCTGGAAAGGAGACGAAGCAGAACTGAGATGGGTGAGACCTTTGCTGATCTGGGGCTCAAAATGTGTAAAGGAAAAGTTCCCAGTAACGTCCCAGTATATCCAGGGCTGTCCTAAGGCACAAACTAATACAGATACTGGACTTTGTTGTGCAGGCACAGGGCTCTGGGACAGCTTGTCCCTTGCTCCTGGAGGTAGGCTTGGCCTGGATTTATATTTTTTCCCATTCCTGGCACTTGGGAACGTGCTACTTTAACCTGGGCAGCTGTGTGTCCTGCTGAAGGCTGACTCAGTGTGTGTGTGTGCTCGTTTGTGTCAGCTCTCTTCTGCCTGATGCTTTGATGGTAAAGCCAGTGGGTAAAGCCAGTGGTTTAGTTCCCCTTTCTGACTGTATTGCATGTCCATAACACTGATTCATGGGGTGGGAAATCCAGCTTTGCTTAATTAGGCAAATGAGACACAGTAAATGATGCATTAGTGATTGGTTTGAACAGAGATGTGTAGTTAAAACCCAGCTCCCATCTGCTTCTCAGAACCAATGTCAGACTGTCACTGGTGTTTGTGTTTGCTCTCTCTGACTATTTTAAGATAATTTTGGTGATATCTCAGGATCAGGTGTTTCTTGCTGTCAGTACATTGTAAGAATTAATATCAGGAGTGTTGAATGAGTGTAGTGCTGATTTCTGGCTTCTGTTTCGTTCTCAGCAGGCAGGCAGGGACTGTCTCCAGAACCCTCAGGTGAAACATCCGCGTGTGGCACGAACTCACTTTCTCAATCATTTGCAGACTTTGATTTTGGGGCCTTTCATCTCTTTGGAACTTTTGTTTTCAGAGCCCAGAAGAATTTATGTTCAGTGTGTGTCGAGTCTGAAAACACAACAGAAGTTCTGCCCCTTCTCTTTGGAGTTAAAAGGCTCCATTTCACCAGTTTCCTGGGTAGTAGCAGACCAAACATTAGGACTTGGTTTTCTCCTTCAGCTGGTGTATTCCATTGGTTCTGCAGAGCAAACCTTGCTGCTGGGAAGAGGAAAATAACACCCTAAATTGTCAGGGTTGAGATGCTCAGCTGTAGTCATTAAAAAAAAAAAAAAAGTTTCACACTCTTTGAAAAAAAATGCATCCTGAAAATCTTCCCATTTGTTTCTTTCACAAAAATTATTTGATATTTCCCAGCTTTCTTTTGTTTGTGTCAGCAAAGGAAATCTCATCTGGCTTCTGTTATTAGGTAAGCTTTGAACTCAGCTTTTAGATGAGGAGAACCAGAGTATCAAGAAAGGATTTGAGTTACCCAAAACATCTGTGACAGTACTGGGGACTAATGAGTCCCACTCCTGTGTTTTAACTCCCTGGCCAGTCTTCCCCAAACGTTTTTTTATTTTCAAATTTGGATTTAAATGTAGAGAATTGAAACTGTTGGTGCTTTCCCAGTTCCCTCGATCGAGAGCTTTGCCTGTGGAGAATGACCATGTGGAACCATCCCACCCCTCCAGGAGCTGTAGTCAGAATTACTGAAAGTACAGACATGATGTGATCTCCCATCTAAGGTCATTTCTCTCTCTCTCCCAGCCTGTGGGCATAGTAATTCTGTGATATGGTTTTGGTTTCCTTCATGGAAGCCAAGCCTTTCTTGAGAGAACTGAGTTCTCTGTCAGCTCTTCTCATTTTTCAGTCTGACTCAAAATGTACTTTAGTTTTGAAGCTACTACAGGCCAGAAAAAGTCATTTTATACACATTTATTTTGTTACATTAGTTATTTTATCACTTTATGTTAGGCAGTAGTATTAGTTGAGATAACAAAAACAGTTATAAGAACTTTGTTATCCACATAAAATTTATATACATGACATCTGCAAAAGAAATCTAATTGAAAATTAAGCCATGTTATCTGTATTATTAACATGATAACCTTTATTTTCCCGATGGTAACTCTTGTTTTAAGCCATTGCTACATTTCAACAAGTGGACAACAAGAACTTCACACCACCTTCCTTGTTGAGGACAGTGGACAAACATAGCAATGTAAATTGCTGAATCAATACAGCTCTGCAAGTCACGTTCTCAAGAGCATCTGGAACGTATTTAACACAGTGCAGAGTGGCTGAAGTGCCAAAATTAAATGGATTGACAAAGACTTAACACTAAGAAGAAGAGAACTGTATGTGCCAGCAAATAAATATCAGTACCAGAGTGATGGAGTAGAGGGACACAATTTGGCCAGTCTGTGGCATACTGGGCATAACTGAGATTTTATTCCTTTTAACGAGTGTCATTTCAGTGCTGTGTCACTGCAGGCAGTTCAAACCCTGATGGCTCCCTCACCTCATGAAGTGTCTCAGTGAGATCACGTTGCACCAGTGCTGCCCTCCCTCCTGCCTGTCCTTTCTGGGCCATGGAGAGATTTCCAGAGAAGTTCAGTCCGTTGGCTTCCCTTGCCATGCCCAAAATCACTGGGCTCCTGTGTGTTGTCACCACAGTGTCACTTTGCAGGATGCCCAGGGACAGAGCTCCCCCATAATGCACAACGAGGTCAAGAAAGTAATTCTTGGGTTTTTTCCTTTCTTCGTTTTTTTTTTTTATTTATTTTCCTTCTTTTAACCGTGAGATTCTCTGTGGTTTTTATTGCAGGAAATGCCTTCGTTTCTCTTCTCTTGTTTAATTTATACCCCCAAAGTGCACGGCATTTTTCCCAACAAGCACTGCCTTTGGTGCTCCTGGTGCTCCAGAAGCCCCTGGAGTTTCAGGGTCTGGTCTTGTTCCCCCTGGCTAAGGAGCAAGAATTTGGTGATGTTTTTTCTCAGCATACTGCAATGCTCCAAATAGCAACACTGACAGACACTGAAATACAGATTTTAGACAAGGTGTTTTAATATGTGTCCTTTCAAACTTCATGGCCTCTTTTATCTCTTGGACAAGGGTTTAGAGATGACACTTCTCTCTGTGTGTTTTTCCTCTGATACAGCTGGACCCATATTAACTGAACATACATATTTAAACCCAGGAGAAACCATGCTAAAAGTACAACATGAGACTAAAATCAGCCACTTCAAAATTAGAAAATGGCACGAGTACTTTTGCTTGAGCACATGTGTTCCAGTGCTGCTTCTAGAGTATTCCATGGCTGCTTCCTTTGCTGGGCTCTCCCTGTTTGGTGAACAGGCAGTGCTGAAGGGATGCTTTGGGCACGTGGTGGAGGCTTTTCCTCGTGGCTTGGTTGGGTCTCTGCGTCCTCGTGCTCCAGGAATCAAGTGACATTTGAACAACTGCTGACTTACAGGACCTCCTCTGATCCCTCTCAGCTCCAAGCAGCTCACACTGACCAGATACCCTATGCAGAAAACACCTAAGCTTGGCCTGAACTAAATAAGTTAAAATACAAACTGCCAAGGAACCTTATCTTGGGGCATTGCTACCTTTTAACACCCAAAGCAAAAAGGGATTCAGACATTAACAGATGCGTGCAATCAAATTAACATTATAAATAATAATATCATGAGGGGCTTCCCCTTTTCTCTGATAGATGTTGTCCCCTGATGGAAGACCAGAGAAATAGGGGTTCTTTGTTTGCTTCTGTTTGTTCTGCACTTTTTTTGTTTTCACATTAACACAGAGGACAATTTTCTAGGAAACGCAGCCGACGTGTGGAGAGCAGCAGCGTGGGCTTGTTATAAACTGGAGGTGCTTCTTCCAGTTACTAACAGAGCTTCCTTTGGAAAGCCCCTTTTGTTGTATTTCAAATCAAAACACGCAAAGTCTGACATGAATGCATTCAGCTGGAAGTGCAGGCTGGGATGTTCCCGTGAAACAACCTCTTCATTGCTGTTCTTTTGTTACAGACCTGAGGCAGCACTGTGAGAGGTACCAGCCTTTCTGAAAAAACAGCAGCAACAATAAGCCCTTTCCACTTCCCATCCTTTTAAATATCTGGTTCAATCAAGAATGAGCTTGAGAATAAGAAGTTCAAGGAAAAATGGCAGCTGGAAGCCTGGTTTCACTTTGGACATGTGAGTGGATTCTTTCTTCTGAGGAGGACTGATCTCCTCCTGCAGCCTCTCCCTCAGGGAGCTTGTCATGAGCACCTTGTCCCTTCATCCAAGTCATCTCCTTCTGTGAAACCTTGTAAATCTTAATGGCACCCCCTCCTCAGCCAAATTTGACTGAAGTTATCCAGTGGGTTCAAAAATTATTGACACCATTCGTTAAAAAGGAGCTGATATACATATATGTACATATACCAAATGCTCAGTGTGCTTGTTTCAGTCTTACTTTATCTGGAAAACGGGCCAGAAAACTCTCCCTGTTGCCAGTTCTGGGAAAGTCTTTCACACACAGTGTTTTTTGTACTCACATACTTACTTTTTGTATCAGATACTCTGACCTCAGCAGTGGAACTTAAACCTTCCAAGCTGTCTCTTGTGTTGGTGCCTGTCCTTTTACTAGAGGAGCTTAGATAGGGGCTGAGCAGAGAAAAAATACCCAGAGAGGAGAGAAAAAAAGACAAGCAGAGCTCACCAATTGCCCTGACCATTATGTCATTTGAAACTGCATTTATAGATTGGGAGAATTGCTTAATGGCATATTATTACAGAAGATTGAGGTGTTTTCTAGCCCATTATTTAATTGGGAAAAACAGCAACGTGATACTCTGACATTCAAATACTTAGTTGTCTCTAGGCCTTCCAGGCATATCTACCCCAACAGCTTTTATAGCTAAGAGAACTTAGAAACTGAGCATTACAGGGAAGGGAGGAGAGTGGAGTTACACATCAAATATACTCCCTGCAATGTGCTGAAAATGCCTGGGGTTTATACAGTGGCATTCTGGAGAAAGAAATCCAGGTAGTTAGTCAAAAAGACAAGAGTTACAGCTGTGAGTTAGAGAAGATATTTACACAGGATCCCTGTGGAATGCTCACCTTTGGTGCTCATCTGTGAGGCAGTGGGGTAGCTCTGGGTCTTTAGTAAAATAATCATTTGTCCAACTTTCAATCTTCCCTCATTTCTTTCGGTTTTCTTTTTGCTGATAAGGGTGAGAAGCAACAACAAAAAAATTAAAACCGAACCCAGAGGTGTGAGAATTCAAATTGTCATGATTTTCCTGTGTACCTCAGAGAGGTTTTCAAGGCACTCTGCTCTTTTTGAAGTGGCTAACCTTCACTTCTGACAAAACTCCTAGGGCAGATAAGAAGGCTTCATGACACATTCAATCAACTGAAATCTTTCCAGGCACCAGTGACAAATGAAAATGAGCAAAATGGTGAGTAGCAAACCTAGGCATGATTGTCAGCAGGAGGAATTTATTTCCAGTGGGATTGGAGGAAAGGGAAGGATTCTCAAGAGGATGGTCTGTGACATGTTGGTGTTTAAGTGGCAACATTTGCAACATGTGGCAAAATAGGTAAAGCCTAAACCTTGGTGGAGTCACCCTGGCTGGTTGTGAGTCTTCACCCTCTCATGCAAACAGGAGCAAAACGACTGTATTGAAAAAATGAGTGTTTTTTACTGGGAACTCTCCCGGGGCTTGGTCGTGGCTCTCGAAAAACTGGCGGCTGGATGGGGCAGGGCTTGGCCTCGTGCCTGGCCCAGACTTTGGGTTGGTGAAGTGCTCTCTGAGGGCAGCCCAGATGACTCAGGAGGCACCAGCACAGCCAGCCCTGAGCCTCAGGGTGCAACCTGGGTGCTCACACCCGACCCACAGACACCCGACAGCGCCGGGACCCGGCGCTGAGGCGGTTTGGTTTTGTTCTTTTTTTAGGTTTCTTCTGGGGGCAGCCCCCCCCATCTCTCCTTCCTAAATTGTTTTCTCACCTCGCTTGAGTCTCAAAGCCTGTCCCTTGCTTGTCTTGAACAGCTGGAATGGCCCTGGACTGAATGAACAGACACGGAGCAAGGCTGGGCTGGAGCCTGGAAGGATCTCGGCTTCCAGAAGGAGCAACCTGGCTGTGCCACCTGCAATGCTGGGAGCCAGGGATATCTAACACCACCTCAGATGGCTGCCTGCAGCCTGGCACTGGCACTGCAGCTCCTGCTGCTTCTCCAGGACATCCAGACATCCCTGCAGGTAAGGCAGGGAGGCACCAGGATCCTGCAGCCCCTCAGGACAGCAGGAGCCTGGGGAGGTCCGGGGGCAGGGCTGGGGGCTGGAGAGTGGGTGTCCACAGACACAGGGTTTGTGCAACGTGGGGGGATAAAGGCATAAAGCAGAGCTGCCAGGAGAGTTTGCCCTCTCTGGGAACTCTGCAGGCAGGAGCAGGGGCTACGAGCTGGGATCTGCATCCCCATGTTGGCATTGCTGCAGCTCCTGCAGCTCCAGGCACATCGCAGCTGGGGAGGGAGGGAGGGAGGGAAGGTTTGCTTGGGGTAGGGGGGCTTTTATTTCTGCCTGTGTGCTCTGTGAAAGGCACATTCCTTGCAGAGCTTCGTTCAGAGCTGCAGCTCATTCTGCTGAGGCGAGTCAGGAAAGGCAAATTGAAAGGTGTAGAGGCAAAACCATAACAGACCTTCCTCTTTACACCCCCCCCCCCCGACTCTGACTTCCTCATGAATCCACTATTCTTTCTGAATCAAAATCACTTAAAATAGACACGGCCCTGCAGCTGCACTCGGTGATGCTGTAGGTGCACACCAGCTCCCTGCTCAGATCGTATCAGCTCCTGTGGCTCTGCTGCCACCCCGACTCACCCCCCTCCTCCCGTGGGTCACCTGGCAACGAGCCCTCAGCCCCTGGCATAAATCCAGGTGATTTCCCTGGCCAGCACCGAGGCATGCACCTTAAAAAAAACAAAGGTCAGTCACAGAGACTCTCTGCACAGGTACAGTTAAGTAGGTGAGTAATTGCCCTCTGTGCTGGATCCTGAAACATATGAATATATGAAACATATGAATATATGAAATATATTCATATTTTCCCTTGCTGGGGAAATATGAATATATATTAACCCAAGAGACCCGTCTGTCTGAATAATAAAACATCACTTGGGCTGCCAGGAGGTATTTTACAAGACATTGGCTCCAATCAGATCTTTGAAAATAACCAAGTCCTGCATCCTCTTCATAGGCATTTGAAAAAGGTCCTCTTGGCTCTTTTGGTAAGAGTAGGAGTTTGCTCTTGCATCTGTAGTTGTAAATTCCCCTCCCACGTGGCAAGTTTGCTCTACTTTCCCCTCCTTATCTGTCCTGCCACTGTCTCCTTCCTGAAGTACAGAGGGATTGGAGTCCTTGCTCACCTGGGGAGTACTTGGGAGGGCATTCAGATAAACTTGTCTGGCCTCCTGAATGCAAACTGTTTTAGCAGAAAGGCAAAAGAAAAAAAAAAGGGATGATATTTTTGCTAGTTGATGTCACTTCTGGTGTTTTTTTCACAAAATGAAAGGAGCTGTGAGAAAATCTGGGTTTTTTGGATAGTCATTGTCAACATGCAGACTCACTGCAAAATCATCAGCTGAGACAAGCAACTGGCTTTTACTGTCCTGCATTGCCTCAATCACAGAAATACCTGCTTTTACTGATACTGGAGTACAGGTGATACTATTTAATGTGAGCTAGTAACAGCTTACTGGTCATATTTTTAAGCCATGTTCCACCTTACTTAAGTCCACAGTTTGGGTTTTGTTTCTTTTTCTATTCAGTGAACTCTCATTTGTTGATAATGTCTTTATTATCAAACAGATGGAGCTTGACAACTTGAAGCCTTAGATTACCAGCTTCTTCAGTACTGTCAGAATTTGGCTAGAAGCTTGACAGGCAGTTAACTGTTTTGCTGCAGTATTAGTCAGTTCTAGAATAGCCACTGCTGGTAGAAATCTTTTTTTTACTGTAATGTGCTTTCTTCCTGACTTACAGCTCATTTGTAGCAAATTTCGTGCTCTGCCTCACCATCACTTTTTCTCTATGAGCTCAAAAGGCCATAAATAAATGAGTCAAACCTTGTCCTGACTGAATTGCAGAGTAGCCCACTGAATTCAGCACCATCTTTACAACTGCCATTATTTAATTTGGAATAGCAAACATGTTTGTAGAACCAAGGAAAGTGAGAAGAGCTACAAAAAGCCTACTTTCTAAAACAAAGTCTCACAAGAAAGCACTGAAAAACCCAAATGCTTTGTATCTAATATGTCTGCTCTATTTAATTGGGCCTTGATCTGCAACACATTTAGAAAAGAAAAAAAAAATAATTGGCCTGTTAGGTCACTGAAAGCCTAAACCAGGGGATCCCTGGGGATGCTGACACAGAGCAGTCCAAGTAGGATAAGCAGTCCAAGTCCAATTGTGGTCTTTCACCACGTGTATTCCAGCTCCTGCTAAATCCCAAAGCTTCATTTGAAGAGCATGCAAGAAAAATTAGTGAGATTCAGCCTCTGTCTTGCTCCAGTTGAACAGCACACTGAATCCAATTGAAGAATTCCTTGTACTAGAGCAAAACCAGATGTAAATTACTGATCTGACAGAGACTCACGACTTGTTCAAATCTGGTCAAAAGGTGTGGACAGATTAATTTTGTGGTGAGAAGCTCTCTGCTGCACTGGGCATTGTTTGCTGCTCCAGCTCCCCTTCCTCTCAGCTCACACATCTATCTGTTCCCCTGCAGCTGGCACAAAGCAGCATCACCTCTGCACTGTGTCCTCCTGTCCAACCCTGATCAAACCCACTCTGACCCGGGACACAGACGCAGAAATAACGGCTCTGAGGTTTCCCATCACAGCTGACAGAGACCTGTCACACCCAGGGCAGGAGTCAAACAGCTTTAGGATTTAGAGGGGAAAAGCTGACAAGAATGGGGACATGGTGACTGAGGCTGAGCATTGATATGTGTGTGATTTATCACTGAAAGGGTCCGTGCTAATTTTTATACTCACGAAACGCCCCTACTGAACAGGGGCAACCTTAAAGCCATTTTGCAGGTAACTTGGATTAGAAGTGGTGGTGCCCTCAGAAGGTGGTTTGTCAGCCATAGAAATCCTGCCATGATTTGTCAAAGTGAATTCTTTTCACAGCTCAGTGAACAGTACAAGGCTGTGCTGGATGCTTGAGAGCAGCATTTGCTGGGGAGGTGTGGATGATGTGTATAATGTAGCTGTAGGGTAGAGCTGCCCTCCTGTGGAGAGGGGGGAAAGAAGGTTCAGTACTCTCTTTCTTATGTATATTTTCATAAATTGTGTGGTATCCATATCTAGTTCATGCAGTAATTTATCACTGCACTGGCATCAGGTCAAATTCATAATCATAACATGCACTGCTGTATCCAGGAGCAGAATCTAACCCTGAACTCCTGATTTCCATATTTTAGAACAAGGTAACTTTTTAAAAAGCTGCCCTTCCCTCATACTTTTACACAGGCACTCTTCCTTCATTTAAACCCAGAAACACACAGATATACTGTAAGCTTGTGTGCTGCATAAATAATTCAAGAATTTTGTTCCCACCCTGGTTTAAAATTCAGCTGCATTTGCAGCCAGAGTTGGTTGCCCAGGAAGAGAAAATCATGTGTTTGTGGTGACTTACAGAGAATCCAATCCAGTCCGATTAGCTACAGCCAGGATGCTGTAGCTTCTTAAATTTTCTTCCTAAAAGCAGTTAATTCACTTCATATCACTGTGGTGGCTCAGGAATGACCCCTGGTGTGGTGGCTGGTGGTTTGGTGTCGCTCACTTGGGGCTCAGTGGCTGCCTGGCCAGGCTGGAGCTGCACACAGAAGTGAGGAGATCCCACTTCCCTTTCCTGCAGTCTGGGGCTTCCTCTTCCGAGCAGGAAAACACGGGGTGCACGTGTGGAAGTGAGATCTGAGTCAGGCTGAGCAGGCAGAGCCTTCTGCTCTTCCTCTGCAGTCAGACAGGAAAAATACTCATAGGGAGGTTCTGGCCCAGGGGTGATGCAGAGATGTGTCACATTCTCAGTTCTGTTACTGGTGGAGATCAATGAAATTTAATGGTTTCAATGTGTTTCTATTTCTTGCCCTTCTGTTCATTTCCTCCTTGACTGAAAGTTCTGTTTTCTGATGGAAGTTAAATAATTTCTGTGTGTTAAACAGACTAGGCTGTGAAGTGAGTTAGGTAGTGAGATTCTGCACAGTGTACAAAGGCAGCAGGTTTTATTTCAGAGCCCAGTGGGGAATTCATCAGCAGAAAGTGAGATGGAGAGTTTCTGAAATATTTAACTGCTCTACCAGTATCGTGTCGGAAAATCTCAGGGGAATCTGCTGATTGATTCTTCACCAAAAAAATCGCTGTTTATGCCTTCTAGCAAAAAGTGAAAATGAAATTCAGATAATAACAGTTTTAGGGGATTATTAAGGGAGATGCCAAATTCAAAAATCAGATTTTCTCATCAGAACACTTGTGGCACCGTAATTTCCCAGAGCATGTGGTGGCCCAGCCATACAAAAACAAAGTCTTGTTATAATGTTTCTTGTTCCAATTCGTAGCCCAGTCTCGTTTTCTAAGCCAATATTAGAACTATTGTGTGGTGGGTTTTTTTTAACTAAACCAGTATCGGTTATGTAGTAACGAAAGGTTATTTCTGAAAACCTTCACTCACAGCAGAAGTGGGATGAGTTATTTGAATAAGAGCTTCATTGTGAGAACATTTGCAGCATTCTTTCCAAGGCAAAGCCCTCTTGTGCTCTCAGTGTAGGATTTGCCCCTAAATGAGAAATAAAACAGTTAATTGGTTTATAATAAACACATCCTTAGGTTGATAAACTCAAGCATTATGACTGCATGAATAACAGAAAAACCTCTTTGCTGCCAAGAGTTACTTCTGTGCATTGCAGCCCGTCTGCCTGGGTTCAGATGATGCTGAGTATGGCACCACCTTTTACTCCACTGCACACAGAGCTGGAAATCCTTATCTCAAATGAACATGGGACCATTTCAGGACAATGATTTTTATCCTTTTTTTTTTTTTTTCTAACTGCTGCGAGATTTATAAAGGAGATGGAGGCATTAATTTAGTTGCTTTGGGGATACTCGAAGTTTCAAAAAGCTGTGGGCTTTTTCTTACCATCTGCAGCTGCCATCCCTTGGGACAGGTATTGGGATCTGCCCTAGTACAGAATTAGTTGTTTTCTGATTGTGTCTTTTGCCTGTCTCACTTTCTAGACATCATTAACCCCATCTCATTCCTGTGACACACGTGGGAATTGGTTCTATGATGAAACTTCACAAAGCTGCTGTTACCAGTGTCCCTCAGGTCAGTATGTTTATAAAATAATCAAATTTACATGGAGTCTTTCTTGGAGAGACAGTAGGAACTCTGTGTATCTGTAGAATTGCGTTTTGTCCCTGAAAAAAAGAGCAATTTCATGAATCACTGTCTAATTGAATCTAGATGTGAATCTGTTCTCCACTGCCCTGCTCCTGTGCATGCAAACAATGCGCAAATTGCAAACTAGAGAACTTGGCAGACTTTTAATGTGCTTTTTATCACTTCACTGGACACTGAAGCAGCCAGAAATAGGCAGAATTCATTTCAGCTTCCCTCGGGGTGTGAAATAGCACAGTGAAATTAGACTCGGGGAGTTTCTGCTCACAGACAAACAGTACAAAATGAAGGCATGGAAAATCTGATGTTATTCTCACAGTCACAACAGCTTAGAAAGTGTCTCACGTGAGGGAGGAAGGGAACAGCCCTTGTCTGGGGACACTGAGAGCTTTGCTAGAAGCTGGTTGTGACTCAAAGGCGCATGAGGTCAGAGCAGGAAACACCTTGGTGAGACAAGAGCTCTGGAAATGTCTGAAACTGCCCCTATTGGCCAAAAAACCCCTCGGTGGGTGGGGCATTTTGTGGTGCTTCACCACCATCAGTATCTTCTCTCAGAAATCTGTTCTTTTTGTTTTGTTTGTCTTAAAGGAAATTTCTGACATTTATTTGAGCTCTGATAATACAGAGGGGTTTAGTGTTTGATTACCAGCATTTTTGTGCAGTTCCCTCAGGACTCCCACTGGGACATCCTGTACTGCTGGCCACACCTTCCTTCAGAAGCTGTACAGGTAAACAAGAGCAAGGGATGGAGAAAATAAGAAAAGAGGGAGCTTGTGACTTAGAGACAGTCCCAAGGAAAGCTCTTTTCTCCTCCAAAACCATTCCTTGCCGAAGCTCCTGTCAAGACAGATGTCATAGTGAGGTTTGTGAGAAGCAGAGATCTGATTTACATCAATAAGCCACCAGTATCCATCATTTCACCTCTGCTGATTCTTGTCACTCGTTCCTTGGCTACGTCCTCATGTCAGTCCTGGACATCTCCTCGCATTCTCTCCACAATAAAAGTTATAAGAATCCTTTTTCATTTTAATCTTCCACTACTCCTCCAAGCATATCTGCTGCAAACAGCTGCTCACTGCAAAGGAAAAGCAGCTTTTCTAAAAGTCCTTTGAATTGAAGGAAAGAGGAAACCATGAAAACCAATCACCTGGGAACTCAGGAATGGCAGGACAGTTGCCCTCACTGCAGACTTGGTGGTCTTGTCTGTCAGCAAATGAGTTGCCACGTGCCCATTCTGCAGCAGCCCATTCCAGCTGGGATAATGTCCCACCCCAGGACAGTTCTGAGCCTTTCATGCTCAAATGGGAAGGGCAAAAACGTGCTAGAGAAACCAAATGACTGTGGTAGGGTGTCTAACAGGTAAAGGAGCACACAAGACACTTCAGGGTGGTTGTCTCCCATTATTCTGAACAGGTGCCCGGCATATTTTGATTTGTTGATTTATTTTTTTTTTCCTCCAGGCTCTGTTAAAAAGAAAGCTTGTCCTGAGAACCCAACTGCAGACTGCATGAGGTGTGGGCCTGGGCAATTTGTGAACACAGAAGCCTCGAAGCTACGATGTGATGCCTGTGTCTTATGCAAAAGAGGTTTGCTTTCCCCAACACATATCTCACAATTATATTCCCTCTATGTATTTTATTTGCACTTTGTTCGTATTTTATCCATTTAGAATTTCCAGCAGCAGAATTATCCATCCTTGGTTACTGATTTAGAGAGCAGAATGATACCTTGGCACATTATCAGTGTGGCTTCCTGTGTGACCCGGGGACTACCTAAAAACTCTTCTCCAGTGCTATCCAAGTCTGGATTCTACTTTCTGTCTTATATCACAAGCCACTGTCTAAAGGCTTCTCCAATTATTCATGACTTAAGTTGCCATCGTGTGGCTTTAAACTGACAGAGAGTAGGTTTAGATTAGATAATGGGAAGGAATTCTTCCCTGTGAGGGTGGGCAGGCCCTGGCACAGTTGCCCAGAGAAGCTGTGGCTGCCCCATCCCTGGAAGTGTCCAAGGCCAGGTTGGACGGGGCTTGGAGCAGCCTGGTGGAGTGGAAGGTGGATGGGATGACAGGGCTGGAACGAGATGAGCTTTAAGGTCCCTTCAACCCAAACCATTCTGGGATCATGAGGAGTGCCAGCACCTTGTTCTGCCTCCTGAGCCTCCTGGTGTCGCTCAGCTTTGGCCCCCTTTTGCATTTCCCTCGCAGGGTGATCCTTTGTCACTGCCTCTGTTTCTTGCCCCCAGAACTCGACCTTGTGGAGAAGGAGCCCTGCTCCTTCAACTCCAGCAGCGTCTGCGAGTGCAGGCCGGGCCTGTTCTGCCAAACATCCGCCCCACACACCTGTGCCCGGTGCCAGCCCCACACCACCTGCCAGCCTGGCTTTGGGGTCCGAGTCAGAGGTAGGAATTCCACTCTACCTTTCCCGCTCTTGGCCGTGGGCCTTGACCTGGTGCGTTTTGGTTGGTCAGTCCCCAGTCATTGTTTTTATTCAGGCACCTCAACACGTGATGTCACTTGTGAAGAGTGCCCTGCTGGGACCTTCTCTGACCAAAGCTCCAGCACTGACAGCTGCAAGCCCCACACGGAGTAAGTCCCTAGTTCTTTAACGTGACTGATTGATTAGCTGAAATTAATAAAGGATGAAATGGGACACGCCAATTCTGGTGCAAAGTATACAAACTTATCTTAGAGGCACTGGAATAGCTTTGGGGCCAGGAGCAGAGGTTAGAAAGCCTCTCTCTGTAGCTGTTGCACAGTCCCTGGAGTGAAGGGAGGGAAGGAGGGAATCCCTCTTGCCTTGTTTTTAGTTTACAGTGGAATTCTACCCCGGGTGAGTGTCAGGTTTGCATCCAGGTCAAGAATTAATGCCACGGGGGTGAGAAGAAGGTTAATGGCTTTGACACTGAAAGCAATAATTGAGGGTAGTACAAAAATTACCAAAGGGATGTTTGTCACATGGAAAATGCTCCTCTCTTGTACCATGGCAGTTTCTGTAGCACTGACACCCGTTCTCTTTCATTCCCAGCTGTGCCAAGTTAAACAAAGTGGCACTAAGCCAAGGAAATGCCACACATGATCAGGTTTGCCTGGACCAATCGCCCACCTATCTCACCCAAAGCCCTTTGTCCACGAGATTCAGCAATGAAACAAATCACTCTGACCCAAGGAGCCTTGAGGAGAGCCTGGTGACCATTGCTGGTGGTGACCTTCTAAGTGCCACGACAACCAAAAACCCCAGTTCAACTCCTGAGGGGAAAGATCCGACTGACACTTTTCCCACCTCAGCCAAGGGGGAGATGACAATGGGAGGTAACAAAGCAGTTACTCTGTTTTATTAAAGCTCATGTTTTATTGGGAGATATCTTTGGTAAACACACTTTTTATGTGGGAGCTTCCTGCAAATGCCCTATGACTTGTGAAACGATGTCCATGGGTCTGTGTCCACACACATGGATCTACTCAGAGCTCCTCCTCTGCCCTTCCTTAACCTTTCCTGTGCTCCCTTTCTGTGCTGCAGGTGTAGTGCTTTGGGCAGTGGTTCTCTGTGTGATAGTGCTCCTCGGGGCCATGCTGTTTTTTTGGAAATGGAAGGTTTGCAAGAAGCGGATCCTCGTCCTCAAAGGAAAGCGTGAGTTTTTAAAGCTCCAATACCTGGGATGCTGTTTGAGCTCCCAGTATAAGCCAAAGGGGAACTCAAATATCCCAGAATTTTATGGAGGCCCCTGGGGAAGAGGATGTTCACTATAGCCTGGTGAAGGCAGGCCAGATAAGGGTTTTAGGCAAGAGGAATACGAAATATTGAAGCAGCTGTGAGTTTATGGAGGGCAGGGAAAGGGTAACCAGCAGTTTCTTCTCTCAGCACAGATTAAATGATACCTGAAGTGTTGTGTGACTATTTGTTGGTTCTGGGAATGGGGATGGGCTTTGAGCATGAGAGGAAGAGTGATTTTTACTGACACTGACTCTCTGTAGCTTCACCTGTCAACTGTGTGGGGTGTGCCTGTGGAACCACATTCCCTCTTTATAGAAAGCAGGATGTGCACGTTGTAGGTTGGTTGTAGATCTGTGGGTGTGGCAGAGCTGTTAGAGCCTGCAGGCTCCACGGGGACTTTGACTAAGTGGAAGGTTTCTTTTCTCAGCACATCTGCATTCTGTCATCGCACACAAATACGGCCTCAAATCACCAGGTGAGTGACTGATGGACCAGCACTCTGAAGAATAAGTGGAGAATTTTAATATGGAGCTTTATTTTATAGAGTTTTAACTTAAAAAGTGGGAGTTTTTCATGTCACACCTCTGTCTCTGCTGCCATGCACAAGGCCAGCGCTGTCCGGATGTCACCGGGTGCCACCAGATGGCACTTTGTTCTCACAGTATATGAAGGGTTGGGTGATGGGTCAGTGCAGGAAAGCAGTCAATTAATTTCTGGACAATAAAAAAACAAAACAAAACAAAACAAAAAACTGTGTGTTAGCCATAGCAGCCTGTACAGATCCCCCAAAGCACACACAGTTTGTCCAATGAGCTGATCCCCTCTCATCATCCCAGTCTATCCCATTGATAGATCTAGTCTGGTGTGTTAGGTTCTCCCAATCACCACAAATCAGAGCATTTAATACTCATTTATTCAGGAATATGGTTTAAAGCAGCTTAATTTTCCCAAAATGGATTTTTTTTCCCCTCCCTCACTTGCATTACACAAAAACCCTGTTACTGTGCAGCATTTCCGAGCTGATGCACTGAAAATAAAGGTAGTTGCACATCAGGGTGGAATTAGATAGTAGGTCTGAGCTCATCATGCTTCACAGTGCTGCAGGATGTTGTATACTCCCTCCTCCTCACCTCTCTTCTTTCCCCAGCATTCCCTGGAATCATCTAATGAAATTACACATAAAATCCCATCCCCTTAATATTCATCTGACCACACGATGAACTGATCTAGCTTGTTAATCCTGTAGAAAGTTATTAACTTTTTTTTTTAATAAACCTGTCTTGTGCTTATCTCGACAAGTTTCATCAGTTCATCATTTCATCAGATGAATTCCAGTGGTGTGGGGAGGGTGATGCAAAGGGCCTTGGGCAGAGCAGGATCTCACAGTCTTGGCAGCAACACTTTGCTGGTTCACCTCAGCTGTGTCATTTGAGGGTGCCCTCAGTGCCAGGAAAACCGTGGTGCAGGTGGGTTGGGCAGTGGAGTGGTTTTGGGCAGGGCCAGGTGGCCTTTCAGAGCAAACATTAACATTCTTGTGACTGTGTGAATTTTCTTCTGGTAATTTTTCCTCTCTCCATTGCAGGTTCCGACCCAGGGGACAAATGTGCAGTAAGTGTGAACAATATTCCAAACCAGATCCTTTCCAGGCCAATGCAAATAGTGTTATTTTTAAATGTCCTGCCACAGAGTGCCAGGCTTTTTGCTTGGACTTTCCTCTACAATGTGTGATCATCAGGCTGCAGCAACCAGCTGTACTAGGACTTGCTACTTTCGTGTCTTGGGCTGGGTTTAATGTGGTGTTAAATAACGTGATGCTGCCAATCTTGCTTGTGAGGGGAGTATTTGGTTTGGTCTCATGCCATTAATGGTGCATTCCATGGGACAGGATCCAAAATCACAGGATGAACATGCCCTTTCTTCATTCTGGGAGAAATTTGTCTGTCAGTCCCTACTTTGTCTGTCAGATATTAATTTTTCCAATGACTCTTGTGGCAATCATCTATTATAATTTTAGAGTGTCATTGCTAATTCTTGAATTGTGAGGAGTTTCCACTCTTGCTTCCTGAGTCAGACATGAGCAAGAATTTTAAACTGCACAATGTTTTTTGTGGGGTTTGAGTTTGTTTTTTTCCTTTCCCAACCTTCTGGAAACACAAATAGAGCTAGGAACCTTTGACCTCTCTCAGATTCTGGCTCCTCTTTTAAAGAACTGTTTGTAATTAATTCCTCACCTAATAGGTAGTCTGTGCTTGTTAGTTCTACCTGAGGTTCTGCTGAGGCAATTCCATTTTGAAGTTAAACCAGTTCAACCTCTGGCTCGTTCTGTTCTTCCATGGGAGTGTGGTAGATCTTTGCAAAACCTAAGAGGTAGCTAAACCATATATTTTCTTCAGTGGAGATGATGGACATTCTTACAAATGTCATCAAAAATCTGTAAATTTAGAACGCTGGTTTTTAAATATAGGCTTAAGTGATGCAGGAACCTGCTTCAAAGAAATTTAAGTTCCTATACCTGTCACACACTTCAGAATTCTTCCCTCCCTGTGACAGTGGTGCTGTGAGGTACATCCTGTTGTCCTGCCTGCCCTGGAAGGGTTCTGCAGAATCCTTGCCATCTTCACAGTGTTTTTACATCCACCCCACTTTTGCTCTCTGTTTGTGTTGGCAGAAGCTCCCCCTGACCATTGAGAGTGGGCCAGAAGGGAAGCAGTTAATTGGAAGAACCCTCCCTTTGGAAACCAACAATAACTTGGTCTCCAGCACAGAAAAAGCACAGAGTCCCCATCGGGGTGTGGCTGAGGTGACACCCAGCAGTGGCAATGGCCCAGACTGTCCTGTGGATTCTCGAGTCAGAGACCACACCAACAACAGAATTGGTGAGTCTTGCTTTTTTTTCCCCTTCTCTCTTGTTTTTCCAGTTTTTCAGCCATGTCACATAACGTCATTCCAAGATTACCAATAAGATGCAAAGTGTTCAAATCTGCTAATAAAGACTGGAGCTGAATCTCCAGAATCTTTGACACACAAATATCTATTCATCTGAATATAACACTTTTTTATTTTCATGTTTGCCTTAGTCACTTATGAATCTGACAGAAAATTCCCTTCTTCCTCCTATTCATTCCAGAAGATGTAAATTTACACAAGAAATTTGAAAACCAAAAATGTATCAGCTGGGAAATGATGTTCTGAGTGGGAGTGGTAGTTCACATCACTAAACTACCATTTGCTTCTCTGGGGTTCACATTAATAGCTGGAAATGTGTCTCCCATGTATTCCCATGAAGTCTTTGACCATGGCACAGGGTGGGAGATAAAGCCAGGCAAGGGAGCTCACTGAGGGGGAGAATTGTTACCTGAGACATTCTGGCAATGTTTCCAAACCCAATTTTGAGGTTATTTGAAAGTGTTATTTTTCATATTACAAGAGCTGACCTTTCCTTACGAAACGAGCTTTCTGTTTTTACTGTGAGTGATGGATTGGGATGAATGTGATGATTTGACTTACCATATCCAAATACCTCCAAGCAATTGTGACCTGCAGTGTCTGATTCTGAATTAAGTGCAGTGGTCCAAGCCATTGCAAAGGCCTTATTTACCTTTTTGTGAAGGAGTATGTATAACAAGGTGGACACAAAGTTCAAAGCTATCCCAGAAAATTTTGCAGTTTATTCTCAGCTGGAAAGAATGTCATTTCTTTGCTGGTCTTAAGACCCCAGAATTTCTGTGCAGTGCTGATCCCTGCCCAAAGGCTGCTTTCAATGCAGGTGGTGTTGTTTCTTGAAACAGCAGGGAAATAAACCTTGGATTCTTTATATCTGGGCGCCAATTAATTGCTTCTTCTAGCAGACTTTTGTGAGTATTTTCTGCCTTTTCTGCTCTGTCCTTCTGTAGTCCTAGCTCAGTGGCTTCATCCCATGGAAGCTCAATCTACTTGACCTGGAATGCCCGGAGTCCTAATAAAAAATGTTGCGTGATAAGGAGCCATCTCTGGGGCCAGCAGTGATTGTTCACTACCCTCAGCACTCCTTTTTTCCTTCCTCAGAAAAGCTCTACATCATGAAGGCCGACACTGTTATCGTGGGGTCCGTTGCAGAAGTGGCCGGTGGCAAAAACTGCGCTGCCAGAGGATGTGAAAGCAACGCTGACGCCCAGGAAATCATGGAAGAGGAACTGGGAATGCACTACCCAGAGCAGGAAACAGAGTCCTTTCCAGGGAATGATGTAATGGTTCCCGTGGAAGAGGAGGGGAAGGAATTCCACCACCCCACCACTGCCACAGAAAAGTGACAGCCCATGGAGATGATGAGCTACAGGAACATCCAGTGTTACACTAAGTCTGACTCTGTGACAAGTGCCTTGGGTTACTGGGAGACTCCTGGAAAACACTGAAACACACTCAAACAAGGAGAGCTAGAACCTCCTTCATCTACCAAATGACAGGAGTATCCAAACCGTTGGCCTTCATAGCTGACGTCAAATATTCCTCTTTCCCTCTCTCTCTCCCAATATTATGCTGGAAACAAATTTGAATCAAAGCTGCACAATTCAGAGGACATCTGGATGTCAGCTGAAGTTTCACAGCTTGCTTTCTCTGTGTGAAGGAATGGACTGAAACCTATGTCTGGCTACTTCTATTAGCTATGAAAATTCTGGCCAGGGTTCCGAGTCAAGCTTGAGATTCAGCCATGAACGTCGTTGAATAGGTTGTTTTACTTCCAGTACTTCCAAATTTGTCACATATTTTGCAACATCTGGCATTTTCTTAAGGCCTCAACTCTTGACTGAAAGTGATGACAACTTCAGTTTTCCCTAGCACAAACAACTCTCAGGATTGTGGACTTCATGTTTTTTGAGGAAATAGGATCAAAAGGTGCCACACAGGCTCAGAAAACGGAAGGCAAATAAAACTAATTGAAGTCCACTGTACTTCAGGCCATTCTTTCTAGGTTTTGAAGCCTGATTCATGTTTTTGACTACTTCAAATCATCACTAAGTGTATGAAATGGCCTCTTCTGATGGAAACTCACTGAATATTTGGTTATTGGGTGACCTACAGGTTTAACCTGGTGTGGAGCTTGTAAAAAGAAGAAAAACTGTTTTTCTACAGAAAGAAAAGACTGAAAGAGAGGCACAGCAATTATTTCCTATAAAATCTACTCGGTTTAGAATTGTTCATCATCATCAGGGTGACACTGATTTGCATATGCTTTAAAAACAAAGCTGTTTTGTGGTCGACTGGCTCGTGTTATGCTATTTTTCAGTCTTTCATGCTGCTTGTTCAGTAACTGTAAATGTAATAGAGCTGACTATACTTTTGCAGAGGACAATGGAAAATGAGCAAGATGATAAAGTGTGTCTTAATAGTCAAAAAAAGGAACCACAAAAACCATTGCTTGCTTTGCAGTTTTGCCCTGGATGAAGTACTGTAAAAACAGCTGGGCAGCTGCAGTGACTTCTCTTAGAACACACAAAAGGAACATAAGGGCATAAAAACACCTTCTTGGGCCAGTCTAGGAGTATGAGCCCAAAATTTTATCTCTGGCAGTTGCAGTCAGGGATGTCAGTTAGGAAGAGCACATCAGCCTGGCTAATATCTGCTGGCTAATATTTCTCACAGTTCTGCAGCAGCAGCTGGAATTGGATCAGGACGTCCAGGAGTTTGTCTGAGCCTTTGCTATTCACTCATATTGCCACTAGTTTTTCTTCCCTCTTTTGAATTTCCTGGTACAATCTTTCCTCCATAAGCACCCGTGGCAACAAGTTACAGATACCATGCCCCGTGTAAAGAAGGACTTTTAACACTTTTAAACTGGCCTTTTTATTTCAGTGCCACTAGTTCTTGTCTTACAGAAGTCAGTGGCTTGTTTTTGTTGGTTTAGGTTTTGTTTGTTTGTTTGTTTGTTTGTTTGTTTGTTTTGCAACAGAGTTGCTTTTGTGATTCTTGATTTTGTGATTGTATCCTCCTCAGCCTCCAAGCCGAATTCCCATCTCCTCCTATTTCTCATGTAACTTAGATGCTCCACTGCCTTGGTCACTTCAGTTGACCTCTTCCACATCTACTTTAACTTCACTACATACTTCATTTTAGAAAACACCAATTTGTGAACCGACAAACTGAAGAACCACTTTCACCTGGCTGTGGTTGTTCAGGGCTGTTCTGCAATTACAGCTAATTGTACCTCTCAGCTCTATATATAAATTAATGTTTTTTACTGGAGCAGCTTTCTAGGTGAACCGTATGCATTGCAACCTGCTGGATGTGTTATAGCTGGTTTGTTTAATAATGCTGGTAATCTCTGAATTAAAAGTTACATGGATTTTAAGCCATGGCCATGCTTTTCTTGTTTGGTATGTAAATGTTTCATTGTTGATAATTTCAGTACCTGTATCGGTCACAGAAAAATATTTTTGCAGAAGAAATATTTTTGCAGAAGAAATATTTTTGAAGAAGAAATATTTTTGCAAGAAGGCCACTTGAAGCTCAT
>NW_016690378.1:1356751-1514650 GCF_001604755.1 Lepidothrix coronata | reverse complement strand
GGGGGTATCAATGAATGCTGGGATGGGTATCAATGAATGCTGGGATGGGTATCAATGAATGCTGGGATGGGTATTAATAAATGCTGGGGGGGTATCAATGAATGCTGGGATGGGTATCAATGAATGCTGGGATGGGTATCAATGAATGCTGGGATGGGTATTAATAAATGCTGGGGGGATATCAATGAATGCTGGGATGGGTATCGAATGATGGGATGGATATCAATGAATGCTGGGATGCTGCAAAAGGTAAGTTCGTATTTTGGGGTGGAGTCCAGGAGATGATACAACTCAGGATATTCTATGAGTGGAGCACAAATAGGACTAAAGAGACCCTCCAGGGCAGTGGTCACAGCACCAAACCTCACAGAGCTCAAGAAGAGTTCGGATGGTACTCTCGGGCACACGATGTGACTCTTGAGGATGGTCCCGTGCAGGGCTGAGGGCTGGACTCGATGATGCTTGTGGGACGCCTCCAACTCGGCATATTCTGTGACTGTGTGGTCCCCCCACGCCGAGAGCCTCCCGTGAGCAGCTCGGGTGTGCGGGCACGGGGCAGCACCGCCGGCACATCGCGGGGCCGCTCCCACCCCGGGGCCGCCCCGTCCCCGCCCCGCGCACTCGCGGCGCGATGTGGCCGCGCTGGGCGCTGCTCGTGGGGCTGCTCCGGACCGCGGGCGGGCGGGTGAGTGCGGGCCGGGGCTGTGCGGGGGCTGCGGGGGCTGCGGGGGTCTGCCCGCCGCTCCTGGGGCGCGGGGAGCGCTGCGGGTGGGACGCGGGAGGGCATCGCCTCGGGGGGCCGCTCCCGGAGATGCGCTGCGGGCGGGCATCGTGTCACCGTGGGGTGGGTGAGTCACCTGCCCGCCCCGTGTCACCTCTCTGCCCTTGGCACCTGTCCGCCCCTGGCCATTTGTCCGCCCCTTGGCACTTCTCTGCCCTTGTCACCTGTCTGCCCTCTGTCACCTGCCGGCCCCTTGTCACCCGTGGGCACCGTGTCACCTTTGTAGCCCTTGTCACCCGTCTGCCCCCGCTTACACAGAACTCGCTGCGATCTCTACAGCAGCCTCAAGTCCCGCTCTTAAGACTCCTTTAAAGCTCACCCTGCTCCCCTTGGCTATGTCGTTGTTTTTCTTGGCTTCCCAAAGCAACATCAAACCGTTTTTCCTGCATTTTCATTGGGAATAGGTTGGTTTTTCAGGCTTGTGTGAGTATTTGTAAAAATTGTGAGTGTCCTGGCAAGTGCAGGGTGTAAATTCATACGCATTTTACACCGTTGTTCAAACAGGAAGAGCTTGTTGTGCTCTGTTGGTTCCCTAGAACTCTTCCTTATTTACGTAGAAAAGCCTTTTAATTTACAGTGCAGACCTGATGTGCTGCAGCTGGGACTGTTCTCTCCTTCCAGCTGTGCCTGTTCTCTCTTGTGTCCAGCTGTACCACTCTTGGGCAATGAGGGCTTGTAACTGCTTCAACCAAAGAGCTCCCTGGGATCTGTTTGTCTTGGATTCTGTGCTTGCTGTACTGGTCTATCAGTGGCATTTTTCTGTCTGGTTTTAAAATGTCCAGGATTGTGAAGGCTAATATGGAAATGCTGCTGAGATGTCCAGGTCGTTGTGTTTTCGTGGGATATTCATGTTATCTACATGTTTATTTAATCATAGGAATTTAGGCTTGATAAGACAAAGGTTCAGGAAACCAGGTGAGGATGTCAGAATGTGTATTGAGCCTGGAATTACACAGTGGTCTTTCAAAGAGTACTTGGTGCTATAGTAGGTTGACAACATATTAAAATAATTATTTTAACTGTTTCTTATTTTGATGATATTTTGAACCTGGTTTACTGGACACTTTGCAGTGGGCAGGGTACAAAAGAGGAAGAAGAGAGAGTCTCAGAATTTAAGTGTAAAGCTCTGTCATGTTCCTTTCTGAACAAGGGGCTTCAATTCAAAAGGAATTAACTCTCCTCTCACCCTAAACATGGCAAAACATAATGATGAAAATAATGAAGGAAATTTTCAGCATCTCTTTCTGCATTGTGACAAACCAAAGAGAAGTCTATACATAAAGTTAGAAAAACAGAGTAGTTTCAGAAGTGCCACATCTGCCACAGAGCTGGAAAAAAACCCCTGTCTGTTATATCAACTTTAAGAAGCGATTTGTTATAGAAAACTTATTTTATTTTTGAGGGAGACAAATTGGCAAAGCAATAGCTCTTGAGTGACACTATTTCCTGTTTTTTCTCATTCAGCTGAAATTCTCTGAACACTCCTGGCCTCACTCCCTGTGTCAGTCACAGGAACTGAACATTACTTTTACCATTTTGAACAACTGAGTCACCAGAGTTACTCAGAAATAGCCTGAATTTTTCAAACAGAAGAGCTGGTGAAATATCCATGTTTTCCCAAATAGACATATAATAAAGTTTGTCTTCCTACAAACTTTGACTGACTTTTCTATGATTTTTGCATGTTGGGAGTAGCTTCCATGTTCTGTGCAGCTTCTGCCTTCTCTTTTGGGAAGATGTTTTCATGTTGTGATGGTGGGTGGCAATGAAGTAGAATTTGCACAGAGACACTGTTTCCTCAGGGAAGGGGAATGTGGAGCTGTAAATCTCTTTGTGTGTGGTTGTAAAAGGACTTCTGCTTAATAGAAATAAAGTGCAATATAGGATGGGAGAATAATTCACATAAGGGACCCGTATCTTAGAGATCTGTGCAGCTTTAAAAGAAACTTTATGGTGTGGGTATAGTTGGTGCAGCCTGAAACAGCTCCAGCTGATTTGGGTGAGATGCTGTTGTATGGTAACTAATCTTCCCTAGAATTATTTTTGTTAATGACCAGTTTAAATATTTCAGACAGAATTGGGGGTTTTCCTGTCTCCAGCAGGTCTGGCAGCTCAGCAAAGGGTGTCTCTGTACCTCAGGTCCTTTCATAGGAACAGACTTTTACGACAGAGGCCTCAGTGACTTCATTGTGGTTTCATGTGCGAAAAGAACGTTGTGCACAGATGTAGTTCCTCTTCAGACTCCTTTGATTGGCAGCTTCAGTTTGAAGCAGGCAAGGAGACCAATAAAAAAGGTAGTTAGGATTAAAATATATGCTTAAATATCTTTGTTTAAATGGCCTTCTTGAGTGAAAAGCAATGTTATGTGAATGGATATATATATATTCATCCATTATATTAACATGTTGTGTTTTTATTATTTAAGATACTTAAGTTTAATTACACATGAAGTGCTCTTGGTGTGGTGACTGCTGTTAGCCTGCTCCTCTCCAGTGGGAAAGTAGGTCTCCTGTGTACTGGGTGTCTGTAGTGCAAATGGGAATGTGATTCAAACAGTGCAGGGACTCTGGAGAGTCTGGAGTCATTGCCTTTGCATGTGTAATTTCCTAGTTATTGCTTAGTGCACAGGCATTGCAAAAAATCTGCCTGGTGAGTTGTGTAGTAAAAGACAGTCATAGTTTACCCATTGCTGTGCCAAAATGCATTGCTTAATTTGGTTGCTGTGCATAGAGCGAGACTAAATTTCATGTTAAAGAATGTTTGTGCCTCTGCTGCCAGATAGATGGGGCATTTTAATTCTAGTTGTACCTGTCAGGTTAAATTTAAGTCTTCCAAAGTCTTCATTTTGTCAATATAAATCTCTTTAAGATCAGCTGCCATTAGACACGGCCACATAAGCTGAGAAGTTCCAAGGCTGTAACGCAAAACAGGCAGCAGCAGGTTGGTTTTCCTTCACACAATCTGCTTGTAGAACAGTGAGTCACAGTAAAAACAGAGAGTAAAATGAGGACTTGGGAGAGATACAAGCAGGAACAAAATGCAAAGATTGTGGAATGGAATCTGGCCGTCCACGCATCAGTTGTTCATCCCAAAGTAGCCAAGGGAACTACACAAATATTGTATGGCCCAGCCTGGACCTTAGGATTGGTGAGATGGCTCTAAAAAGTGGGGTTTTTGAAGCCCAGAAATCCAGGGGGGTTTTATAACTAGTAAAGGGCCTGTACTTCCTCTGCCGGATTTGACAGCTTTGATTAAACTGGTTTATGTTGGGAGTAACTACTAAACAAATGAGTATCTAAAGCAGTCCCAAATCCCTTTTAGTTTCCCCTGATGTTCTTTGAGGACAGTTGGGAAGGATTGTCAGTTGTAAGGCGCGGGGAGCAACAGCTCATCAGATAAAAGGTCAGAGAGATTGTATCAGACAGCAGAGAGATCCCTTCAAGCACAACTTCAGAGGCAGGTGTGAGCCCAGCAACCCACAGGTTTTTCTGTGTCTGCAGCCCACAGGGCAGGATTTACAACAGACAGTTCAGAGCACGAGATAAGAACTTTTTTTTTTTTTTTGCCAGGAAGCCTCATCAGCAGGATAACTTGTGATGTGGTTTAATGTACTTCTCCTTTTTTTTTTTCCCCTGTGTCTGCTCTTGCAGTGAAGTTCTGTGTTTTAAAAAGGCTCTCAAGTGCTTGTTTTAATGAAGTTGATCACAGCGACTACAAAAATGGGATGACAACACTTGATCTTTCTTCTTTTAATAAACAATTTAAATGAAAAATATATTTGATGAGAGCAAAGCCCTTTTTTCCTTCATCAGATTTTAGTGCCAGCTCACATTTGCAAACAGGGTGATTTGTCATTGCCCATCCTCAGATACCTAAACTCAAGAAGACTTTTCTCTGCCTTCACATTCTCAGGAAATGTTCTTTTTGACACTGACCATTAAGGAGATTGGAAAAATCCTGTTTCTGATCACAGCTAGATAAGAGATAAAATATTTCACAAGCTGCATAAGAAAACGTTGGATTCCCTTTAAGTGATTGTTGAGAATGGGAAGTGTTAGTCTGCTTTGTCTGTAATGTGAAAACACAATAGATAATTAACATGTGTTCCAGTAAGGAGGAAGGATATTTTCATTACCACCCTCCCAGGAGCTTGTTCCTGTTTTGATTTCTCCTTTTAACAGTGATTTCTCCAAATGTGTGTAGATTATACATGCAATAAAGTCTTCAGACTGCACAAAGCTGAGCAGTGTCACATCATTTTTAAACAGCCCCTTGCTGCTGATCTAGCAGGAAACTCCTACACTTGTCCTACCTAACAGGAGCTTTTTTCCTTTGAGGAATGTGTTTTTCCCTTTGAAAACAGTTAGCAATTATCAAATATTGTGACATTTGTTCACTGAGCTGTGCTGATCAGCGTGAGCTGTAGGCACCCTGTATTTCATGACTGTTCCTCATGCATTTGACCTGCATTTTTGCCAGGTGTTGCTTTTGCAGACATCATTTTTGAAACACCAAGGCCTTTCTCATTCAGGAAGGAATCACTAAGTATCTGGGAAGATTAGAGCCTTTCTCCTTTCCTTTGGTGAAACAGGTCATTTTTAACACAGCCCACTTGGCAGAAAATGCTTCTCCCACAAACCCACAGGCAAGAATTTGGGGTTCGCTGGTGTTTAGTCAGAGGTTGGTTGAGTGATGGCAGCTGAGGACAAGGCTCCCAGCCCTTAGGTTGGGGGGATGCAGTAGTGAGTGGATGTGATGCCAATCCCATTGCACTCTTTTGAACATAAAACCTGGAGAAATCACTTTGTTCTTTGTGACAGATCTCTGAAAAACAGAGGAGCCTCAAAATAGTCTCATAAGCTGTGTGTTCTCCTGCATCTGCTGTGTTCTGTTTCGTCAGGGCTCCATCAGTGCCCTGGCAAGGAAGGGGGTTGTAATTGCACTGGGTTTTAAGTATTTCTCTCTCTAATTCAGGGTCAGAATGGACTTGTGACTCATGATTTCCCATTAATTTCTCCTAGGAATATTCATTGCCTTATACACCGCAGTTTGCACAGTGCAAAGATCCCAGCACTGAATTCTATTTTGAAGAACTTAATAAATGTTGCAGCCAGTGCCCTCCAGGTGGGTTCCAGTTCAAACTTTATGCAGCCAAATTCAGTCAATTTTCTTTGATTTTTTTTTTTTGATGTAATGCATTCTGGCTGTCTGCTCTGAGCTGTCATGTCTTATACTCCAGGGGTAATTACTGGTGATCTGTAATTAGCTAAACTTTTTATCTGCAGAAGGGTGGGCTTTTGGGTTGGGTTTTTTTGGAGGTAGTAATACTATTTGAATATTTATTAATAAAGGTTTTGCAACAAGTTTTAACTATGTTATTATATGACACAGCAAAAAACTACCTTTTTTTTCCTCATTACATGCTGAGCAAAGGAAATTTGTCGCCATAAATGCTGAGTTTCTGTCAGATCCAGAAGTACAAACAGGAAATCAGTATTTGCTGAAGTGGCTGCAGTTGCTTGAATTAACTGACATTATCTAGAAATGTCTGTCAAACTTCCTTTGTTAAAAACATGATGGATGGAAGCTGGTAATTCATACATGAAACCTTTTCCTGTTGTTTTATGTGCTGTTCAGCACTACATCAGCCTAAATCATTAGCAGGATGTAGGATGCAGAATTTTAAGCTTCAGGTAAGTACATGGAAAAACAAAGTCTTTGGAAATAATTCATGTGGGTCATCTCCAGAACTTCTTCTTTTGAAACACAGATTCTTCAGGCAGCTCCACAGATTTTTTCAGTGTTAATCCTGCTTTCTGAGTATGTTTTCCAGGATATTTCTGTAGAGGATATGAGGCACTGGCTTTTGTATTCCTTCTCATTTCACAAGGAAGGGAAATAGCAACTGAGGTGTTTTCCTTTCTACTGTGGGAGCTGCATCTGAGGATATGCTGAGGGGTTTTCTTCAGGACTGGGGCTGCCTTGTTTTGAATGTGGCTGGAATTCACTGAACTGAACGTAGGAAAAGGGGTCAAATATGATAAACATAAATCAGAGTTAAATCTGATAGTGCCAGTGAAGGGAAAGGGTTCTACAGCTGAGAATGAACCTTACCTTAAGCAATTCCAGTGAGATGCTTTCTCTGTTTTGGTTTCATTTATTTTTTTTTTTAATAGGTCAATACAAGACAGAGAGCTGCAGTCACACTGTGGACACCAAGTGCAGGCCCTGCAGACCCAACACCTACACAGCCATCTGGAACTGGTCCCCACAGTGCTTTGCCTGCTCACCACCCTGCAGGAAAGGTAGGCCTGGATTAGTAAAGAGCCATTTGTGACTTTAACAGCCTCCTCGAAGACGAGGCTTGGTTTAACCCAGTCGGTTCTCCTGGCAGGTTTTATCTATCACTTGTATGTCCTCATGCTTTTGGTAAGATTTGGGGATAAGAATCAAGGACAATTCTTGGAGGGGGCCCTGTCCCTTTTTCTTTCTAAGTCCTAAAAATGGGACACTAACCTTATATTCTCAGAAACTTGGGCACTGCATCACTAAAATAGTTCCAATAGAATGAGTTCCTGCTTATAATGTCTGGTCAAGAGATCTTGAGACCTGGCATGCACAGGGGTAAATGGATAATTGCATTTCCAGTGTCCAGTAATTTCTTGACTTGTCTGCTGAAGTGACAACAGCAAACACCAGTTGTGATATTCCTGTGTTGTTTTTATTTCTGGTTCTGGTCGTTGAAGCAGCTTAGATAAGGCAGCACATTGTACCAACATCTGTACACTGGGCTGATAGATCACATCATGAACAGACTCAGTCATGCTGTTCTCCACCATTTCTAAGGGAAACTGGTGTCGAAAATCACCTACCTGACTCACTGACAAGTAAGTTTTAGGGATACAGCCTAAGCTGTTCAAAGGATCTTTAGTCTCATCTAAACAGATAATCTCACAAAGCTGGTTAATTACAGTATGAAAATGTGTGCAGTGAAGTCTCCAAACACTTTAATACAGTTGCATGATGTGCTCAGGCTGCAAATCTCAGTTGTAGCCCCCAGGTACTGCAGTGATGAACACACACAAATGTGCATATTTGGGGTTATGATAAAATATAACACAGCTGCAGGTGCAGAGTTTTAAGGTGCATTCTACAAATGCAAATTCCTCCTTGCCCAGAGAGAGAAAGAGAGAGGAAACTCTTCTGACAAGGTAGGCATTGGAGCATATTGACATAATTGGTTTATGATGCTAAACTAGCCCAAAGCTGCAAAATTACCTTCAGCTTGTGCTATGTGAACATCATCTCATATTCACCCAAAACGTTGCAGGCTGTGATTTGAAATGTTGGTAATAACATCTTGCTTTATTCTTGTTTTAAAAAAAGGGCTTGTGGAGAATCAAACATGCACTCAGTCCCAGGACAGGATCTGTAGCTGCCCACCCCACAAGTACTGCGTTTCCAAAATAGAGGAGTACTGCAGAATGTGCAGAGTGCATAAAAAATGTGGCAGAGGGTACCGAGTTTCCAGAAGAGGTAATTTAATTTTGAACACTCTGCTTACTGAACTCTTACTCCACCCTAATTCCCTACAATTAGACACTGTTTTTAGTGGTTTTTTTACATTCTTAGCAGGTGGGCACTAACCAGAGTGACAATATTCTCCCGAGGTACATCCAAGGGGACAACATGTTGCAGTCTTTTACTGCCATATATCATAGAGTTTCTAATCCAATTTAATCTTCCTTTGTTTTGCTCTACTGTGATTTATTCTGTAGAAGTGACTGAGGTTCAAGACCACTTAATTCCTCCTTAAATCCTTGAAACACAGTGCTTCAGGTGGAGTTTTGGGTACAGTGAATAATGATGACTCCCTGTTGTCCTGCAGAATTGACCTGGTTTTATTAGCTGATGGAGATTATCTGATGGAGATTACCACTCTGATAATGTACAGTAAATAATGATGACTTCATGCTGTCCTGCAGAATTGATCTGTTTTTATTAGCTGATGGAGATTACCACTCTGATAATATATCTGTCTCAAGGTGATAAATAATATTCAAAAATTCAAAACAGCGAATATTTTTAAGAAATCAGGGATCATTTGAGAAGATGCAGAACTCCAACAGCAGGGGGTCAGTCTGTCAGGGACTAGTGAAAAAGCAGCACCACATTTGAACTACTGGTGGGGTTTTAGACTTTGAAAAAGATTGAATGTCAGAGGCACCAAACTAACAGCTGATTAATTTTCTGAAGTGTGTTTGGGTTGGGTGCTTCAAGTGAATCTCTCCTGTGACAGTTCCAGGCTGTATTTTATGCACTGCCTCTGTAGCACTTCCAGGATCTACACAGACCTTGGTTATTCATCCTCTGGTCTCTCTGATTTCTCACCAGACTAACTGGAGCTTTCCTCTTTGTTTGAAGGGACAGACAGCACAGACACAGAGTGCAAACCTTGTCCTCCTGGCACTTTCTCCCCTGAGGAGTCCTACAACACCAGCTGCACACCCCACACAGTGTAAGCCAGTGTCTGTCCCACAGCAGCCTTACCTGTGCACAGGGTTTGCTGCCTTTCTGACCTTCTCTTTCTGTTTCTTGCAGCTGTAAATCAGTGGCTGTTCCTGGGAACAGCAGGAATGACACTGTTTGCAGCGACTCAGGAACAGCCACAGTTCTACCTCACACCATCCTGAACCTGCTCCTGACCCAAAGCTCAGCTCCCCACAGACCTGAAATAATAACTCGACCCATCATGTTAAACTCTGTGCCTGACCTGTTTCCCACCATTGGTGAGCTTTAACTCATTTAAAGTCAATTTTGTCTGCCCAGGAACCAAGTTTATATTAAGTTCTCAGTTTCTTTGTAAAACCAATTACCTGTACCCAAACAGAACCTCAGAAGAGCTGAATTAATTCAATATGACACTGCTTGTTGTGAGTTGCATTTTTACCTTTGCATCTGCACCACCCCCGTGTGTTCTACAGCCCTTGGAATTCTGGAAATGTTTCTAAAAATCCCCAAACTAGTTAAAAGAAGGCATTTCCTGAGAATTGCTGCTGTAGCTGGTAGAAAAGGTTGTATCTTAGACTCTGGGCTGAGGCAAACCTGACTTGATAAACCTCCTGGTGAGAGGTCTTTGGAGCCTTCTGGCAGCCTTTCCCCAGACAGGGTTCCCAAGTGGAGGAGTGTTCTCTCCTGTTCACAGCCCATCCAGAAGACAGAGATGTTTAGGAGCATTCCAGGCTGCCTGGCCTGTATTTAACAAACTCTTGTATCTGACAATAGAGGCGTCAAATGTGAATGTCACACACCTGATATTTGTGAATTTAGCTTTTGTACCCATGGACAGAAGCTACAATACTGCCTTTTTCTAATTTGATCCTTTGTCAGATCAACCTGCTAAATAATTCCTCTTTTTTTATTTATTTTCAGGAGCAGTAGCAGGACCATTGTTACTGGTCGTGATAATTGCTATTTTGGGTTATTGCTTAGTCTCTAACAAAAAAGGTAAGACTCATGAAGTGAAAACAAGCAAATCTGTAAACACTGGAAAAAGTGTCACCTTGTTTCCCACTAATCTGAGCCTGATGGTTGACTGAAGTTAATGCCTCAGAAGATGCCAGCTCTCTTCAAATCTGTCTTGTTCCTCAAATTTTAGGTAATTGTCTAAAGACACAACACCCTCATGGAGTTGGACAACTGTGCAACAGTTGTGCTGGAGCTTG
This sequence comes from Lepidothrix coronata, assembly GCF_001604755.1. Taxonomy (NCBI): domain Eukaryota; kingdom Metazoa; phylum Chordata; class Aves; order Passeriformes; family Pipridae; genus Lepidothrix; species Lepidothrix coronata. The sequence goes on along the minus strand of NW_016690378.1, from coordinate 1,504,144 downwards.
TTAAATATTTTGTACTTCATTTAAATATTGGATATGATCAGGTGTTCTCATTAAACCGACATGACTGTAGTGTATGGCCATCAATACCTTTCCTCATTGACACTATGCTATAAAAATTAGGAATTCATTGCAGAGGCTCCTCTTTGCTTGCTGGCTAAATTTAAGTCACCTTACAAAATTAATATAATACAGCCTTCAACGTTTTCAAGGTGTGTGTAAATGTACATTAGGAGTTTATTCTGGGATCAGAGGATATCACTCAGACTAGTTCAGAGTGCAGCTTTTGCAGCAGATTTGGGTGCTCATGAATTTCTTTGCTCACTTGCAGCCCCTGTGTTCTCTGCACCAGCTACAGAGGCAGATTTGGTGAGTGCCACCATCCTTTCCATCTCTCCCACCTCTTTAAAAGTTGTACAGAAATCATGCAGTCTTACTTAATTTTAAATAATAAAAAAACTGCACAGCAGAAAGACAACTGGAGTGAGAATGGGGTGGTTTGGTCCCCAAGCCAGGTGTAAAATGCACTTTACATAGCCCACATAATACACTCTCCTCACTTTATTAGCAGTAAAACACAGATGGGGGCAGAAAACCAGATTTTAGAGCCTTTGTTCTCTAGATAATCAGTGTGGTGCTGTGGGTGCCTTCAGGAGACAAGTTCATTTTGTTGAACCCCTAATGAGCTGATATGAATTTAGTTAAAGTCATCACTATGCAGATAGAAATTACCATGGAATGGCTTGGGTTTGAAGAGACCTTAAACTCACCTAGTTCCAATCATCAGTGGTTTCTTTAGCTGCCTAAGGACTGACCAGTTCTCTGTTAGTGTGTTGGGTTTTTTTAAATACTAATTTTTTGCATTTCTCTGCAAATGTTCCAGCCTTTTCCCCTCACAGAAAAACAGTGTGACAAAAAAGTGAGAGAAACAGGATTGCAGAACTCCAGCGACTCTGAACAGGAGGAACAGCATCTCTTGGGAACTTCTGGGTCCAGCAGTGGCAACCTGAATAATCCAACTGCAAGAGTCAGCGTAGAAAGTAAAAAGAATGATGAAAAGAGAAAACCAGAAGGATTTCAGCAGCAACATCCACCTGCAGAAAGTTCTAAACTCCGCAGCGGAGACAGACACAGCTCTGCGAGTTCAGGTAGGAATGGTTCAGAATGATCCAGAACCCCTTGAAATTTGTTTACCAATTATGAGCCTTTTTAGCAGTTTAAATGGCAGGATAAAACATGAGACCCCTGTTGAGCAGAGAGAAAACTTAGTAACTTTTGAAAAGAACAAGTGGTTGTTTTAAGCTGTCACCCTGAGACAGTAGAGAGGTGGTTGTTTGATGAAGTAACAGGTATTTGTGGGGTGGGGGGTCAGGTGGTCAGCACTCACCTGTGAGTGGCAGTAGGAGCCAAAGGGAGCAGTAAGAAAACGTTGTCAAAACCATCTGAAATGGCAACAGGTGGGCAGGGAATTGTTTGTGATCCAGGGCTCTGCCTTGATTTTTGTAGCCTTTTTATTTCTGAGGTGATGTGGATTTTATGGCACCATAAAAACCCACCAAAATTTACAGAACCAAATCCACCAGCTTGACCAAACTAAGGGAAGCAAGAAGATATTGAGTATCTATCTTTAAGTCAAAGAAGTGGACAAAGAATCCAGAACCCGTTCTGGGTTTCATTTTTTCCATGTTTAATGTGTTTTCTGTTTATTTGACAGAACATTCTGGTAACGGAGGAACGCAGGTGAATGTGACTTGTATTGTCAAAGTCTGTAGCCCAGACTGCAGTTCCCAGTGCCCAGAGCAGATGGATTATGGAAACACTCCCTCTTATTCCCCAGGAGGGGGAGAAACTCCCCTTTCAAAAGAAGAAAATCCCTCGAAAAGTGAAACTGAAGTTCACATCTCAGTGGAAAATGAGGACAATTTACTTCAAGAATTACTTCCAGAAGAAAAGAAGGTTCCTCTGGGTATTCAAGATGCTGGGATGAAAACCAGTTAGAGGAAATTACAGATCATACACTGACTGACTGATAAAATTAATCATTTTCTAATGTCTTATAAAACAAATGTTATGGCAAATGTAGCATTCCTACGGAGACTTGAAATTTCAGACAAATACAGACACTGATGCTTTAGAGGTTTTTAAGCTTTGAGAGCCAAAGGAAGATCTTTGCCGTTTAAAAATTTGAATGCTTTTTCTTTTAAATTGAATGGCCAATTCTTCCCTTTCTTCTTTGATACCCTAGAAAGACCTTTACTAGATTGGAAAAGGAACATTTTTCTAATTTTATGCCATTAATTTTCCACCTGAGAGTTCTTGTCATAATTTAGGTTCAGGTGTCCAGAACATTCCTGTGACCAGCACTTCTAAGGGACTGGAGTTAAATTATCACTCAGTCAATGCTCAGGAATTATCCATTTGAATTTAATTTTAAAACTGTTGCATTCCATTTCCCATCCCAGATCTTCATGGATATACTTCCCTTCATCCTCCTGGATATTTCTTTTATTATTACAGTTTCCTTTGCTCATTATCAGACCACATTTCTCCAGTATAAGTACACACAGGATATCAAGAAGTGAAATCTTTACACGAGCTTTTTTTACTAAATTACAACTATTATGTCTAAACAACAGCATTTCATTGCCTGTACATAGTTCATTTTGTTTTAGAAGAGAAAACTGAGATTGAACAGTTGTTTTGGAGTAGAAGTAAGTTCCTTTTACTGACAGCTCTGGAGTGTGTCACCTTGTGTCCTGGCTGATGTAACATGTTCTCTGATTGATTCTGACCTCACTGTTGAGGTTAACCAGAAACCCAAAATATTTTCCCTGTGTTCCAGTGAATATTAGAGCAGATCCATGTGATTATCTTTCCTGCCCACTGCCCTCAGGAAGAGGTCTCTCAAAGATGGCACAGCATCATTTGTAATAAACAGCGTTGACTCAAACCTCAGAACCTGAAAATCCTGTTCCACTTCACTGCCTGATGACGCTGAAGCTCCAACCACCTCTGGCAGAAAACTACTGGGGCTTCTTCTTGAATCAGGTCTTGGGTTTGGAAGCCAGTCTTTAGGAACCCACTTCCCATAATTATATTTTACAGCCTGTGGCTTAACTGGCAATTGTGGTGGCTGTGTTCAACCAGGATCTGCAGCCCAGTGTCTGAGTCACACCACAGCGAAGTCATCCAGTGGCACAAATCTTACCTTTTATGCCATAAACCCACTGCTGGACTGGAGGATCCCTGTGCTTCCAATGCTTCCAACTGAACTGTCTTATTCTACCTCAGAAATTAAACACAGTGGTTATTTCTGAGGCCTTAGACTGAAAAAGGATGTCTGGGAATATAATTTTTTTCTACTGCTACAGAAGAGAATTCGGATTTGGAAAATACGAATTTTAAACTTCCACAAAAAGCACAAATTTTAAACTCCCACAAAAGCTCTGAGGTTACTCGGTTCTGGAACTGAGAATGCACAAACGGGTCTATAGTTCTGCTATGAGAAAACCTTTTACAACTTTTACAACTGTATCTTAAACTTGCACTTGAAGGTAATTTTCAGGGAAGACTTTGAAAACGGGCACGCTCAAACTATTAACAAAACTGAAGGATTTAGGCAAGAAAACCACCTTATTTTATCCAGCACTTTGAACCTCTTGCACTGTGGTATTTTCAGCATGATTTTTTGTTGGCTCCCAGTATTGGGGCCACATTGAAGCACCAGAGGAAGATTTTTGTTTTAAAAACATTAAAAAGGAGGATCCTGTTACAGCGGTTAATTTACAGGGTTTTCAAATTTAGGAGCTGCTTGACAGAAGGAAAATTATGCTTAAGTGGGGAAAAATGAGCTTGAATTTGCTTATAAAATGTAAAAAGACTCCAAATGCAAAGCTATGAATTTTTATACATACGTGTATTTTCAAGTTTCCTGAGCTCTTTATTAAAACACAACTGTATTTTATTATTATTTAGATAATGAAATATTGTGATGGCATTTTACTCCGAAGCAATGGTGAGCCTTGCAGGCAAACGCCTCAAAGGGTTTGAAAATTATTTGTGTTTAAACAACAGCCGGTCCTGCCTATGTGGACTTAAAACGAGCCGCGTGGAGACGAACTTGCCTCAGTTTGGGTAAGAAAGATTAAAAAAAGCCCAGTGATTCTAGTGAACACCCATTTCTGGTCCCGGTAGAAACGACATTTGACACTTTTCAGCCCCAAACCTGGCTGTTTACAGCCCATTTTCCCGCGCGGCGCCGTGAGGGGGGCCCGGCCCCGCCCAGCAGGGGGCGGTGCCGAGCCCCGCCCCCGTTACCGGGCCCCGCCCTCAGGGGGGGCGTTCCCGGCGCCCCAATCGATCGCTCGGCGCTCCCGCACCCCGGGCGCGCCCCCGCGACCGCCCGGCGCGCGCCCGCCGCCCCCCGCCCGCAGCGCAGGTGGGTCCGGGGGTCCCGGGGGGACGGGGGAGGGAACGGGGAGACCGAAGGGGGGGGACACGGAGAGGGCACGGGGGACCCCCCCCGAGCGCCGCTGCCCCTTCCCTCCTGCGTCAGCCGCCGCTCCCGGCCCGGGGCGCCCCTCCCTGCCGCACGCCCCGCCCCAGCCGGGGGAGGGTGGGCGAGGGGCGGCCGCGCCGGGTCCCGGCCCCGCGCCCACCGCGGGGCAGCGCTGGGGCAGGGCCGGGGGGGGCTCAGCCCCGCGGCGTGGCGTGGCCTGGAGTCCCTTGGGGTCCCGTGGGGTCCCTCAGGGCCTCCCTCACGGCCGGGGCCGTTCGCCGCCTCAGGGGTCCCTCCGGCGGGGACACCGCGGGGTCCCTCCGGCTCCCCGGGGCAAGGTGACCTTTGGCTTCCTCGCGGCACGCGGGGCTGCCCCGGTGTGCCCGGCCCTGCCCCGGTGTGCCCGGCCCTGCCCCGGTGTGCCCGGCCCTGCCCCGGTGTGCCCGGCACTGCCCCGGTGTGCCCGGCCCTGCCCCGGTGTGCCCGGCACTGCCCCGGGGGTGCTGCCCGCCCGGCGTGAGGGTGGTTTCTGGCAGTGCCCCCGTTCCCCCCGCCCTTCCTGCTGCTCCCCCGGGGGGAAATCGCTGCTTTTCCCGGCGAAGAGGAGCCCCAGCTGAGCCACGGCCTGGTTTGGGCTTTGGTCCCTGTTGTACTCCGTGTGCGTGTGTGTTGAGGAAACTAAAACAGTCACAGAAAAGAAATGTCTTTGCTGTTCTCCGCCGGTGGCACAGCAGTGCCATTTTTAACCACGTTAAAAATGTAAAAGCCTTAAAACATTTGGAAGATTCCTATATGGTTAGTTGTGTCCCACGAGTTAAGGTTAAGGAGATAATTTACTTTATTTACAGGTTTTAGGGTAACTTCAGGCATGGAACTGTTCATGCACTGGAGGATTTCAGCCCCTGGATGCTGATCTCAGTGTTCCTTCAACATCTTTCCTCTGCTTTGGCTCCAAACACTTGTAGATTTCTTTTTTATTGACTTCTTTTTTTTAGTGGCAGTATGATCAGGATGACTGTATTTGCTTTTGTTTGGTCTTCAGCTTTCTTGTCACTTTTATTAGAATAAAAACCTTTTATTGGAATTAAAAATATAAGCTTGTGGCCCAAGAGTAAGAATGCTCAGACTTTATTATGTGGAATAATACTATTGTGTTTGAGAAATTTTACAAAGATAAAAATGTCAAACACATATAAATGAAGCTGTGACACAGTGAAAATCAAACTTCCCTGTGCTGTTTTCTGTTTCACTTTGCAGGACAGCATGGTTTCACTTTCAGCCGTTAGAAAAAGCCTTTCATTGTTTGCTTAGTTCTGGTTATTTTATTTAGTTCTTAGTTAAATGTTTTCACTGGCTTTTTAAAAAAGAAATGAAGGCTTGTTGGGGGTGCCTAAAATCGAGCCAACCTGCTCATGGGAAAACCTTAAATCCTAATATGAAATTTAAAATGTGACTCTTGAAGTTGTCGTTTCCTTCTATTGCCTAACGTAAATAAATTATGTATCTTGCTTCTCTGCTCTGTAAAACTCTGTGGTTTAGTGAGGTCTGGGGGATTGAGAGAGTTTTTTAAGCACAAAATTGGTACATTTACTCCATTCTAACCCCAAGAAATGGCCTGCATGCTTTTTTCCTTACTGTGCCAAGCTCCATCCTGCCCTTGTGGAAGCTCATAGCACTTTTGCAATTCACTGGTTAAAAACTTGGACAGGAGCTTTGGGATTTTAATGCCCTGATTGCCACATAGGTTGAAACAGAAATGTCTGGAGAAGAGTGTGATGGGAAATGTTGAGCAGTGGGGCTGCTCTAATGTGACTTTTCCCCTCCCCAGTGCAGGAATCTCTGCTGTCACTCTGGAAACCTGTTGGAGTAACTGTTGATGAGCTATTTATGGGGCTTGTATCTGGTTACTTCCCACACACAGGCTCTCCCAAAAAGGGGTTTGGGGAGTTGCTTCACAGATGCCATGTAGGAATTCTACAAAAATACAGTCATAGGCTCCAGGCTGTTATTTCAGACCAGGCTGTGCCAAACCCAGCATGAAGGAAATACTGGCACCAGAGGTTGAGGAGGCCACTGCAAAACTGCTTCAGATCAACGTGGAATTTTAGCCTTCCCTTTTCTGGAAGAGGATTGTAGATCGGCCTTGTCGGTTATTGCAACAAAATGTGGTGTTTTGTTTAGGAAAAAGGATGGAAAGATGAACTTAATGTGCAAATGGGAGTGGTGTGTAATCACCAGAGCTCTGTGTGAAACTGGTTTGACCCTTAAAGAGCTCAGGATAAACCATTTTAAAGGTAGAAATCAACCTTAGTTGATTTTAGTTCTCTTTTACTTCTCTTTAGGTGGATCACAGTAAGAATTACAGTGGCAGTGGTATGTCAGCTCTGCTGAGAGTGGATATTTCAGACAATAATTTTCTTCTTGTTTTTTCTTTCAGAGCGAGGCTAATTATGGAACAGAAATCCAGAAAATGACAGGAAACCATTAGTTGCCCTCTTCCAGGACAGTCATGTTGGAAGGGTTGGTAGCCTGGGTCCTCAACACCTACCTGGGCAAATATGTCAATAACCTGAACACAGACCAGCTCTCAGTGGCACTTCTGAAGGGTGAGGGAGGCCTTTCTGTTGTGTTTATATACTGTGATTTAATAAAAGAGAAGTGTTTTAATAATAACTGGAAGGTGGAATAGAAATAATCACTTAATATTGTGTTTAACCTTTAATTTAAATCAGGGTTTGGTGCTAGAACTTTACTGGGGCAGGAAGTGTTCTGCACTCTTTGCCTCTTACCTTTTGGTGCTCGTAGTTACTCCCCTGTAATCTGATTTGTGTCATGTTATGTCCACGAGTTCTGTACTTTGTACACAGCCCTCCAATCAATACTTTCTGGTTCGCCCTTTGCTGTGTTATCTGCTGTTTCTAGAGAGAATATTTTGTAACACTTCAAGGCTTTTCTATGTGAGCTTTCGGCAATATTAAGAAAATAAGTATCTCTTTTGAAAAGATGATAAGGAAAGGCTTCCTCCATGGTTACAGTGAAGTTCAGATCTAAAACCTCACAGGAGGTTGCTTCTAGATGACCTCATCAAATAGTTTGAGCCCATGACATCAGAAAATTAACAAGTGTGTTAAGTAAGCATTGTGATTGTAACACAACCTGGTTGGCTGTTCTCATGAAATCCTATTTGACCTTTTTAAAAAAACACAATACCAGTCATTTTAGGCTTACAGTGTTCAAGTTGGCTTTCTTTAGCATAATTCTGATTAGCAGACTTGTCTTTTTTTCTGCTTTGTATAGGTGCTGTTGAATTGGAAAACTTGCCACTAAAAAAAGATGCTTTAAAGGAACTGGAATTACCGTTTGAAGTAAAGGCAGGTTTGTATTTTGCTTGTGTGTGCAGGACAGATATTTTCTGAACAGGAAGTGTTGCATGTTTTAGAGGACCCCTTTACCTGTGAGTCAGAGCTTGAACAAATGAGGTACCCTGATTTTCAGGTTGTTTCTATTTTAGCTTGTTTGTTTCTTACACCACTTTTGCTTTGAGGTTTTCTAAGGGTGATAAAGTGAGTTTTCACAGGAATCTGACAGCGTCTCTGTTTTGTCTATCCAGGTTTCATTGGCAAAATAACACTGCAGATCCCTTTTTATCGTCCACATGTGGATCCATGGGTGATATCTGTCTCAAAACTGCACCTCATTGGTGCACCAGAAAAAAAGGGAGAGTTTGATGAGGAAAGGGAGAAGTTGCAAGAGAGAGAACACAAGAAAGCCCTTCTGCTGGCACTTGAGGAAAAATGGAAAGTGAGTCACGCTTGTGTTCCATAGTGTATGGATTATATTTAAGGTGTAACAAGTGGGAGAACAAATGCACAGGAAATGAAGGTAGAGTTGGATTTGTACATGCTGACATAGTGCAGTTTGTGCCCCACCAGCCCTCACCATCGTGTCGTGTGTCCCACATAGGTTGGAGACACTGAAATAGTTGGGGTTTTTTCTTTCTCCCTGTTAACAGTGATTTCAGTGTGTCAAAGGATATTTTCCCCTGACCAGCTGTTACAGTGGTGGGTAATGCTTATTCCTATTTTCTCTTTTAGAAAGAACAACAACAGAAAGGGGAGTCCTACTGGTACTCAGTTACTGCATCTGTAGTCACAAGAATTGTAGAAAACATTGAAGTAAGTCTGTGTGTCTTTGGTTGGCAGTTGCTCATTTGCCTTTAAAATGGAGAATAATAGTGGGATAGGGGAAAAAAAAGTACACTGTGTTTGAAAGTGGCTTGTTGGGTTTTGAGGAGAAGGGCAGGGTCTTATGGGATCTGAGGAGAAGACAGAACCAGAGAGCACAAACACAGAAAAGAGGAACGGGATTTCTGTGAGGTCTGAATAACTACCAGAAATTGGAGAACTGCAGAAATCAGTATTAATGAAAAGTACTGCTGTAAGGATATAAATAGTGTCTCTAGCAATGTTCTTTTTCTGTCTAGTTAAAAATCCAGGATGTGCATCTGAGGTTTGAAGATGGGGTCACAAATCCCTCGCAGCCCTTTGCCTTTGGCGTGTGCATCAAAAACGTCTCGATGCAAAATGCAGTGTTTGAACCAGTAAGTGCAACTGTGTTTGAGAGCTCCTGGCAGCTCGGGTGGGATCCTGCATTTTATGGGGCCTAGTAAATGTTTAGTAAACCACATGGCATTTTAATAATCTTTTGGTCGTTGTAATAAATGGATTCTGAGCGTTTCATATCGTTTATTGAGTGTGTAGAACTGAAAACTCACCATGTGGTGTGTGATCTTGACTTTGTTCCACTTTTTCTACTCCAGGTGGAGAAGCTCATGCGGAAAAAACAGCTGGATGTTGCTGATTTCAGTGTTTATTGGGATACCAACTGCACTTTGTTGGGTGACCTCCCTCCTGGTCAGCTGCAGGTACAGAGAGGGGTTTTGTATATGAAAGAGAAATTGTTGTTAGTCTCCCTTCTATACTGAAGACCCAACCAACTTAGAATTTGTTGGATATGATGATTTCAAGAGCAACAGAAGTTTATGGTTTCATGCTCTAATGACAGGATACATGTGCAACCCACAAAGGCTGTGCTGTGAAATACTTTGTTTTGCTTTTGAAGAGAGAACGTGTTTAAGAGGTTTTTTCCAATGGACTGGCATCCAAATAAAGTACATTCCAATATATGAAACCAATGCATCCTAATAAGTATTGGACACTCACTTCTTAGAGAGTAATTTGCCTGTAACCCACAGGAAGCAATGGACAGAAGTATGGAAAGTCGGGATCACAATTACATCATGGAGCCTGTCTGCACTTCTGCTCTTCTGAAGAGAAACTGCTCCAAGGAGCCTTTAAGATCCCGCCACACTCCACGGCTGGAATGTGACATTCAGCTTGAGACTATTCCCCTGAAGCTTTCACAGGTAAATACCAACCATTTACCTCTCAGTAACTGAAACAGAGACCAGAAAACTGTGGCTGTTTTATGTGGCAGTTTTATGTTTGTAGCATCTTAAATACCATTACTGCAGCATAAAATGAATACTCTCTGAAAGATTTTATTTGAGAGGCAGCTCAAATGGATATACTGAATAACTTGTTTGTTTTAAAGCCAAGCTTTCCAAATTATTGAATTATTTTACTGCAACTGATTATTGCAAAAAAATGTTTTGTTTGTTGTAGTAACAGAAGGGATGCATTTGGGGTTTTCAGTCTATACAATGTACAGTAGCAGCTGATGTTGTGTTGATAACTGAGATGGAAGGAGATTTCACTCTGTGCATTTGTAAATAAAGAAGCTGTAGGTGGAATGTCACACATGAACTACTACCTACTGGGATATGTGACACTGGAGAACAAAATTATGAATTATGATTAATGTTAATCTAAATTCTGAAGCCATGTGCAGGCCGTTGATGCAGATAAACTAAGCTTGTGGTTGGTTTTTGTTTGGGTTTTGTCCCCTCCCTTTGCTTTGGAAAGCACTCCAGTATTGCCTCACTGACTTGTGTATTATTTCACTAACAGATGCAGTACCAGCAGATCATGGGATTTTTAAAGGAACTGGCAAGAAAGGAACGACAGCTTAAATTCAGGAAGTGGAGACCAAAGGTTACAGTAACAGAGAAGTAAGTACATCTCCATATGTGATGTTGTTAATAGGACATTAAAAGCTATACTAGGGAAACTAGCATGAGACAAATACAAAAATGTACATAATAGCCAAATATTAGAGATCCAGTTAATATTTTGTTCCTCTACCTCAGAAATCAGTTGTAAATATTCAGACATAATTCAAACTTATAATTATCCTTACCCGAGGCTTTCAGTCCAGTTTATGTAACTCAGCATTTTGACTCTGCCTGATCCATGACAGCTGGACCAAATCCCACTGGGGTGGTGGGACTTTGGGGAGCACTGTCCTGCCCAGTGTGTGGAACTAAATCCCACTGGGGTGGTGGGACTTTGGGGAGCCCTGTCTTGACAGTGTGTGGAACCAGCCCATCTGCTGCTTTTCCTGGCCAGCTACCCACTGCTTCCCTTTGAATCTCCTGAACCTTTCACCAGTTTGCCATGCACTTGGGTTGGTTTTTTTCTTATGAACTACTGGTAAGACAGTAATTTCACACTTTTCCAGCTGCCGGGAGTGGTGGATCTTTGCTCTGAACGCGAATCTGTCGGAGATCAGGGAGCAGAGACAACGTTCCACGTGGGAATTCGCGCTGCATCGGGCCCGGGATGCCGTGTCCTACACTGACCTGTACTACAGCAAGCTGAAGGGGGAGCCACTGACTGCTGCAGAGCAGGTAGTTAGATCTGAGTTTCTTCTGCAGTGTTAATTAATCATCTTACATTTGGGTCGTTTCATCTTTCCGAATTTAAAATCTGGTCTAGTTTAGAGACGCCTCGAGTCATGCTGCAGCCATTTTTGCTGAACAGACTCTCTTCTGACCACAGCTGAGCTTTTAAAGATGAAACCTGGGCCTGTGGGAGGTGTGTGTGCTGCAGGGTTCCTGTGTTTTTGTTTTGCTCTGCAAAAAGCCATCTGTTTTTTGAGCTGTAACTGGTGTTCACCAAAAATAGCATTAACTGTTATAGAATGCTCATGTCAGCCTGTGACATCCTTTCTTAACTCATGTGCTCTATAGATCCAAAATGTATTTAAGTATCAGAAATATGTCTGCCCCTATCGTTGGGTAGATAATTGGGAAAAATTGTGGCTAGTTGACAATGTGTTTGGGGGTCTTTTATTGTTTGTTTTGGTTTGGCTTTCCACAGTTGATTTTAGGATGAAGAATTTAGTGCCCCCAGTAATTAACCTCTGACCTACTTCAGACCCCCCCCCATGAACTATAATTAGCTGCTTTTTATCTTAATATATATTGGGACTTTTTTGTTGAATCAGTTGAGGGCACCATGTACCTCACCTGTCTTAATTACAAGTGCAAATCTGTTCATACTTTAAATTGTCTGTAGTCTATACTTATGTTATTTAGAGATGAGCTGTAGGAGTAGGTCAGTGTACAGAAAATTTTACAATAGGTGGCAAAGCAGTAGAGTGTTACTTTAATAAAGCTTGTATTGTGTTCAGCAGAGCTGTGAAATGTAACAAGGGCAGTGGCAGTGGACTAGAAAAATGTCTTTTGATTTCTTGTTCCACAGTAAGATTCTTTAGGCTTAGGTGAAGTCATCATTTCCACAAACAACTTGTTAATCAGCACAAAGAAGACAACATGTCTGAGTAGCTGCCAATGAGTACTACATTGTCCTAAATTACACAGTTCATTTCCTCCACCTTCTTTACTCGACAGCAGCTTTTTTTGCTCCTGGCTAAGCAAGGCATCCTGTTCAGTCAGGTTACTTTCCACGGCTTAAATTTTGTGCTGCAAATCTTGCTTCTGATTTCTGATAGGAGGATGTAGTTGGGTAAAGAATTTTTACCCCGAAAAGTGTTAAAATAATATATTTTACAATGCAAATAAACTGTACTTGTAGTTGAGGAGAATGTCAGGGTTGCAGTTACCCACGTGGGCACTTGGGTGTGATCATTAATACCATGTTAGTTGTTCCTACGAGTCTCTAACTCAGTGCAGAGCTATTTGAAATGTTTGTGAACAACATGCTGTGTTCTTTTAATGCAGGTACTTGACCTTTTTTGTCTTTCCAGGCAGAAATGCATCGCATTGAGGAGGAGCAGACTTATGAAGAGCTGAAGATTCTGTATGAGATAGTTCACAATAAATTTCATGACCTGGTTGAGGTGAGGAATATTCTCCATACAGGGTAATATTTGCAATCTTCAGCTGATTGTTCTGAGGTATTGTGTGTTCTGTTCTGCTGGAGAGCCTTAGCATGTATTTGCTTTGATTTAGATGTGTGGTATTAATGCTAAAATTGCAAAAATGTTCAGTTCCTGCAGTTTTTACTGTTGTGTCTCTTGCACAGTGAAATCTTTTGCCTAGTCATATGATGATCTTCCCCAGCAGTATCCTTGCCAGAATTTCTAGGGCAGGTACTCTCCATCTTAAAGAAACAGATAGTGGAAATGGGTGCTTGTAATGAGCGTTTTCCCAGAATAAATATGTGGCAGAAATGAGAGCCCCATGGAAATGGCTGCTGAGCACACTTCATAAAACGTGGACTAATCTCTGTAACAGTTCAATGTCATCTCTCTCAAATACAATTGCTGAAATTTAGAGCTGTGCTTTATGGTATCAAATGACTTCTTTGGCTTAGTGTTTCTAGACTTAAGATTTAAATAATGACATATGGCTTCATATATGAATGTGCAGCACTGAGTGATGATCTATTTGTTATTTCTGTGCTGCTGCTCTTCTGTAGGCTGAGTATTGATTGAGACACTGCTGGAGTGCTGAGTAAACAGGAGATGGAGTTGTGTTTTTATTGTGATGTTTTTGTACACTTGTGATACTCTTTCACTTACCAGCAGTAATGTGTGTGTGTGTTCAATATTCAAACACAGAATGTCAAAGAGCCCTTGCCTGATTCCCTTGGAGGTTCCCCTACTGCAGAATCCACCCATGGCAGCAGCACTGGGATGCTGCAGTACCTCCAGTCTTGGTTTCCTGGCTGGGGAGGTTGGTATGGAGATACCCAGCAGACATATGAAGGTGAACCTTTTGAAGGGCTACTGCCAGACCCAAAGGAACAGTGGAATCCAGAAGACATCCTGGGTATGGAAATACAGGGTTTGCTACCATAGTGTGATACCTGGTCCAGGTGAACAGAAGCAGCTCTTTGGTTCTATGCTGGTAAAGGGTTCCCTGTGTCACCTGAAGTACCCAGGTAGCAGAACCTACCTAGAGCTTAACAACCTGTTGGAGTATCTCAGGACCTGGTGAACCTGCTGATTTCCAGTGTTATGTGCCATAAATTTGCTTCCACTATTGTTGATGTTTATGGCAAAGAGCTTTGGGACTTTTTCTATTCAAGTGGGGGGTTCATGTGACTGGGTATAACAGTAACAGTCCTGGGTTGTTGGGGTCTTTGTAAATTTAGATTTACATTACCTTATTGAAGTAGAAGAGTTCTATGGAATATTCAGTATTTTTAAGGAAAAAAGTTTATCTGCTCTATCTTTTGTTTCTGTTCTTCTTCCCTAGAGCTGGGGAAATCTTTATTTTCAAATCAAAGAAACTGTTTCGTTCTTCAGTAGCCTTTCACAATCTTAATTTATTTAATATGTTCTTTTGGTTTTTGTTTTGTTTTTTTTTTCATTAGGTGCAGATGAATTTTTTGATCCTGCTGCAGATGCTTCAAGCATGAATACCTTTACCAAGAGAGATCATGTTTTTGCTAAATTAAATCTACAGTTGCAGGGTGGCTCTTTCACTCTTTTGCATAAGAAGAAGAAGAAGAAGGTGGTGCCTGCTGAGGAGACTGCTTTTATGCAGCTGGAGTTTTCAGGTAATAAGCCCATTTCTGTTCTTTCTCCAAAAGGACCAGAGCTGCCTCACAGTCATTGTAATGTATAACAAACTATAAAAATGTTTGGGTTTTTTGGTAGAATTAAATATACATTTAAGTACTTTCAAAAGTGCTTGTTGGACAGTGTTTGTTATCTGTGAAATTAAAGTAAAACGTATCCTGTGTACTAAAAGGAACAATTTTATGTCTTTATGTTCCAGGTGTAAAGATCTTGGCAGAATCCCTTCCTCGCAGAAAGTCTTCCCTTCTCAAAGTTCAGCTTGGTGGCCTTTTCCTGAGGGATTTGGCAACAGAGGGGACCATATTTCCTGTTCTTGTTTTCCCAAATCCTGTAGGTGAAAAAAACTCTCTAAGTTACTCTGTAGGCTGCATAAGTGTGTATGAAACTAGTTATACTCCAAAACTCAACACATGTTTTTCTTATTCCAGAAAGAGAACACAAAAGTCTTGAGGAAAAATTTCCACTTGCTGAACTTAGTTTTCCCCTCCCTTTCAAAAGATCATTTGCAGAAGTCCTCATCTTTTGCTCTATATGATTGTGACTTTAACCTTTTATGTGTTGGGATGAAGATAATTTGTTGAACAACATTTGATTTTTGGAACAATCAGCATTGCTGCTTAACCAATGATTGTTCTTTTCTGTAAAGCTCTGTGGTCCAAGTAAAGGTTTTATTTCCCCTGTCCACTGGTACACTAAAGGCAGAAATGAATTCCAGAGGAGATTTCAAATTTCTCTTCCAAGCAAACAAAATTTGAATGCAATGCCATGAGAATTTCCCATGTATTTTGTACTTTGTACTGGTTGCAATTTGCACTTCAGCCTGTCTGCTGCAGGAGTGGGTAGTGTTGGCTTCTTAGTCATACTTTCTTCTCCTGTTTCACCATGGCAGGGAAAAAAAAATGTACATAATAATCTCAGGCTATACATACATTTCAACAGAAAATACTTTTATGCTTATATCAGGTGGCTTGGTTGATTTTATCTAAACAATCTTTTTCTTTTAAATTCTTATCAGCAAAAAGAGGTTGGCTGCATGTCTTCCTTTGGACTCCAAAGTTTGTCCTCAGAAATGACTAATCAGAACACTGGTAAAGATTTCATTTTATGTTTGATGACATAATTCCTACAAACCAGAAATTTCAAAACTGAGTGCCTAGAGTTTTGAATTCATGCAAATGCTTTTTGCAAGTGGTAAAGATAAAATCATAGAAGCTTTGTTTGGCCAGAAGGGTGGATGCAAGTTGGCTGTAAAGAAAGTAAGAAAAGATGTATTTCAAGACAATAGGAGTTGTATCTGCTCTGTGTTTTGGTTTAAAAAAGTTGTTAGGAGTTCAGCAGTCAGGCCCCAGTTTTACAAATGTTTTTATATATATACAAACATGTTGAATTCTGTTGATTGTAGAAGTTGATCATGTTATTGCTTTTCTGTTACTGAAGAATTCTTAGACACTTCTACTTTCCTGGTAGTACCAGTTAAAAATCAGTTATTAAATTCTTTGGGGTTTGTTTTTTGCTTTTTGTCTATTTGTTTGTTTGGGTTTTTTTTTTACAACTGCTTTTTGTAACTTTTTTTTTTCAGTTGCAGATCCTGATGCCCCAGTGTTTGAGATGCTTTATGAGAGAAATCCAATCCACAGCACTTTTGAGAGGCGCCTGGAAGTCAGTACCAGACCTCTAAATATTATTTACAATCCACAAGCCATTAAGAAAGTAGCTGACTTCTTCTACAAGGGAAGGGTTCATACCTCAGGTTAACCTTTATTGTGTTTTTTGGTGGGGTTGGGGTTTTGCTGGTGGTATCGTATCTTTTCTTGCCTTTCATTTTTATTTATTCGCATTCTTAGAAACACAAAGCACAAATCAAAGAATCCCCACTTTAAATTTCAATTAAGCTAATGAAGACCAGAAAAAGGTTAAGGAAGTGGTTTTTTAGGGGGACTGTTTGTTTTGTGCTTAGATGCTTCCTTTTCTTTGTGCAGCAGCCTGGTGAGTACAGACAGTGCCTTTCACCTGCTGTGTTTGCCTGGCCTATATTTTACTGCAAAACCTCAAATCTTTTCTGTTTTCCCCTTCTTTTCTTTTTTTTCCTGATTCAGTAACATGAACAAAGTTATACCTAGTGAGTTTTCCGTCTCTTGTGCAGGTTTTGGTTATCAATCTGAGTTAGAGGCAAGAGTGGCTGAAGCTGCCAGAAGACAGTACAACAAGCTGAAAATGCAGACAAAAGCTGAAATCAGGCAAACTATTGATCGTTTGCTGGTTGGAGACTTCATTGTAAGTTTGTGTCCCAAAAATGTTTATGTACCTTTCAGCCTTTTGTTTTAGGACTTGAAGCTCTAAGAGTGGGGCTTGTTGTTTGTTTGTGTGGTCTTTTGTAAGCAGGTGGGGGTTATACAGGTGGTGGTGTAATATTCCTTTGCTGTCAGGAAATCCATGTTTGTGGTGCAGGGGATGTTTCACCTGCTGAAAATGTCTCTTTATTGGCTGTAAAGGGAGTCTGTGGTTTAACGAGGTACCAAACTTGAGTGTGGCTGGAGTTTGTGAAGGTCAGCTCATGGCTTTTTTGCTTATGTTTTCTTCTGGGCTATTAAGTCTTCCTTCTTAACTTGCAGGAAAACAGCAAAAGCTGGACCGTGTGCCTTGATATCTCTGCCCCTCAGGTGATCTTTCCTGATGATTTCAAGTTTGTGGATCCAGTGTTAGTTGTTGTAGATCTGGGAAGAATATTACTCACCAATTCTCAAGGTATGATCTAGAATTATTGTAGCTTTCCACCTTCTTTCAGAAACTCAGGGCTTAAAAGGGTAAAAAAGGACAGGGAAGTTTTGAGGGGGGGATTCTTGAGTTCTAAAGTAGAAAGAATCCTTTTCTTATGAAAATAGAATGAAAGTCAATATTAGTCAATAAAGTCAATTGAACAACTGATAGATTTAAACCACACACACACACACAGATATATATATATATATATATATATATATATATATATAAAAAAACCTAATAGAATCTGATAGTATATAATATATAAGGAGACAAGGACAGTGCAGGTATGATTTGTGTTTAAAAAAATACAGCTTAAGACTGGATGACCAGATAACAATAAGAAACTTTTGGAATCAAATACTTTTTTGAATACTTGTGTTTATTTGTTTGTTTACTATTATTTTTTTAATCCACAGAAGAATCTAAAAGAACTGCAGATAATTTTTCCTCGGAAGCCAATGAACTGAGTGATGAGGAATATAAAACACCTCTTGCAACTCCTCCCAATACCCCTCCACCAGAATCCAACACCAATAGTGGCATCAAAATGTCTGAATTTACTGGAGTAGAAATAAGTGAAGAGCAGCTACAGGCACACTTAATGAGTAAAAAAATGTATGAGAGATACACACTGTCATTTATGGACCTTCAGATCATGGTGGGCCGAGTGAAAGACAACTGGAAGCACGTTCAGGACAGTGATGTGGGTCCAACCCACGTGGTAGAAAAATTCAACGTTCACCTGCAGCTGGAGCGCAGACTGATCTACACCTCGGACCCCAAATACCCAGGGGCTGTCCTGTCTGGCAACCTGCCAGACTTGAAAATTCACATCAATGAAGACAAAATACTGGCTCTGAAGAACTGCCTTACGCAGCTGAGCACGTCTGAAACCAAGTCTGCAGATGTCCTGCACTTAGGGAGAGACAAGATCTTTGCAGAGGTGGACCAGTTTGGCAGTTTGCACGACTCTGTGATGAATCTCACCCAGAGTGTTGTCATGCTGGAGCAGCACACCAGGGAGGTTCTTGTGGAGTCTCAGCTGCTTTTGGCCGAGTTCAAGGTGAACTGTATGCAGCTGGGTGTGGAGAGCAACGGGAGATACATCTCTGTGCTCAAGGTTTTCGGCACCAATGCCCATTTTGTGAAGAGGCCATATGATGCAGAGGTGTCCCTGACTGTCCATGGCCTCTTGCTGGTTGATACTATGCAAACATACGGAACAGATTTTGATCTCCTGATGGCTTCTCATAAGAATCTGAGCTTTGATGTCCCAACAGGGAGCCTTCGAGACAGCAGGGCTCAGTCCCCGGTTTCTGGACCACACGATGCACGTCCCATTGATGTCACTGGTTTGGCAGAGAGATGCACTACAGCCTCAAACACTTCACCTGGGAACAATGGAAAGGATCAAGAGTCCCTGATAAAATTGGAGTATCAGTTTGTGAGTGCAGAGTGCCCATCCATGAATTTGGATAGCAGCCTGCAGGTGATCTCTCTACAGGTCAACAACCTGGATATCATCCTTAATCCAGAGACTATCGTTGAACTGATTGGGTTTCTCCAGAAATCTTTCCCAAAGGACAAAGAAGATTCTAGTCCTCAGCCTTTAATCACTGACTTGGAAAGAGATTGGAGGGAACAGGAAACATTCCAGTCTACTTATGCCCAGAACACAGAGGTAGCAGTTGATATTCACTGGTTGAATATACTCCTCCTCAGGACAGTTGGCATGACAAATGGAGAAAAATATGGCAGAAAAATTGCCACAGCCAGTATTGGTGGCACCAAAGTGAATGTCTCCATGTGCAGTAAACTGGATGTGAATGGCTCTCTTGGATGCCTTCACCTTATGGATCTGACACAGGACAATGTAAAGAACCAGTACGTGGTGAGCATAGGGAACACAGTGAGGTATGAAAATCTCATGGGTGATGTAGATTACTTTGAATCTTTGTTCTTCAGGCTTGATGATGGGAGTAGCCTTCCAGATGCTTTAAGTTTCACTTTCACAGAAAAGTCAAAAGAGGAGTGTTCTCTGAACCTCAAAATGGCCTCCTTACACTACAACCACTCAGCCAAATTCCTGAAGGAGCTGACTTTGTCCATGGATGAGCTGGAGGAGAACTTCCGCAGCATGTTGAAAAGTGCAGCCTCCAAAGTCACCACAGTCCTGGCAACTAAAACTGCTGAATACAGTGAGATGGTTTCTTTGTTTGATACCACCCCACGATCAAGAGATGTTGCCAGCACAGAAGATAATGAAGGGGATGCATTTGGACCACAGCCCCTCAAAACTGATACTATCAAGCTCATATTGAATATAAACATTGAATCCCCAATTGTCTCCATACCTCGAAAGCCTGGTAGCTCTGAACTGCTTGTAGGTCATCTGGGACAGATATCAATCCAGAATTTTGTACCAGGAGAAGATGAATCTACGAGTGATAGGCTGCAAGTTGAAATTAAAGATATTAAAATGTATTCTTTAAATAGCAGTCAGTTTACGAGCAAGAAGGAGCCTGCAAGTGAGACACCTCATGGGCCACATTCTTCCTCAGGTCCTGCCAGTGTTAACAGCCAGGAAGAATCCCATTTTACTCGTCATGACTTCTTTGAATCATTACATAAAGGCCATGGTATGTTAATCAGAGGAGTTTTAATGACTGTAGTATAAGTAGTAGATGGTGCTAAATATGTGTATTGTCCATAGGTCTGACTGTGTTTTGAGCAAGTTCAATAGCTACTACATGATCTCTTCTGTACAGTCTTTATAGGATAATCACTTTTTCTAATGTTGTTTTAACTTCACTTTCTCTTAAAGCTTTCCACATTCTGAATAACACCACCATCCAGTTTAAATTGGAAAAGATCCCACTAGACAGAGATTTGGAGTTAACTTTTCCTCTGAGTAATGAAGACTTTGGAGTATCAAGTGTTATGAGGATTGAAGGGAAATTTGTGAACCCTCTTCAGGTACAGAAATGTAGTAATTTCCACTATCAATATAAAAGTATATCCCTGCATAGAAGATAAGTATTTTTCAGGCCAATATCTTCAGGTTTAACATTCTGGTAGTTTAGAAATCATATCCTTATACACATAGTTTGAAGAGAGTCTTAAGTCATAATAACAATGATGAACATTTAACCTCATTTGGGGGCATTTTTGACATCTTTATGAATTAGTCTAACTTTTGCTTACCTTGAACACAGAGGCAAAAGTAATTGTGTCACTGTCCAAATAAATGTATTTGCAGTTCTAGCAGAAACTAAGAATTAAAATGCCATTATCTTGAAAAAAATCTGTGCAGGAGCAGAGGTTTTAAATAAAGGAAACTGAAACTTCTAAAGCTAAGGAGACAAGCAATGATGGCTAAGTAGAAAGTTTGTTCCATATATTACTGTATAATCTCAGCATGGCAAATGAAGTTTGGATGGTTAATTATTTTGAACTAACTCTGTGTGGATGGTTTTTGCCCCAGGAATACAAGGGATCCTGTTGTGGGATCCTCTCCTGTATGCTTCCAGTTGGTGTCATCTTGCAGAGCTAATACAGAAGAATTGTTTTGCCTCAACTTTGCATTGTACCTTGTTCTGGATTACGTTTTACTTGTGGTTTGAAATTGCACAGTCTTTCCACTTGTGAGTTTTAAAATGTATGTACTGATTTTGTTAATATGGAGAGCTGTAACGTGACGGTTGTTTCTTTTCTCTGCGTTGTAGGTGGTGTTAGCAAAACACGTGTATGAACAAGTCCTTCAGACTCTGGATAATTTAATTTACAGTGAAGACTTGAACAAATTTTCAACCACTTCTGTGTCTCCAACTGGTCTTAGTTCTCCTTCAGCATCAGTTCATAGTACAGGCACAGAATTCTCGAGTGAGCGGAAGGAAAATGGCTTGTTCAGCCACTCCGGTTTTAATTCTGTTCCAAACAAGCCCTTAGCTATCAGGGAAACAAAGTCTTTTACTCAGATTCAAGCAAACTTTCATATCTCAGAGCTCCAGGTTCAGCTAAGCGGTGATCTCACACTTGGGGCACAAGGTCTTGTCAGCCTTAAGTTTCAGGATTTTGATGTTGAGTTTGCCAAAGATCACCCTCAGACCTTGTCCATCCAGATTGCCTTGCGCTCCCTGCTGATGGAGGATCTCCTGGAAAAGAAACCAGACTCGAAGTATAAGAACCTCATGGTGTCCCGGGGAGCACCCAAGCCCTCCAGTTTAGCACATAAGGAGTATCTTTCCCAGTCCTGTCCCTCAGTATCCAATGCAGAATATCCAGATATGCCACGTTCCCTCCCTTCCCACATGGAAGAAGCACCAAATGTCTTTCAGCTTTACCAAAGACCAGTTTGTGCCTCCCGTAAGAAGCCAAAAGAAGTTGCTGATTCTGAGTATCCTCTGACTCCACCTCCTTCTCCAACAGCAGACAGATCCAAGTTGCCCTGTGGAAAAAGTAACTTTGATGATTCCTTAGTTCATATCAATATATTTCTAGTGGATAGGAAACACCCCGAATTTTCCTCTCGCTATCACAAAATTAACCGTAGTGTAGATGTTGATTTTAATTGCCTAGATGTCTTAATAACTTTGCAAACTTGGGTAGTGATACTGGATTTCTTTGGGATTGGATCCACTGCTGATAACCATGCTATGAAGCCGCAGCCTGAAGATACTCAGCAGACAATCAAATCAGAAATAAATTCCTTGTCAGCTTCTCAAGCCCAAGAGCCTGTAAACACTAAACTGGATCTGAAGGTATACTTGAGATGCAAAACAGTAATTGGATTGTCTGTCATAAAACCTCTGGTTTATAGAAACTTAAGGTGACATTTACATCAAATGTTTTATATTCCAGTGGGGAATGTGCATAAATTCAGAAACAGGTTCAAAGTGCGTGTAGATGTAGCTTAAAAAAAAATAGGAGTTATAGAAAAGCAAAACATTTGCAAAATGATTGGCTCCCTTGCTCTGTGACCCTCCTGTCTTGAATGGTAAAGTTGCTTCAGTATTAAAGACTTGACATGCTGAAGTTGGTACTGTGCTGTTCTAGGTACTGTGGAGTTATTTATACAAAAAAAGTATATACCTTTATATATATATATATATATATATATATGTATATCTCCATAGATGTCTATACTCTAGATGTATAAATATTTTTTTTTAAAAGACTATGATATACATACATATATATATATTTAGTCTTTGCCCAAAGGTCTAACTTAGATGGGAGAAATCTTCAAAGATAAAAGGATGCAGATGACAGTGCTGGGATTTGTTGTTGACCTGGTCACTCTGAATTGCTTGGGAGACCTGTTAATGTGCAAACAAGGGAGTAAAAATGTTGCTTTCCTGCTGTGTCTCCCAATCAGATAATTGTTGTTTGCCATTCATGTGTTACAGTGCACTTGTCTGGAAAAATAAACTAAACAAGATGTTCCAGCTCTCAAGTCATGTTGTTTAATACCAATTTGTTGCTTTTTTGTTTGGCCAGGTCCATTCTTTGTCCTTAGTCCTGAATAAGACAACCAGTGAACTTGCTAAAGCCAGCGTGGCAAAACTTGCAGCTCACTTGGAAGTGATTGGTGAGTGGATGGAAGGGCTGAGGTTGTTTGCAGCTTAAAACACAAAGAGGTTTGCACTGGAGTTGTGATTTGAAATGTTTTAATTTTGGTGCTCACTGGGTATTTGTGTGTTTTTCCTGGACAAGATGCACATTCCCTTCCCACTGCTTCTTCCTCTGCTTTTTCAGGCTTGATTTGAAATCCTGGCAGCCCTCCCAGTTGTCAAACCCTTGATCATTTTAGCTGAGTGTGGCTGGGATTTTAATACTTCACTTTCACAGAGCAGAACAATAGTGTTTATTACTGTTTGAGAGGAAAAAAAGCAGTTTTCCCAAATCAAAGTGGTGTAATCACGGGATGTATGCAAAGCATAGAGTTATGTCTGGGTTAATCTAATCTTTGTAGCAGAAAGATGTGATTTTCTTTGAACATGAGGTTTAATGTTTAATTGAATGTGATTGATTTAATTACTTGTAACGAGGTTATCCCACTAATAGAAACTTCTGGGGTTTAGTAACTTATCTGTGTTTGAGAATCCTGATTGTCTGTCCTTTGTTTTGCAGAGGGAGATTTAGCCTTGCAGGGAAGTATTGGAAGTCTGTCCTTAAGTGATCTTACAGCTCATGGAGAATTTTACAGAGAACGTTTCACTACCAGTGGTGAAGAAGCTC
The DNA here is from genome assembly GCF_001604755.1 of Lepidothrix coronata. NCBI lineage: Eukaryota > Metazoa > Chordata > Aves > Passeriformes > Pipridae > Lepidothrix > Lepidothrix coronata. The sequence continues at coordinate 1,480,695 of NW_016690378.1, read as the reverse complement.
TCATTTTCCAAATCTTTAAGTATGAATTTAAACTTCTTGTTACTCAGTATTAGCTCCCAACACCCCCAAAACCCAAACAAACCCAAAATACCCAAACCTGCAACTTTCAGGGCTGCAGGATTCTGCTTTGGCCTCTTGTGACCTAAATGAGACTTTGAACATTTTCAGTCATAAACTTACGATTTTTAACTTTTCTTTGTCTGCAATGTACATGGTTTATCAAGAAAAGTAGCTTTTTAATTCCCTCTAAAGCTGTTCTTGAAACTACATTGATAGTTCCTAGATAAAACAGTAGTTGATTTTTAAAAGATGGAAAAGATTTTCAAGTGTTGAAATAGATTTTGCATTGCTTCTTAATTTTGGAATTAGGGGTTTGCTTTTGTCAGAGTGTACATTTGAATTTCTTCTGCTTTGTTTAAAGCCAGAGTTCTTATCCTGTGCTGTTTCATGGTTTGCCACCCCCTCCTCCACCCACTAGAATTAATCAGAGTAGAAATTATTCAAGTAATGTTATGGAATTAATTTCAAATATATCAGCACACTGATTCAGAGTTGAATGTACACATTATCATGCAGTGGAGCACTTACCTTAAAATATAAAATCACCAAAGGTCTGTCTGGTATGTAGAGCTAAAAGGTACATTCCAAGTGTAGAATTTTCTTGTTTGCTTAATTAAAACTCCTACATATACATAATTTAGAAATAATTAATACAAGCCCAATTCTTCATGTCTGTAACTGAAATAGTTTTAATTACATGCCACAAACATCAGTAAAATCCTCTATATTATTATTGTTTTGAGTGCAAAAAATTGAATAAGCGGTTTACAAAAGGTAGCTAAGATTGCTAAATGTTGCTTTTAACCTTTCTTCCAGGTATGGGAGGCCAGACCCTTTGCTGCAGAGGGAGTGTGACATCCGTGTCACCCTGAGGATGGCCTCAGTGCAGTATGTGCACACCCAGCGCTTCCAGGCTGAGGTGGTGGCCTTCATCCAGCATTTCACTCAACTTCAGGACGTCCTGGGGAGGCAAAGAGCAGCCATTGAAGGACAAACAGTATGTCTGGGGTTTTTTCTGTTCTTTCCCAGCTTGTCTTTTGCAGTTGAAATGCAAAATGTAATTTACGTTAATGCATCAACTCAATTAAATTGAAATGGTGAGAGGCTTCAGGGTTCTGGTGTTGCTGCAGATTACTCATCTTGTAGTCAAAACACCTTATTTAGGGCCATCCTGCAGCTCTTTGAAAGTGTAGAATACCAAATGTACACATTACTTAAAACACCTGGATCCTGCAGGATGCACTGGTCAAAAAGTCAAGGTGTTATCTTGCCTTTTTCTCCAGTGTAGTAATACCTGAATAAGGAGAACCAAGGGAGAAGTTCTGTTCCACTCAGGTCTCTGGTTTAGTTTGCTGGTAGACTGAGAAAATCACATGCTGAACTCAAGCATGATAAAACCTATCAATAATCATGACAGTCATGGACTATTTTATGACAAAACCCAATGTGGGAGTGACTTATGTAGTTAGTGGTGATAGTCATGTTTAAAAGTTGCTTCTCATAATTGGAGGAAAGACAGTGAATACTTGGACCTATTAAAATGCTTCGTTGTACATCACGTGGAGAGTGAATCTGATTTTGAAATATCTGTTCTAAAGGATGGGTTTTTTTTCCTTTTGTAAATAATTTTTCTTGAGTAAGTTTTTTAACAGTGAGCTGAGTAGTGTCTGGTTTGCCCCTTAGCTCAGTGGTGACAGTGTGTGTCACTCCTGATGCTGCACCTGCTGCACAGGTATTCCCTCTTGACATCAGAATCCTTTTTTAATGACCCTTTATTCTCTGCCTGAAACAGGAGTTTGAAGTGTTCTTTTTTTGTATAAAATTTTACCACATCTTAATTGTGTAAATCAAGGAGTAATGTTCCTGAGTTCAGTACTAATCAGTGTGAAATAATCACCCACTTCCTGGAATTTTCGTAATTATTTTTTTAAATGCATTTTTGCTTTTCCCAGGTGAGAGACAAAGCCCAGAGAGCTTCCCGAGTTCTCCTTGATATTGAGGCTGGGGCTCCTGTTCTGCTTATCCCTGAAAGCTCCAAGTCCAACAGTCTCATTGTGGCTAATCTGGGAAAGCTGAAAGTCAAGAACAGATTCCTGTTTGCAGGAATGCCAGGCACCTTCTCCTTAAAGAACAAGGTAAGAACGTGACTTCATTTAACAGCTGGGGGGTTTCCTAGTTCTTGTGCATTTTATTTCTGCATTCTGGTAAATGATTCTTATGTTTTACTTTATATGTAGACTTTATACTACTAATAATGTCAGTCTGTGCCAGTGTGCTGGGTAATCTTATGGATCTGTGCTGAGCTGCTCCCTCTGGGCCTGCACCCGGGGTTGTTGTCTGAGGCATTCAGGACAGAGGGACTGAACTGAGTCTGTTCTGAGAGAACAGAGAGAATAAAGGAATGAACTCACTCCAACTGGTCTTGTGGGGAAGTAGGACCCAGCTGGGTGCACACCTGAACCTGGGAGCACAACGGGCTTCCAGCTGACCCTGCTTGGTAGCAAAAATTTCCACCCTGTGAGTCACAGAAAACAAGGATCTGTGTTGGCTCAGACTTGGGGCAATACACTGAAGAGCAGAATTGGGTTTAATTTATTTTTTTGTGCTCTCAATGTGTGTAGTTGCTTTGATCAGTGAAACCTAGTGAAAGGTTTCCCTTGCGCCCCTGGCAAGGCACAGGACAGGAGGAGCTGGTGTTGCTCTTGAGAGATGCAGCCCCAAAATTTGGGGTAAGGAAAATCCATCTTGGATGGCTTTTTGTATCTAACCTAGGCAACAAAATAGGTGGTTGTCTGGGAACCCCTAATTCCATTTTGAAGGGGGGCAGGAATGAGGTGGATTAAACTGCTGCAGCAGTTTGTGGTGTGTCTGTGGCCTCCATCTGATTTATATCCACCAGTGTCTTTGCTGTAAGGAAACACTGGACTGCAATATTGAGTTGTTTTCTGTGCTGTGCTGATGTATTTAAGGGCTTGTAAGTGGTAGATTCCTAAATTAATATAAGAAATTAAAACAAAGGATGTGTGCACAGTAGTTTTATTTCAACCAAAAATACTGTGTTGTGTAGCACTGTAGAAATTTAGGTGTTTGAAATGGGATTAGGTGTGGTTTGGCTTTTTTTTTTGGTGGTTTTGTTTTCATTTTTTTCTCTGTCCTATGTTTATTTTTGAGGATCGGATTTTACAAGGCAATGCATACAAGGATCCTGTTTTATTTGAGGTATTTCACATCTTTGTGGCAGTGTTCAGGTGCTCCTCATTCATCTTAAAAAAAGGAAATATTCTTGTGGAATTTAGCACTTTAAAAAGTTCCTTCATTCATTAAAAATTATGTTTTTGTTCTAAAGATTTTGCTAAATTCTATAAGAATTGGATTTAAATTTGTTGTGGTGTGCTCTTTCTGCATGTCTGAGGAGCTGTTAATTTGGATTTAATTGCATAAATTCATAGATTTATTGATGATGTGATGACTTTTCTTTGCATGTACTTATGAAATGTTAATTTTTTCAAATTTTTTTCTTAAAATCCTTATCATGATGACAATGAATTTTTCCAATTTTTTCTAATATTTAAAAACCACATAAGGGAAGAAAATGGTCACTCCATCATGGAAAACTATGAAATTGGTCAAGCAGGATTTTTGGGAGAAGAAATTCCTAATGTTGATGTGACTTTTCCTAGTGAACTTACCCTTTGCAGGTTTTTGATGCAAGGCAGCTCATAAGATTTCCATGGCATATGTTATTTTCAACACCTGAAAAACAGCTTTAAATATTTAACCATCTTTATTCTACAGAAATGTTTAGTATCTTGACAGTCTTACCCCTCCATTTTATATTAATTCCATTTACATGACAGCTTTTTTTTGTGCAAAACCCTGTAATTTTGAATTAGTTTCTCATTGAAAAGAGTTCACAGCTTTTTGGGAAATGTTGCTGAAATGAACTTTTTAAGAAAGAAAATGTTTTCATCTGCTGTTAAGATTGTAGGGTAAAAGTTTGGCCATCAGTAAAAGATACTGGCATTCAAATAAAATATGTAGTTTTTGACAGGAATTTGTTGCAGCTTGAGCCTTGGTACACTGGTTCCTTAGAATTTAAATTAAATATCTATTCTTAATTATAAAATTCTTTTCTTTAGCAGGATTCAGTTCAATTTTCATCTCCTTTGGGAACCCCGAAACACAGCATGAAGAAAACAAGTGCTGATGAGTCCAAAGTACCGATGGAAGGGCTGGTCATGAAAAAATCATCAGGAACAAACATCTCCAGGCTGAAGAATGAGCCTGCACTGAGCACTTCAAATAAACAACAAGGGCACCAACCCAAGCTGCCTGTTGTACCCAACCCTGACAGCCCAGGTAGGTGAGGAACAGGAGAAACCCCCCAGAGCTCTTCTTTTTTTCTGGTGAAATAGGACAGGGACATTTTGCTTCGATCTCATGTGACACTGAAAAAAAAAGGCTCTGGGTCTGAAGACTGTGGATTACAAAAGAAATGACTTCTTAGATTTCAGGCTGATTTTTACAGCTGAAAGGATTAGGGAGTTGTAGTTCAGCTCCTGGAAGAACATTCCTGCAGTTTGGGTGGTTTGAGTTGCACATTGCAGACACAGAAGTATAGCTGGACTCTCAGTTGAGAGTTTACATTCACCTGTGAATGAGCTCAGTGTCTGGTAGTTACAGACACTGATGAGTGTGAATAAAAAAAATTTAAAAATTGGAATAAATTCAAGACAAAATTATATTTCTTTTTAAAAGTTAAATTTCTCCTTGAAGTGAACGAGTTGGTATCTGGTAGTTACAGATAGTGATGATCGTGAATAAAACCCCAAAAATTTGGAATAAAATCAAGAGTAAATTAAATTTCTCGTTAAAAGTAAGGTGCATTAGTTTTGTACAGATTCTGTTTTTTTCTTTCTGAATGTGTTATCTCCTCCCTGCAGAGGATCACATCTGCCTCTTAGACTGCATTGTGGTTGATCTGCAGGACATGGACATCTTTGCTGCACAGAGATACCAGAGAGAGTATTCCAAGGCTGTGGAAGACACCAGTGCAGACTTGAGCTTTCCATCCTACTTGGTGAGGCAGACAGGGGGGAGCCTGCTGACAGAACCCTTCAGACTGAAGTTACAAGTGGAGAGAAACTTGGACAAGTGAGTTTGAACAGGATCCCTTTGTGCTGTCAGCCTGAAGCTGTGTTTCACATGCCTTTTGCTGTATCCTGAAAGCCTTGCCTGCTGTGTAAGAGCTCCTGGGAAGGCTGAGGTTTTCCCCTTTGTTGCAGGGAGCTGAGCCATGCAGTTGCAGACATATCAATACATGGCAACCTGTCATCAGTGCACTGCTCCCTGGATCTGAACAAGTACAAACTGATCCGTGGGCTGCTGGAGAACAACCTGGGGGAGCCCATCGAGGAGTTCATGCGCCCTTACGACCTGCAGGATCCCAGGATTCATGTAAGAGGAGCTGTGTGCAGCTGGAATTCTGTCTTGTAATGTCTCTGGGGGTTTTGCTGATGGCAGCAGCATTTTAAGAACAGAGCTATAGACCAGTAGTGTGAAAATGGATTAACAGACATTTTCAACTCCAAGGCCACACTGCTGTGAAATGTAACATTTCCCCAGTGATGGCTGCTGACACTCCCTGAAGGAGAGGGACCCCACAGCTGTTTGCATTGGCCTGGAATAAGGTTTAATTCAGAAATGAAAGTTTTAAACAGATGCTCTGAAAAAGAATGTTGGTGTTTTCCACTTTCAGACAGTTTTGAGTGGAGAAGTGTACACTTCCATGTCGTTCCTCATCGACATGGTCAACGTGAGCCTGGAACTGATGGATCCAAAGGGAAGGGATGGACACAGCTCTTTAGCCAGGTATGAATGTCCTTTTGTTACTCAATTCCTTATCCTAAATACTATGCTCATCTGAAAGATATAGGACAAGAATTAAAGTAATATGTGGAATTACAGTTTAATAATGCAGTGAAATAGAATTTCTTAATTAGAGTTCAAATGAGAGTTTGAGCTGCTCTGAAAGATGGAAGGGAATGACACTGTACAGAAGATACCATCTGTGTCCTTCCAGTTGTTCTTGAAACAACAGTTCAGTAATCAGTTAACTTCCTCAAGATGAATAGTATTTTAATTAAGGAAATGATGTGAGGGAAGTTTAAAAAAAAACAGATTTCTGCTCTCTGTTGGCTTGATTTGTTTGGTTTTTTTTTTTTAATCCAGAAGGTTCTATATAATTGGAAAATATAATTACATACAGTATAGATCTACTTTCTATCACTGTGACATGAGATGTGATTATAGTTGTTTTAGAAAATACCTAAATGGAAGATACCATCAGTATCTTTTAAAATAAATGCCTTCAAGGAATAAGTATACCCTAAGTCTCTTCAATGCATCGTTTCGCTTTTTATTCTCCCAGGTTTGATTTTAAGAAATCCAAGTTGCTTTTTGAAAGCTCTTCCAATGGAACAAAGTCTGTCAATCTGGTTTCCCATTCCATGATGGCCTTTGACACCCGTTATGCTGCCCAGAAATATGCTGCAGGGCCCCCAAATGTCTTCAACTGCATCTTCCAGTCCTCCAAGAACACCAGCAGCCCAGGAGCCATCCAGATTGAACTGCACTTCAGGTTGGGAATTCTGGGATTTGCTTGTTTTTAATAGTGACATAACCAGGATTGTCCTGTTGTAATACCCCTATTATTGATGTAGATAAACTTGCTGGTATTGTTTTTAAATCTGATCACATTTTTGGGGTGGTCAGTGGTACTTGATAGATTGAAATCTGCAGTTATTAATTAACTGAAAGTTGGATTTTTTTTTTCTCCCTTTATGCAATAAAATTTAGGTTTGAATGTCTAGTGAACCAGATGAAGTTCTGACCTATTAAAATCAGTAGTGCTTAAAGCTCGATAAGTCTGGCTTATCACTTGTATGTTTGCATAAAACCAGATTGTAGAATTTGTAATGTGAGTTGTAAAAAAGCTGTTTCCCAGCAGGTGTCACACGAGCCTTTCTGAGACCATCAAATACAGACTGAAACAGCACCTCTTTCAAAAACAACCTCTGTATTCTCTTCTGTGTTCTGTCCTATCCTGTTTGCTTTTCCTTGTCTATTTTGATCTAATTTAATATCAAAAATGGGAATATGAAGTATAATGACAGTATTTACCAGTATCAGCATGGTTTTTGGTAGGGGGATGTTAACTTTAAAAGGAGGGTGAACTAGAGATGTTGCTTTCACTTTTGATCAGATTTACTGACCAAACACAGGCTTTTCACTCTTCTGTGTGACACCTTCTGAAGCAGCTGCAGGAGCAATGTAGAAAAAAACCTGTGGACTATTTTAATCCAACAGAAAACCTTGAAGCCTTTTGTGTTTATAAAAACCAATCAAAGAAACTTCAGACAATTGAGAGAAATTTGTTTTGAAGGTTTGGATGCTACATGATGGTTATAAGTACTTAATAAGTGTGTTCAGAAAGACATTGACATTTTGATTGGAATAAAACTAAGATGGGATTTACTTTAAAAAACCCTAAACCCCCACCAACTGGTTTTCCCAGGACTGTTGAGTCAGTAGCTGCCTAGATTAGGCACAGTTAGTGAGTTTGCACAGTACAGCCCAATCTGGTTTATGAGTGATGGCTTCAAGAATCTTCTTCCCAACTGTTATGCTTTTCCATTTCAGCCACAGCAGCATGTGTTCTGCTTTTAGTGGTGAGAGCATCCTTGGCACTGGATGGAGGTGCTGGCAGAGCTCAGTGATAGTGTTGTACTGGCTGGTGCCTTTTGAAATCTCCTGGAGAGCCAGGGAGAGTTAAAGGCTCGTGCTGTTGGAAGCAGAGCAGACAGGCTGCTCCCACAAAGGATCACAGTTCTTTAGAGATTTTATAGTCCACAATGTGCTGGATATAAAACTGTTTCATGGTACTTAAGCACTTAGATGATTTTCCAGTTAGCATGACCAAATATAAGTGGTATTCCAGATCCTGAAGCCAAACACTTTTATCCCTCCTAGCCAGACACTCAGAATGTGATGCTGGGAGTTCAGGCAGGCTGACATTTTTTGGGGATGACAGAGCAGCTTCCTGTGCTGCAAAATGCTGTCAGGGTGTGAGGGGAAACACATTGAACGTCTCCTCTCAGGGCCAGGTCTGAGTTTCACATGCAGTACTTTAGGTTTGATACTCAGCAGATGTCAGATGATAATAAAAAGATCAGTTTTAAAATCTGAGACTTTGCAAATTCATATCAATAATGTAAAGGAGCTTTTATAAATGTCCTGTTAGGCAGTTTCTCAGTTCATTCTTTTTGTCATTGCAGCTTAGAAGTCATGCATTTAAGACCTGTTGGGTTTCTGTGGGTACAGCAACTTGATGAATTTCAATGTTATTCAATCCTATATATATATATCTTATTCAGTCATATATATATGTATTATTTAGTCTTATATATGATTGACTTTTATTCAATCTTATATATGTAAAATAATAATCTTATTCAATCTTCTATGTATTTTTATTATTTTTTTAAAGGACAGATTCTCTGTAGACTAAGTGTATCCCTTGGAAGTTCATATAGTTCTTACTGGATGCTGATAGTTTTTGGCGTGATTTTAAATCTGTGCAAGATGTAAAGTTCACTTGTATTCTTTTCTCTTCTTGAAAGGTCTACTAAGGATTCCTCCAGTTTCACAGTTGTTCTGAACAATCTTCGTGTGTTCCTGATATTTGACTGGTTGTTGCTGGTCCATGACTTTTTATATACTCCTGGAGATACCAAAAAGCGGGAAAACCCCCTTTCGTCCCGGCAGAGAACTTACATCAGTGACACAGCTGTGGTTCCCAAAGCAGTGAAAAGTGGGGTTGTTACCAAACGTTCTTCACTGCCTGTGACTGCAGAGAAGCAGCTGGAAGTGAAGGTTAATGTGACAGGTAAACCTGCTCTTCTCTAGTGCTTTTGTGGGAGCTTTTCTCGTTAAAATTCATGTGCTGGTGGAAAACCAGGTCCATTATAGGAAATCAAGAAACCTGCTGCAAGTGCTTTAAATAACTCAGTGACATTGCCAGTTGCCCTGGTTATTATTTGTGGCTTTGTTTGGTTCAGGAACTGAGTTTGTGGTGGTTGAAGACATGTCTTGCTTCGATACCAACGCCATTATTTTGAAGGGGACGACTGTTCTCACCTACAAGCCCAAGTTGTTGGATCGTCCTTTCTCTGGGAGTTTGTTTGGCATTGAGGTGAGAACAAAGAAAATGCTGTTGTCAGGCATCTGAAATTAGAGGAGCTTGTGAAGATACTTTACTAGAAATATACATACAACAGGAATAATACACAAATTATTTTTGAAGTTTGTTAGTTCCTCATCAAATGCTCCTATTTTATAGAGTTTTGTATTGTTTCTCTTAAGACATTGAAACACTTGACTGGAACCCCAAAATATTGCTAGTTCTTGCCTGATCTGTTTGCTCAGTTAATAATTTTTTTTTTTAAATAATTTTCAATTTTTAGGTGTTCTCATGCAGGTTAGGAAATGAGCAAGAGACTGCACTGTCAATTATTGATCCAGTACAGATTCATATGGAGCTTGTTGGGAATTCTTCCTACCCAAGTGGTTCAGGACTGTTGGATGCTTTCAATAGTGAAGATTTTCCTCCTATCCTAGAGGTAATATTAAAGGCCTGAATAAAACTGTATGTGATAGAGAATACTAAAGTATGATCTAGCACAGATATTTTTATGCCCAAGGATTCAGTAGAAGACTTCCAAAGGCATAAGAAAAGAATAAGATAATTTTTTCCTGAAGTGAAAAAGGGAAAGAAACAAGCATGAAGAAAATGCTCTTAGTGGTAATGAATGAGGAAATTTTGGGATGTACTGTAGAGATTAATAGTGGAGGAAAGAAGAGGGCTGATAATGTAGACATGTGAGTTACTCATACCTGAAAGACAAAGTTATTTTTCTGTATCTAATTGTCAGCTTATTAGAGGGGAATTCTATTTAGAGACTTTTTTACCATTATACTAAAGTAAAAACATTTTTCCCTTGAGATGTGCTTTTAATACTTTTGGTTGTTGGTAAATATGTTTGCCAGTTTTATTATTGGAGCTTCCAAACAGTGTGGTCATCAGCTTTTGACACTAAACTTTGTCTTCCTTTGGGAAAAGCTTTATTAATATCCAAAGTACACAAGAAAAAACATGTAGAAAAGGGTTTAAGCGACTCTTATATTTTAATTTTTCATTTAGATTCAGTTGCAGGCACTGGATATCAGGCTGTCCTACAATGATGTTCAGCTCTTCTTGGCAATTGCAAAGTCAATTCCCCAGCAGACAAGTGCAGCTCTGCCTGACTCAACTGCTGCAAGTGCTGCTCATCCCCCCAGCTCAGCTCTGGGGACTGAGGCCTCCTCCACACATGAAAACAGGGATATATCCAAACGTGTGCTGGATCCTGTGCTTGGTATGTTTTGAACTGTTGGAGTGAAGCCATTTTTTTATCTAAAGAAGGTTTCTACAAGGTCTAAACGCTTAACACAAAAGATGTGGGTATCTCCATGGTGTAAAACACTTGTTGATTATAAATATCTGATGATGGTACTATAAAAAAGGTAAAAGCAGTGCTGAATCACGTGCTTTTACTACAGTTGCAATCTGAAACAAACCCCCGTTTTTCACGCAGATATATCTTGATTTTAGCAATGAAACCAAGTAGATAGCTGTCAAGGATTCATGACTGGTTAACTGTTCCATTCCAGAGGTGCAGCTGGCTCGCCTCCAGGAGCTGGGATTCAGCCTGGAAGATTGTCGGAAAGCTCTTCTGATCTGCCAAGGTACCAGCAGACATTTAGTTGGCCTTGCAGATTGTCCCTATTACCTTAATTTCAGTTAAGTAAAAACTTTCAGACTGTCAGGTAGCTGATGCACAGGCAGTATTTCCTTCTTTAGAATTTTTTTACTTTGGCTCTGTGTTGGAATAATCTTAAACATTCATTTTCCTGCTGCTCTGTAGCACCCACCCCCCAAAGACTGTCCTTGCATTTTTGGGGTGTCATATGTGGGATGTTTGGGTGTATTTTTGTTTGGGGGTTTGGGTTATGTGCAGGTTTATTCTTTTTCATGGTGTCCCTGCTTCTTGCCATTATCCATCTCTTCCTCTTCAGAGCACATGTTTTCATCTCTCCCTTTTTGAATCATATATTCCCTATTTCTCCATGCAATATATGAAAAGGTGAAGCTTTAACAGAAGTGATTGTTTTTCTTTAGCATTGTTATGCTTCCCAACTTATTTAGAGGCATTCCTAGCATTAATACAGATTTTTATTATGTTGCCACTTGATTTGCAAACTTCAAAACACATTTCTCACTCTTAAAAAATTCCAGTGTATGTATAATCTCAAATTTGTGCTATTAAATAGAACACATTTAAGGGACTGTTGGTGACTTGCCATAAGAGGAAGGGGAATAGTTTGCTTTCATATGTTTTTTACTAAATACCTTGAGGAAGTAGATGGTGATTGATTGGTTGTTTGCTTTTATCTAAGGTGACTTGAAAAAAGCAGCGAGTTGGTTGTTTAAGAATGCTGAACCTTTGAAATCAGTTTCCCAGACCTCTTCTGCTCGAGACAGCCAGGGGATTGTGCCTTTCCAGTTCATCTCTGGAGTGGAGATAAAGGCAGAGAGTGTGTGCATTTGCTTTATTGATGACTGCATGGACTGTGACGTGCCCCTGGCTGAGTTAACCTTCTCACGTGAGTGTTTGCTTCTGCCTTGCACAAAATGACTGTCAGTGACTGCTTTCAGCTCTGGTTTCTCAGGACTTGTGGAATTTTAACTGACAAGTGTTTTGGTAGTGGGGTTTGTGGGGAGTTTTGGGGGTTTTTGGGGAGTCTTTTTTTGGTTTTGTTAGGTTTCTGGTTTTGTTTTTAAGGAGATCACAGTCCTTGTAGGGTTTAAGACTCTGGTTTCCCCTTTATACATCCCATAACTAATGGAATCTGTGCTGAGCAGAACCCTGGGGAGGCTCCATGTTGTAAGGCGTGGCTGTCTGTAAATGTTATTTGAAGAGTATTGTGATAGGCTTTTTGTACCATTTCAGTTTAAAACACAAGACAAAACCTTCCATTGCCTAATTAAGAGTTTATAAAATTGGGGAACTTGATTGTTTTGCATTAGTATAACATTCACTTTTTTTTTCTCCCCCCCAGGTTTGAATTTTCTCCAACATTTGCGAACCAGCCCTGAAGGTTACGCTCATTTTACCCTCTCTGGAGATTATTACAATCGAGAGCTTTCAGGTGAAATACCTGGGGAGTTGTTGTTTTCTTATTTGTGTTTAGGAAACAACCTTTCCTACTACAGGAGCCTGAAATTCCCCTAACAGGAAATGCCTATAAGGGAATGGGAAAAGTTGATTTTTGCCTCTCTGTGTGTGTGTGAGAACATGTGATCCTAGACAAGATACCCTGACTTGAGATCAGGTGGAGGGATGTGGAAAGTTGAGATTTTGCTGATCTGAAAATAGCACTGAAGTTTTCAAATGTAATTGCAAAAGAAGGTTATCCAGGAACACGACAGTTATGTAACTAGGGGGTGTCTGTATTCACATTTTCAGTTTTTACTTGTTTGGTGCATTCAGTTTGTTACGTATTTCAGGAAGGAAAAGCATGTGAGGGCAGGTGATGAGGCTGAAGTCAATGGAATTAACGTAAGAAGACCATTAGAATTTATATTTTAAATTAAGAAAAACAAGTTAGGCCTCAGTCCAGGTCAGACACTGATAAAGGAAATAATCTAGTTGTGTTTTTTTCTGAATTGAGGAACTAAATTTTCTGATACGTAATTGGTGACAACCACCTCAGGAATTATCTACCAATAACAAGGCAGTTTTTTTGTTTTTAAAAATACATAGAGGGGGATTTTTTTTAATAGCTTTTAGACCTTTGTCTTATGTGATACTGAATAGTAGGCCAACTTATGCATAATTGTATGAAAATCATTTTCAAAACTATTTCAGAGGGCTTAGTTGCAGCTGACTTAAATAAGAAGCGGTAATCGCCTTCTAATGTTTTAATTGGAATTAAGATATTTCTGCAAGGCCTTACATGCAGTGTGCATAGTATCCATACAGTATACATGGTATGCAGTGTGTACATACAGGATACACGGTTCAAATGGAGGAGCTGGAGCAACTTCATATTAGGTAGCAAATTAAATATAGTTTATTTTGAGTTTATTTTGAGTGCAGGGGCCCCTGGTGGTCTAGTGGTTAGGGTGCAGCACTTTCACCGCTGTGACCTGGGTTCGATTCCCAGCCCCCCGGGCAGATGGAGCTCGTTAGCCCTGTAAGGCAATCCATCTAAGAGAAGGTCACTCTAAACAAACCTATGTTCTGAGACCCTCACTGCCACTGTCCAAGCTTGCTCGGCCCCGGCAGATGAACCTCAGGATTAAAGGGTGGGCTCAGTTCAGCGCACGCTGTGTCTCACCTAAAAAATCCACTGCGCAGGCTCGAAGGGCTCGATTTTGAGTGCAGATTAAAAGTAAAGGAGTAAATACTGAAATATGTAAGCAGCATTCCAGTGTGGCCTTCCCAGGTGCAGCAGAGGTGACTTTGTGTTTGTTCCCAGGCTGGGAGCCCTTCATTGAGCCGTGGCCCTGCTCGGTGTCTTGGCAACAACAGGCCTCGAGCCGCCTCCACCCCTCCCGCCTGAAGCTGGAGGTGAAGGCCAGACCACGCCTGGATATAAACATCACCTCTGTCCTCATAGGTACGTGGGGATATTCCCTGGGAGCATCCCTGTGCAGCCTGGTTGTCAGTCCTGAACAGGACAGGCAGCTCTGACCGAGCCCTGCTGGTGTCCCTTGGAGGGGGGGGAGTTGGGCAAGTCCCCACATCCCTTCCGTGGTGTTTTACACAGGCCTGTGTTTGGGCAGGCACTGTGAAAGTGTAAAGACGTGAACTGCACGTTTTAGGAGGTTAGCAGGAATTCTTTCTCTGCTCATATGAATTCTATCAAATTCATATGGTATTTGAAATTTATTTTTGATCAGAAACAGGCTTTCATCTAAAGCTTTCCATGCTGTACAGTGCTTAAAAATATTTTGGGAAGCTCGTCATTTTTCAGTACGTTGACAGGTGTAGTGGGGAGCTACTCTTTTCAGTTCTGCACTCTCTGAACACCTGAGCTTCAATTCCCACCTTAGGAAATAAAAATATTTTGTTCGTCATTAATTCAGATTTCACGTGAGCTTCTGTGTTGCTGGGCTATGATTGTGTGCATTTCCCAGGAATATTGTTGCTCATTCTGAATAATTTGGTGAGCACAATAAAGAAATGGCAACAGCTGAGTTTGCAGATGGAACAGAAAAGCCTTCCTTGGTCCTTTCTCCCAGAAGACCTGTGGGGTTGGCAGAAAGAGGGGAGCCAAAGTAGCAGGAAAAGCAAATCAGTGATTCCTAAGAGTTCCAATGATGCCTTTAAATACCAGTGATAACAAGTAGTAAGGCTGGTTTGTGATTAATACTGTGCTAAAGGACCCGATTAGTGTCTTGATATTTATGCAGGAATGTGGCTGTACTTCTTAAAACAAAAGAACCAAATCCCTAGGAAGTGCTTCTAACATGGAAATACTTATGGTTAATTGCCTCCACAAGGAGAGCTCTTAGATTGCCTTAGGAGTGTCTTAAGAACATGGAATTCCACTTAAAATTTTTTTTTGAAAAATAAAATCTTAATTATTTGTTTTTGAAGATAGTGCTGTGATTTTATGAGCTGTTGTTTGTCTCTGGCTCATACAAGTGTTTCACAGAAAAAAACCAGTGAGATAAAACCTCTGCCATTAAAGTGGAGTAACTTGAGTGTGATGAATTTAACACACTTTTCAATGACTTTGTTTACTGCCACCTTGGAGACATTGGCTGTCTGTGCTTACATTCCTCTAGAGCAATACACATGTACCAAACAGTCATGGATGGAAGATTACTGTAAACAGGACAAAGAAGTGAATGTAATCAGCTCAGAAGACTGGATGGGCTCTTCGGTGGATCCCCCATGTTTTGGGCAGAGTATGTTGCTCATTAATCACACTTTATTTGAAACAGTCCTGACACACACGGTCATCTGTCTAATGTATTACAAACAGAAGTACTTGGGCTTCACAGCACACAGTGATTTGTTAGAGATGTTTGGCAAAAAAAAAGACAAAAAAGCTGTGTTCTGTTCAGTTGTGTTCAACTCTTTAAAAACAAAAAACATTCTGGCTGCTTAGCTTTGAGTGAGAGCTTTGCACTGCTCGTTCTGCTTCCTTTTTTTGTCAGTTAATGAGTGACTCTCTCATCAAAGATTAAATCAAGAGTATTGACTTTAGGGCACGTGCAGTTCAGAGGGGATCTTTTTCTTTCTGTACCCCCAAGTCCTGTATAACTGAGTTTCTGGGGAAAAATCCTGTTTAATTTGTGAAACTCTTAATATGTGACAGGTCTTTTTAGCTTCTCTTCTCCCAGAATTACTTCTGGAAGAAATTTTATCAATTCAAATAAAATTCGAATAAAATTTAAATAAATTTGAATATAATAAAAGTCTCTATCCCTGGCTCAGTGTAAGCCAAGGGATAGAGACTTATAATTGCATGATGCCAACTGTATCTTCCCCAATGCATGATGGGGAAGATCTACCTGTATTTATGTGTTTTTTCTTACCTGCTAACTTTGTCTTTCCTGTCTGCCAGGCCTTCCTCTTGTGTACCTTAGAACTAGGAGTACAGCCAGTTTGACTAACCTAGAGCATCAGATCTATGCTAGAGGTACTGTACAGAGAGAGACCAAAAAAAAAAAGGTGGTTTTCTTCTTTGGAAGGCTCTTGTACAATAAATACTGTGCTGTATGTGTGACTTGCTGGTAGACTGGCCTCTATATTTAAAAATAATCAAACCTTGAAAAACCTCAAGCTAAAGAACATGACAGCTACTTTGGTTTTAAGCTGCTTAACTTAATATTTTATCCTGGGTTTATCTGTTAATTCCTCTCTGGAACCTTAAGGAAAGAAGGGAGAAGTATAACTAACCCTATGAATTATATGAATTATTGGCTATTCAATGTCCCTTTCCTAGAGAGATAGTATAGTGTAATTAAAAATAGCATAATAATATCACAGTATTTTATTTGTATTCTAAAAATATGCAACATTATGTTCAATGTGCCTACTTATGCCTAATTCAGCATATTTAGCTACTTAAAACTTTCAGATGCCTTCAAAAAGAACAATCTGTTTTCAGTAAGCCTTAGGATGTAAGGCATTCCTACCAAATATCTTGTTAATTTGTTTGGGTTATACTTGACTTTACAGTCTTGGGGCAAAACCATACAGTTTAAAGTAAGATTTTTTTTAATTTTTGACATTATGGAAGACAAAACAGCACACCTGATAAATATGTAGCCCTGTAGAAAAGTTGCTGAGGGGGAGGACACAACGTTTTCTAGAAATCTGCATTTGTGGCCTGTTCAAGTGCCCCTCAGAAATATTTTATCTGAGTTTAAAAAAAAAACCAAACTCAAAATGGAAAATGATAGAAGGGCTTATTTTTCTGAAAGATTTTTCCAAAAATCAAACAAACAGCAAAACTTGTATTATTCATTGTTTGGCTTTTAGTGGGTGTTGCAGCTAAATTACTACATTAATTATGAAAAAACCCTCCTTGTAATGGTAGTCTTTTTTTTTTCAGGCAGTAGTCTCAAAATGCAACTTTTACATTATGTTTTCCTTTGAAAATCAGGCCGTAGTCCCAAAAATTCTTTTTTAAAAGTCTCAAAAAATAAACTGGCAATCGATTAAACAACAGAGTAAAAGTTCATTTGGCTTCTGGTCTGTAATTTTGTAGAACCTGGATAAGCCAAAAAATTATATAAAGTGAATCTCAAAACTCAAAACATTTATTTGCAGTTGGCAAAAATCAGTGTTTTCATTTTCAAGGATTTCATCTTCTTGCTATTTAATTGGAAAGAACTTTCCCCATGGGCTTTAGATCAGATTTAAGTCTCTACTGATGATGTGAGGGTTTATAGGGGTTTGTTGTTATTGATTTGGAAGAAAGTTTTATGTGATTATTAGGAACTCCTTCAAAACCTTCCCTGTCCTCCTCACCTTACCCCTTCTTGCCCCTGTAAACCTGTGCTGAAGCTTTTGGAGCAATTGCAGATCAGTTCTGGGGAATAGATTTCATTTCTGTCCTAACTTTTCTTTAAGCAGCTGATTTATTGTGTGCACCTTCCTCCCACTTCTCTCATACCAAAAGATGTGGGTATTTAGGTAGCAGCCATTTATCTTCCTTTTTAAGTAAGTTACTGGACTTTGACAGGGGTTTTTCTCTGTCCAAACACAGTAAGTATTTTCACAGACTTGATGCACTGCAGTGTGGAAGATGAGAGTAACACTTGTGTGCTGGTTAGAAATCCATGCTTGGAAAAATTCAACCAGGGGAAGTGAAGTATCTTCTGGGATTTTGCTGTCCAGTTTTTTAACAAAACCAGGTTGCCTCTGGTTGCACTCAAATTATTTTCCATACTTTGTTCCAGTAGGTTTTATCCTGTTTAGGAAAATATTTCTACTTATTCAGTCTTTGAGGATAAAAGTCCCATTCAAAGGGGGTACTGGCTAATTCTGTATTTATCACATTAAATACAGTATAGATCTTAATTGTAATTGAATGTGTGTTTAGTACTTCATGAGCATTTGGATGTCCATAAAAAGTTCCTGATTATGCTTGGGGTTTTAGTTAGATTTTCTACACATTAGGTCTAACTGGAGGCAGAGTATTTTATAAGACTTGATATGAAGAAACAAAAGAACGGGTTAGATCAAGCTTAGTTCCCAGGGGGGTTGATGTAGGGGAAGACTTTCTGTTTGTTTTATCCCATTTCTGTAACAGTTACTAATTTAAAAAATGTCTGATATCCCGTTTCTTTGATCAGTTTTTCTTTAGTTAGTGCAGGTTTTGGTTCTCCAGCCATTGTGTCTCATCCCACACTAACATCTCATAAACACTTCTCCTGGGCATTCAGACAAGTGTGGGTTGTGTTTTGTAGGTGAAATGAAGACTCCAAAGCGCAGGCAGCCCTTTGTGCCCTTTGCTCTGAGGAATCACACTGGATGCACTCTGTGGTTTGCCACCCTGACCACAACCCCGACCCGGTAAGGACCTGCTGGGGCATCACTTCAAACATATTTGTCTGGTTTCACTTCCAGGTCAGCCAAACCCTGTTGTTTGCAGGGCTTTTGTTCTGCAGAGACACATAAGCAAGTCTCAATTTTAGTTGAGCCTCTTCCTTGGCACTGAGATAGTTTTACTACTTAAAAAAAAAAAATAATTTGTTTTTTTCAAGAGGCCCAAAAGAACATGAAAACCAGTCAGATACATTCATGATGTGAATGTGTTCACTAAGGACTGAGGCAGAGTAAAAAGCACTTGTCACTTGAAGTAGCCAGTTTGTAAAATGCTGTGATTCTCTTCCCAGGGCTGCTCTGTCTCACAGTGGGAGCCCAGGTGTTGTTCCTGAGGAAAACGGGACGTTGCTGGATGATGCCCATAATGTCAGTGAATGGCAAGAAGTTATCACTGGGGAAGAGATTCCATTTGAGTTTGAAGCCAGAGGGAAACTCAGACACAGGTGAAGTTTTACACACTTACATATGGAACACGTGGGATCATAGTTGTGAGGGCACCAGCAGGTGTTACATTAAAAGTAGATTTTTTTAAAAAAATCCCCTCTTAATATTTAGTTCTTATTTTTAAAGCTTTTTTACAGAGGGAAATTATGAGTTCTCCAGTAAGCAGCATCTATTGCTATTAGTGGCAGCTGTTCCTAAATGTAATTTGGATTATTATGAGCTTTTAGAAAGACTTGGGACCCTCAATTACAAAACAATTTCCTTTATTCTAAAGGACTGGGGCAGGGGGTGGTGTTGGTTGTTGAATGTATTATCAAAGATAAAAACTTGTTGACAAATATGTAGCACACTTCTATTTTTGCTTATATGACATAGTTGTACTTCTGTGTGTTCATTAGGGAAGGCAGAACAATTAGAGAGAATTAGTCTGTCTTTATCCATGAAACAGAAAAACTCCTGAGACTTTTTAATGCTTCAGTGAGATTCTTTTTTCAGAATCCCTTGGTCTGAAGTGTTTAATGTTTACACTGTATAATAATGCTTAATTGTAAATTATCTTGGTCTGGCCTGGTAGGCACACACATGATCTGAGGATTCACCAGTTGCAAGTGAGAGTCAATGGCTGGGAAGAAGTGAGCCCAGTGTCTGTGGACAAAGTTGGAACGTTTTTCCGATATGCTGCACCAGATAAGAACTCCTCCTCCTCCACTGTAAGTTCTGATGTTGAGGGGTTTAGGAAAATGTATAAATGTATAATTTAAGGGTAATGATGGCTGCAAGATTTTGACCTAAAAGTAGCTGCTGTGTGAGATTGACCTCTTTCCATTTAGCTTGCATTGGGAGAGTTTGGAGATGCTGGGCTCTAATTAGCAATTTAATGTGTAACAAAGCCCCAGACAGAGCAGTCAGCAGTTAGTCTGTGCTTGGCAGTCAGAGCTCCCAGGGACAGAACTAACATATTAGTGACAGGGCCATGGACTCCTGGAGACCGAGCCTTAAATCAGCCCAGCATTTCAGCAGCTATTTTTATTTCTTTTATTGCAGGAATGCTTTTCATGTATTTAATTTACTTAAAATAAACAAAACCGGCAATTTCCTGTAAGCCAAGAGATTGTTGAAATATGTGGCTGCTTAGATAAAATATACTTGTCATGAAGGGAAAATGCAGTTGTAATAATCAGGCTGGCATTTCTTGGAGGCTCAGTGGTAAAAATGATTTTGTGGATTTCAGAACTAGCTAAGTTTTGAGAGTAGTTACTGGAGGTTGTTGAGCACTGGAGAAGTAGAAGTTGAGATCTTTTTGGTATAAAACAGAATTTAATTTCAAGATACTACTGACAAGAGCCAGTGCTCTCTTATTTGCATTGTTTCTGATATTTTCATATTGAAGCATAAAAAGCATCATCTCTCTTTAACTTGAATATTGAAGGGAAAGGATGCAAATTGAGAATTGCTGTTCAGGAACATCTTTTGGGGAATTCTTCTTTACAATAAACCCTTCTTTTAGCTTCACTTCTTTTTAAACCAGTGTTACAAACAGGCTTTGCTAATCTAGTTCTGACATGATTCCAAGCTGTACTGAAGATCAGAAGCACAGTGATGAAAGTTTATTCTTCTCTAGTAAGGTTCTATATTACAGCTGAAATCAATGTCTTTAAAGCTGAACAACTTTAACTTTCTTGTTTACTTTCCTCTCAGCTTGGAAGCCCAATAAGTAGAACAAATATAATACATCCACAAGTCTACGTGAGTATATATTTTCATTTTTTGAGAGCTACTTAAATAAGACCAAAGAATTCTACAAGTGAACTGGCTTTTCCATCCTTGTAGAACCTTTTCAATAGAAACCAAACAAAAGTCAAGCAAACAAAATGGACTTTCAAATCAGAACAAATGTATGATTTTCCATTCCTCACTAGTATAAACGTTTTAAGAATGGGTCTTAAATTCCAATATGTGAATTCTAGCACGTAAATGCTAGAATATGAATTGTTTTTTTCAGGATTGAAGTGGCAATGACTTCATGTAATGTAGGAGGGAAAACACTACAGTAGAAGGGTGAAGAAAATGTGGATATTTTAAGAAAGCTTTATATTATTTTCTAGTTTAGATAGAGGGAGTAAGTGTTAAATATATAAGACTTGGAATTCAAACTCCATGGATTTATAAAATAATGTAATAGTGAGGTGATGTGTAGTCTTCTTTTAGGATCTGTATTACTCTTAGTTGAACTTCTGTTGTTTTGAAAAAGATAATGGAGTTAGTGGTATGTAGAATTGCTTTCTCATAGTTAATTTTACTGTGTTTTGAGGGAGAGGTACAGGATTATAAGGGATTATTATTATTAAACTATAGAGACCCGAGGAGTTGCACGTGGTTGGACTCAGTTTTCCTCCAGCAGTTACTTCCACATTGAGGTGCCCCTCTTCTAGATATATTCATTACCTGAGCTTTTTAATGCTTTTAAATATCTTCCAGTTTTCTTCATTGCCTCCAGTTCGTGTGGTGTTTGAAGTCAGCATGGAGGGCGGTGCCCGGAAGGTGATAACGGTGCGCTCGGCCTTGATGGTGAAGAACAAGCTGGAAACTCCAATGGAACTGAGACTGGACAGTCCTTCTGCCCCTGACAGTAAGTGCTGTGAACTCCTGGGCCCTAAATTCCTGTAGTATTCCATACATACTGTGGGAAGTGTAGCTTTCTCCCCAAGAAGATTCGCCACTGTCCGTGATGGTTCACACCAAAACAGAGCTCCCTGGAGAGAAAATGGGTGTTGTTAAGAAGGAAATAATCAACAAGGTGAGCTAGAGGATCCATTAGGATTTTTCCCCATCAGGGAAAGCTGAGACTCTGTAAATACTGCATCTTATTTCTGTGTGTAGCAATGTTATCTCTTTTAACAGCATTCTGGAAAGTTTTCCCTGCAGAGGTGTAGTGTAGAAATGTCGTGATATGTTGACAATGTGCCCAAAATGTATAAGGAATGAGGCTTTTTGAAATAAACATTTTCACTAAAGCATCCAAGGGAAAAAGAATTCAAATTCCAGCAAGTTTTTGGGCTGTTTCACCTAAATTTGTCTGCTGCCAGATTGTTAATAGAGCTGAAAATAACAGGTTGGTGTTTGAAATGTACATAAAGTAGGAAGTGATTTATATTAAAGTGAAATGTGTTGCTTCAAAAATTTGAGACGCACTACTTCAAAATTTTATGGTTTTCAGTAAAGGGGCCTGTCTTGATATGTGTGTGTTCTTCTCTGCTTGCAGAACCTGTGGTCCTTCCAGCAGTTATGCCAGGAGATTCCTTTGCCATTCCATTACATCTGACATCCTGGCGTTTGCAGGCCAGGCCCAAAGGAATGGGAGTCTTTTTCTGTAAGGCCCCAATTCACTGGACTAACGTTCAGAAGACAACAGAGGTGTGCAGCAGCAAGAGGGAGTGTCACTCCATGGAGTCTGAAAACAGCAGGTTTTTCAGGTAATTAAGACCTAATTCTTTTTCTGGAAGCTCTGTTATCTTCTTCTGAACTAATTAACAGGAAAGAAAATGCTTAGAGGTGAAAGCTGCTGCAGTTTTAATGGGATGTTTTGTTTGGTCTGTTAAGAGGTGAGAAAGCAGTGAAGTGTAACTGCTGCATTTCTGCAGGGCTCCTTGAAGCCCCTCTGAGAATACAAAGCACAGTGTTAATATTTATGGTAAAAAATAAAAGATTAGAAAATAGAATGTAGACTTAAATTAACTGCTCTGTCTCACTGAGGATAACAAGTGCTTTGCCAAAGGAGTGTTCACAAATACTCATTCTTTATCTTCAATGTCCTGTGCTCTGTTCTGAGTCCAAAAATGTTGCTGCATAGTAAGGACTTAATGGAATTTTGTGGTTTTCTGATATGGTTGATTTCGGGTTGCTCTGTATTTAGGAAATACTAGAATAGAGATTATGGAAGCTGCTCAGGAAATGACCTTTGCACACCATGTGGTTACTTCTGTGTGTCAGCTCCATAGTTCATTTCTTAATATGCTGCTTTTGAACGTATCACAGGGAGGCAAATGCACAAATTATTTAAAATGAAGATTTACTTTGTCAATTTTTTCTTAACTAATGGAAAACCAAAGTGTCAGGTGGTCAGATGTATCTACTGGGAAGAAGGACACAGTCAACATTTATTTTTCAGAAAATGATTATAATTTACTTTAATAGTTAAAATCTCTTAGTAATAGTTAAAAACATATTTTTGCAAGTCTATGGAAGCTGCTTTTATAGTTGGTAACCTGTAAAAGCCATTTTCTGTTACATCTCTGAACAGACCAGGTTTTTCTGAGTGACTAAATTAAGTCTTTGATTAAAATCTGGAAACTCCTGTTATCTTAATGTCAGGCATAAATACAAAATACCTTATGGTCAAACGACAAAGTGATTAGGTGAAGAACAACTCTAAATGCTGTTTTTCTTATCAATTCTGAAGTTAGAGCATGTTAGAGGATTTAGTGCAACAGGATTCAATTGCCTGCCAAACTCACTGACTTCTGTGTCTGCCTTCCCAGGTTTTGTGTGGCTATAAAGAAGGAGAATTACCCTGACTACATGCCTTCCAGCATATTCTCTGACAGTGCTAAGCAGATTTTCAGGCAGCCTGGGCACACGATTTATCTCCTGCCAACGGTGGTGATCTGCAACCTGCTCCCTTGTGAGCTGGAGTTCTACGTGAAGGGTTTGCCCATCAGTGGGACCCTGAAGCCTGGCAAAGAGGTGGCCTTGCACACGGCTGACACGTCCCAGAACATTGAGCTCGGTAAGGTTCTTGTCCAGGTACTGTTCTCTGACCCTCAGTGTACCTCAGTACCTCAAAGGAACCTTTATCTAAAAGGAACTATGGTGCAGAATAGAAAAATATAAAAATGGACAGCATTTATATGATTATTTCATTGGCTTGCGGGGTTTCTTATATTTAATAACCAAGTGCACACATTCAAAAAAAAAAGAGAGTACTGATATTGCCATCATTCCCCCAAATCTGTCAGCTGTCTTAGTCTGTTCCTTGTTCAGCTCTTTTCTTGTTTTCCTGGGAGTGGAAACAGAAACTGGAGAGATCAGTGATAAAGAAGGGAAATAAATAAGTTCCCAATGTTTTGGGTGACTTTGCTTGTTTTTTTTCTAACAGAAAAAGTTGGTGTTGAAAATACATACAGAATTACTCAACACTGGCTGGAGTTGTGATGCCTAAAGCAATAACTAGCCCTAAGCAGGCTTCCTTACAGAACCTTTTTTGTTGTTTTTGACCTGAATTGTGGCATTTCTTCCTGAGGTCAGAGTTTACTACGCTGGGCAGATTTTAAAGTTAATCTGGGTATGAGCTACACGAAATATTCAGAAAGATCAAGTCCCATGGAACACCAACCTCAACACTTAACCAGGAACCAATGTTTCTGTGTGGGTGATGTTAGGTTTGGTTTGGTTTGGGTTTGTTTTCACAGGGGTATTGCTGGAAAACTTCCCAGTCTGCAAAGAGCTGTTGATTCCTCCTGGGACACAGAACTACATGGTGAGGATGCGACTGTACGACGTCAACAAACGGCTGCTCAACCTGACCATCAGGATTGTGTGTCGTGCTGAGGGCTCCCTAAAAATACTCATTTCAGCACCATATTGGTTAATCAACAAAACTGGTGAGTTTTGCTGCGGTCATGAACTGGGAAATGAAGATGTCCTCTGCAGTATTTTGATTTGCTTTCTGGCCAAATAGAGCTTCTAAACACTACTCAAGAGGAATTAAAGTTACAGGAATTAATTATTTTAGTAGTGCCAGCAGCCACTGTTTGAGGAGTGTTACAGGTAACTGACACATTTGAGTTGCTACATTACAGATTTTCAAACAAATAAATCAACATAGATTAGATCACTGTTAAAATGTGGGGTTTCAAAGACTGAAATGCTTTGAGAAAGCAATGGGTCTGACTTTGAGTCTGTGTTAACCTCCACTGGCACTTTCAGCCCCCATGACCTGCAGCTGTTTTAAACAGGTTAAATGAAGAACTAGGAGGATACAGGCAGACTAATGGATAATCCTGCAACCAAAATATTTTAGGCTGTTCCTTAATTTGAAGTAGTTTCCACCATTCTCATTTTAATTTGTTCACAAGTGACTTGTACTTTAACACTCTTTTTATGTGTGTGTGTGTTTAACTTAAAGGATTACCGCTGATCTTCAGACAAGATAATGCAAAAACAGATGCTGCTGGGCAGTTTGAAGAGCATGAGCTTGCTAGAAGCCTCAGCCCTCTGCTGTTCTGTTATGCTGATAAAGAACAGCCAAACTTGTAAGTAAGAAGAGCAATCAGGAGGAACTTTACAAAGATGAAAGTAATTCACAGATTGGGTGCTGATACATCAATATGAGGATCATGTAGGAAAAGCCCTTCCCTGTTAAGATGACCCGTTATTAAGTTTTTAATACAGAAATGAGCACACTGGATCTTTAGACATTTCCTACTGAAAATTCCTTGGTTGGCTCATTCTGTTGTGTCAGAATTTATTGGAAATTTTATTATTTTTTTCTTTCAAGGATAAAATAGACTCTACTGTTGTTGTGATTAATCAGCCTGAAAGTTGCCCAGCCCTTTACATGACATGGCCACTGAATCCTGACCAATGTGATGAAAGAGCTTATGGCAGAAATGCAGAATGAACCACACAATAAGAGATTTATCATGAATTTTAAGGCTATTATATTCAGACACAGGTGTTCTTTTTGCATCTTGGGCATGTGTTTGATTACCACAATCATGTTGTTATCTGATCCTTTATTCAAAGGAGTAAATCTTTGTGGTTTTTTCTTATCTTTAGCTGTACAATGAGGGTTGGAAGAGGAATCCATCCTGAAGGCATGCCTGGCTGGTGCCAGGGATTCTCCCTGGATGGGGGCAGTGGTGTCAGAGCCCTCAAGGTGATCCAGCATGGAAACAGGCCAGGCCTCATCTATAACATTGGTAGGTGGTGACAGGAATATTGGAAGAATCCAGAATCCTGTATAACTCTTGGTGAGACAAGATGTCAGTGGCACCAGAAACAGAAAAATTGCAGCAGAGAAAGATATGTTGTTAAAGGTTTTTGAGGGTCCAGAGAAAATTATTAAACAAGGAAATAGTATTCTAATTATTTTTATTTCTTTATTTTAATTTTATTAGCTTAAAAATCAGTTTTCTGTTATTTTTTACATTTCAAAACTGAGTGTTAATAACTGCATTTACAAACTCTGCTGCCTGTTTCTCTGTCTTTATTCCCCCTGTGGGTTAATTCCAAGTACATCTGAAATCCCTTCATGTTACTCTGATAATTTTGACTGCCTGTGCACTGTAACTGTTCAACCACGTGCTGCTTCTGTGAGTTTTGCTTTGTACAGACTGATGTGCAGGAGTGCAGCTTCTGGCTCCTGGTGTACAGAAAGCACAATTTCTCCATAAGGTTTTAGTTTTTAATTAAATGAGAGTTTGGAAGTTACTTCACAATTATTTTTGAGGAATTTTTCATATGTTTAAAACTGAAATAATTACTTGCATTGATGTGATTGGAAATAGTTTTGGGGCTTTTTATCTTCAGTGGTTATGGTCTCTACATTGTACTTGAGAAACAGAGGGTGACAGATGATCTAAAATTACATTTATTGTTTAATGTGTCAAAACATGGCAGTGGTGTGGCACAAACAGTGCATCTCAGGAACCCAAGAAAGAACTTGTGCTCCGTGAAATATATTACATTTTATTTCTTTTCTTTTTGAATAATAGCTTTATTTTACCTTGGTTTCATTAGGTATTGATGTCAAAAAAGGCAGAGGCCGTTACATTGACACCTGCATGGTCACCTTTGCTCCCCGTTACCTGCTGGACAATAAATCCAGCTACAAACTGGCCTTTGTCCAGCGGGAATTCGCCAGAGGGCGGGTAAGAAGATTCCTGGGGGTCATTTTCAGTACAGTTCTGTAGTTAATCATGAAAAAGAACAAATGTCGTTCTTGAAAGTATTGTTGGTTGGTTATGGGGATCTTTCTCATTATTCCTGACAGAATAATTGCTGTGTTGGTATTTGGGAGGTCTGTAGATTAATACTAAGGTTTCAGTACCAGGATTATTTACCCGTTTTTTCCTGATTTCTGTCCTAGGGAGCATCTAATCCTGACGGATACATCTCCACCCTCCCTGGCTCCAGCGTCGTGTTCCACTGGCCACGGAACGATTATGATCAGCTGTTGTGTGTGAGGCTCATGGATGTCCCAAACTGCATTTGGTCTGGGGGCTTTGAGGTCAACAAGAACAACTCATTCCACATCAACATGAGGTAGCTGTTCTATAAAAATCTTCTGTAACGTGCCTCTGGTCTTTGATGGAGGCAGATGTTTAATCCTCGTTCCACATCAGGATGGGGTAGCTGTGATCTGTAAATCTTCTGCAGAGTGCTTCTGGGTTTTGATAGAAGCAGCTGTTTCATGCTTAGGACTGCAGGTAATGCAGAGCAGAAGCTTACCTGTGTTGCACCTTGCTCTTTTTCCAAGGGACTCCTTGGGAAAATGTTACTTTTTGAGAGTAGAGATTACCCTGCAAGGAGCCACGTACCGCATCGCCTTCAGCGACACCGACCAGCTCCCGCCGCCCTTCCGCATCGACAACTTCTCCAAGGTAAAAGAACAGAAAACCCACTTTTTTTCCCCTCTATTTTTAAGGAAAAGTAGTCCTTGATATCTGTTAGAAGAGAGAGATGAGCGGCTTGTGTAATGAAATAAAATTAAAGTTTGTGTAGCAAGAGGTCTTTGTAGTAACTGTGTTTTTCTGAAGTTCTAGTGAAAATTGGAAGCACTTAATTACATCTTGTTCAAATAATAGTGCTAATGTTGTGGCTTTCCTGAATGCCTTATAAGTCTTGCAAGGAAGAGCATTGTTACTGAGGAGAAATTGTTCTGGGGTGGTAATTTGAAATCTGTTCTAGTCTCCTAATTTAGATTTAGGAGGGTTTGAGATGCTGCCATGGAATTGAAGACGTTTTGAACCACAGATGACAGATAAAAGCAAAGATGACATTTCTCAACCCTTTAAGACTGTTTTTAATTGAGACCTGAATGGAAGAATTTGCATATGAAAAAGATGAGGGGAAAAAAAGAAGTGCTCTTTTTTCAGCTCCTGTGATCAACTCCTGGCAAATGAGCAAATGGCAGGAAAAAATCTGCCTGATGAACAATTCCTGTGGGAAACAAACTCCTCTTTCCTACCTGTTGCAGGTCCCAATTGTGTTTAACCAGCACGGGGTGGTGGAGCCCAGGCTCTCCACTGAAGTGAAGCCCATGACCTCCCTGGATTATGCCTGGGACGAGCCTGTCCTGCCCCCCTTTATCCTGCTGACAGTGAAGGGGGCAGGCTCCTCTGAGGTTGTCTGCTGCATGAACGACTTCCAAGACAGCAAGCAGCTTTACTATGAAAACTTCATCTATATTGCTGCTACATATACCTTCTCAGGGTAATTCTTTCTATCTTAGATGAAAATATTTTGAGTGTTCATGGTGTTCAGCAAGCTTTGCATTAATATTCTCTTAGTGGTGGCCATTCCAAAATTTTTCAAATGCAGCTAAACTTCTATCAGCCAGCAGAAGAAATGCCAAATTCAGAGTTGTCTGGCAGTCAGTAATCTGTGTATCTTACCTCATTTGATCATAGTACCTTTGTTTTAGAGCCTGGCATTGTTTATTCTGTCACACGGTGAGAAAGATTAAGGCTGTGGCATCTGCTGTGACCCCACTGTCTGATCTGGGAAGAGCAGGGATGGTTGGGGTCCTCTCTGGGGACTTCATTTTTATTGGTGTCTAAAGGACACTTTACCACAGTTCCCACCTATTTACAACATGCCTGTGAAATGTAAACTTATGTAAAATAGCTTATATGCTGTTGAAAACAACTCTGGGAGAGTGAAACAGGCTTTGTTGCTTTCCTCAGTATAAGGTAGAAAATTGTCTTTGGAATTCATCTGTTTTGCCTGTGAAGTTCCTTGTTGCAGTGAGAAATCAAAGCCTCTTTTAAGAATGCACTCAAATTGACAGCTTGCACTGGTAATTCCTAACAAGAGGGGAAAGAAACCAATATAAATTTATGTCTGATGGGCTGTATTGGAAGTGTCAACTTCCTTGATTCAGTTCTAGTACAAATCTAATTCAAACTACAGAAGCAGCAGCTACTCTGAATAATCATGATATTTTCTTGGTGTTCTAGTTTACAGGAGCCAAGTGTAAGACCAGTTGCTTCAAATAAGGATGTTGCAAATGCAGAGCTTGTCCTTGATGTTTCTCCAAAGACTCAAAGAGTTGTGCTGAAAAAGAAGGTACCAAGACACATTTGTTTTATTTTTTTAAATGCTGTTGCTCTGTGCTGAAGTAAAATCAAATGCTGAGAGTAGGACAACATAAAAAAAAAGAGTTCTAAGTTTTAAAGGGTGGAGACAGGCTCCAAAGTGACAGGTTATTTTGAATTGTGGTGGTGCTTCTGTATAAGACTTTTATGGGGATAAAGATGGCAGAAAAGGGAATTGGAATAAAAGTAGTAAGGAATGTTGTAAATGCCTCCAAGACAAGAGTGTGGTAACTGAATGTTGGATATTCTAATGAAGTTACAAGGTTTCATGGTAACCTAAGTCTTCTGTTTCTGGACCTCTTAAAAAATAGAAACTGTATTTAAATATTGTTCAGATTAAAGAACACCTTGTAAATGCAGCTCTGCATCTCACTGCTAGTGTGTGATGCATATTCATTGAATATCAGAGTTCCATTAGAAGTCTTTATCCAAACTAGTTCCTAATTCCAGTTCAGGCCTCTGAAGTTAAATATATACAAGTCACTGCAAGAATTATAATTCAAAGCCTCTGATAGCAAAACAGAAGAAAACTACTTGCTCTGTACTGTGTTTAAATGTCGAGTTTTTATGCCACAGGAGCCAGGAAAGCGCTCCCAGCTTTGGAGAATGACAGAGACAGGAATGCTTTGCCATGAAGGTTCTTCAGTTCCTCACAACCCCCACAAACCCTCCCCTCGCTCCGAGGACTCCAGTATGATTTTGGATATCGCCGGCCTGGCAGCTGTCACAGACAACAGGTACTGCACATCCAGCTCCTCAGGAAACTGCTGGAGGTTCTAACTGAACACAGTTCATATGATATTCTGTGAATAAGGAAAGAAATTGTTCTGAAGGCATGTGGAAGGGCTGGATTTTACCCGGTTTTGTAAACAAACCTCACGGTCAACCTGCGTGACTTGGAAATACTTTTCAAAAGGTGGCTAATGCATTTTTAGCAGGTTAAAAGAGCACTTCAGGAAAGTGAGCTGGAGCAAAATAAATGTTCACCATTAACGCATCTGCAGAGTAAATCCCCCTGAGCTCTGGTGCTTCCCTGCAGGTACGAGCCCCTGATGCTGAGAAGGCCCGACCGCCGGCGCAGCACGACCCAGACGTGGAGCTTTCGGGATGGGAAGCTGACCTGTGGGATTCATGGACTTGTTGTCCAGGTCAGTACTGATCTTCTGTTTGTTGCTGATAGAAATGACAGTCATTTGGGTTTAGTATTGAAGTGAACTAAAAGCTTCGAGGCCAGAGTTCGGGATACAGAGAAGAGCAGACTTGTGTAAACAGCTTGTGTTTTAAATTCATATTTGAATATTCTTATTAGTTTCAAATAATTAAACATCTTGCACTAATAATTAGAAAAATAATTGACTTAGTGCCATGATATTGCATTGATCATTTTGTGATCAGTAAGTTACTAATTGAAGAAACCAAAAAAGCCCTGTGTTGCTGTTTTTAGGTGTTGACTCAGCAAGGATTTACTCACCTGCAGATACAGAGTTCATCTTTTAAAAAGCTTCCTGTCATTTTGGAAAACTTTTCAGGAAGGACTTTCCCATGTCCATTGATGATGTGATAGCTTCAGTTTTAAATTAAGTGGGAATACTTAATTATCAATCTTGGCTGCTTCTTTTAGCTGCCAAACTGATTAAACATGAGTTACCAGAAGCTTTAATAATAGTAAGTAAAATGCTGCTGGAGTGCTCTTCTTTTAGTTCTGAAGAGTGAAGAGAGCAAAGTAAAATACACTTTTAAATTAATGTATGTAAATAGTTATCTAAAGTTTTTACTTATCGATTATCTAAGTTTTTTCCTTACTCTTTTTTCTTTCTCCAGGCAAAGGGAGGAATGCTGGGTCTTCATGATGGAGCTGAAGTTGTTCTAGGTCCTGATACTTCCCTTGAACTTTTGGGGCCAGTTCCACCTGAACAGCAGTTCATGAACCAAAAGATGAGGCCTGGCTCAGGAGTCCTGGCTGTGAGAGTCATCCCAGATGGGCCAACAAGAGTTCTGCAGGTGACTTCATTCATTAACTAGAATGAAGTTCTGTTATTTGCTTGTACTTGCAATACTTTTTTCTTTATTACATCTTTAAATCTTTACAAAAAACTGCCTTTATAATGATATGAGGGGGGAGGGAATATCATAAAACCAGAAATAGTTACCACAAAAGCTTTCACTGTACCTATTTTTTTTAGAAAAAGATAATTTTATAAGGTAGGACAATGTAGCTGTTATTTACAGATAGGAAAGTGATCATTTGGTAATTGATTTGTTTTCAGATAACTGATTTTAACCAGCGCAGAAACGATCGTTTGTTCAGTGAAGGAGATGAACTTCCAGTTACGGAGCAAGATCTGCGCAAGCTGAAAAGCCCAGACACAGAGCAGGAGTTGGAAGTAAGATTTTATAACCAGTACCTGTCCCTTTTATTTATCATTTTCCTTTCCAGATTGTAGGGAGGGGGTGGTTGGTCATTAACTTCTCCCTGTGATGGTCAGTCTCTCTGGAGATGAGTCTGAAAAAATAACTTCTTTGCAGAAGTGTGTATTTGGTACCACAGTGTTGGTTTGCTAGTGGTAGTTGGTTTTTTTTTCTTTTTCTCAGGTTCTTGTGAAACTTGAAGGTGGAATAGGATTGTCTTTAGTCAACAAAGTCCCCGAAGAGCTGGTGTTTGTAAGCCTCACAAGAATTAATGTCCACTACACACAGCTCTCGGCGAGTCAGGTGCTAGAGCTCAGCGTGCATGACATACAGGTATTTTGAAACAAATTTATTTATTTATTCACGGGTCTTCTTCAGTTTTCGTTGTCACAATAAGTTTGAAAGATACTTAAAACTGTTTCTGAGATTTCTGTTCCTAAATATCATTCTTTTTTCTGTCTTGTCCACTCTGCAGGTGGACAACCAGCTTATTGGCACCACACGGCCTTTTATGCTCTTTCTGACGCCCAAGATGAGTGAGAACGAGCCCCTGGAGACTGGGCCTGCTGTGCAAGTCAATGCCATGAAATTCCCCAGTAAAAATGCCCTGACTGACATATACAAGGTAAAACACAATGTTTTGTTTGTGCCAGGCAGGTATTACTTTGCTTAAATGACCTTTCCTCTTCCTAAGTTTCACTTAATTCAGTGATTCGTGAAATACACTTGGTTGAATTAATACTGAAGCTTAAAGGACACCATGTCCACGGTGTTTAAAGCTACAGTACAGTGATGAACAATGATAATAAATAAGTTTAAAAATGTAACAAACAAAACAGCTGATTTCAGGGCTGGAAAACAGTGAAGCAGGAGATTTTGAAGTGTTAGGATTAGGTAACGAAGCACAATGCCTTCTAGAAAATTGAAATAGTTGTAGGTAACTTGCTGTAACAAGTAGGTAACATCACTAGTTGTGGGTAATTTGAAGTGAAGAGAGCTACCAAAGACATTTTGAAGGTGGGAATTTTGCTACGAATCCATTCAAGTGAAAATATTCCGTTGAACTAGAGCACGTTGTCCTTTTTAATAGCTTATATGGATTATATTTCTGGTGTTAATGCTGTAAACTGAGACTTGTTTATCTCTGTAGCATCTGATGATCACTGCCCGAAAGTTCACAGTTCAGATTGAGGAGAAACTGCTTCTGAAGCTCTTGAGTTTCTTTGGCTACGACCAGTCTGAGTCAGGTATGGGATTGAATTACAAGGAGCAGTTTTACAGTGCACACAAGTATTATGGTCTTTCCATAAAGTTCAAAACACCAGGAAGCTTTTGGCTGCTGGAACCTCCCAGTGTTGAAGAGAAGGCTGGAAATGCCTCAGTGGCCCCTGGGAAGCTGTTCTTGTGTGTTGGAGTCATTACAGTGCTCAGGTAACAGGCCCAGTACACAGTGGCTGGGCTGAACTTCTCTGCAAGGAGTTTCGTGTTCAGCTTCAGTTCCTGGATCTGGATTCATCTAAGCTGGGATAAAAGAAATCGTGTTATTAATTTAGCAAGCCACTTTGTTTAGTAATTTGTTTGGTTTGTTTATTTAACCCAAGGCTAGAAGTAGGATCCCTGTTAATTTGTTCCTTGAGCAACTCCTCTTGCTTCACTGGAGGAAGATTTTGTCTGTCTGACCTTTTAGTTGTGGCATGCATACCCTTGACTGTAATTGCAGTGTGAGTTTTCTTTCATTCATTGAGGCAAGACAGACCTCTTCAACCTTCTAATCTCATAGATGTTCTTCTAATCCTCCTATTTTAGGGTTTATCTGTACTTTGGAAACGTTCTGAAATGTTTGTTTTGGAGTGGCAATTGAAAAAGTCACTTGTATGATGCAGTAGCCTGTGTGCTGTTACATAATCACTGTCACAGCAAAAGAACTGGGTTTGGCATGATTTCCAAATGGGGCCAAGCCTACAGATGATGCTCCAGAGTTCTGTCCTGCTAATCCACAGTATCTTCTGAATTGTCTCTGAAAGAATAACAGCCTTACATTTCACAGAGGATTTACAGAGTTAGACCTCTAGTGATAAGGAAGATGAGAAAATGTGGAGTTTTGCTCTTATGCTTTTTACTACTCTGTCCTTTGTTTTGCTTTACCCTGATGCTTCTGCTGTTGTTTTGTTTCCTTACTTACTGTACATTATTTGTAGTTTATCCACTGATGGTGCTGATGTCATCCAAGATCCAGACAAAAATTATTTTATCATTTATAGTCAACGTGTTTAATTGTTCAGCCCGAGTTCATTAGGCTTGGTTATCTTTCATCTTTCCCCTGCCTTCTCACACCACCAGGATACCCTTGCTAATAACACAAACCTGTTAATGTCAATAACATTTGACTCACTCTCTATGTAAACTGATTTATTGAATATCATCCATTCTGCAGGGATAATTGAAAACTTGCTTTGTGCATTATATTCCTAGTTGAGTGCGTAAGGAATTACAGAGAAAGCAGAGAGGAAAACAGACTGTCAGAGCAAGACTGCCCAGTAGGAAACATTGCATAGTTATGTGTTATCTCCTTGTTTCTCTGTGCTGATTAAGATAAATTAGAAGTGAGATTAAAAGCTCAAATAACAGGTTTTAGAGATGCAGAGAGATCTGACAAAAAATTCTTGAGCCTCAGAGGTCAACTTGGTGTCACAAGGCATGAGTAATTCTGCTGGCTCCACCAGCAGTCACACATACTTCTTATTTGTAGAGAGCACTGTTAACTCTCCACAGAGTGTGCATTCCTAACCCCATATTTATTTATCTTTAATCTCTTCTGATTCCTGTGTTTTGTCTGGATGCAGAAGTTGAGAAGTACGATGAAAACCTCCATGAGAAGGTGGTTGAACAAGGGGGAGCACAAAAGCGATACTACTTTGAAAACCTCAAAATCAGTGTGCCTCAAATCAAACTGAGTGTCTTCACTTCCAACAAGCTCCCTTTGGATCTCAAGGTACCCCAGTGCATTCCCAGAGAGGGCTTCTGAGGAAAGAGGAGGCGATGGGAACAGAAACTTTAACTTAATAGTATTAATTTCCATTTACTCTTCCATTATGGAAGTTACAAACAGTAGAAGTGCCAATAAGTTCTGTTATTTAATTTGCATAATTTCCAGTCTCTTCTGTCATGCTCTTTCATTTTTCTAATTTCAGTTGAAGCACAGACAATGACTCACTGCTTTACAAAGGATCTTAGTTACAGTAATGGAAATGTAAAGAGCTTAAAGGGAATAACTATCATAAAAACAGAAGTTACTCAGAAATACAGGACAACTCCGAGTGTTTTCATCAAAAAAAATGTTTCATTGAAATTGGAGAATTTGCATGAACCCCATGCAATTTGGTTCAATATTAAAGTAAATTCAGATTGAGTGTGGATTTAGGTGGAAAATCTGGTCCTTTTCATGTGGTAATAAATCTGGCATGGTTGTTCAGTGAACCAGGGAGTCCAGATTATAGCAAGAAGATAATCTCATCCAGTGTTCCCAAACCTGGACATAATAAAGTGGCAATGGTCAGTTGCCGTTTTAATAATAATAATAATAAATTTAATATTTCAATCAAAAATATTTCTGTTCCCTCTGAGCTAATACAACTACTTTACTCCAATGTGGAAGAGTTGAAACAAAACCAACCAACCAACCCACAAAAAACCATCCCTACTGAACTGCTGCCTATTCAAAAACCAAAACTGAACACTGAACCAGACTTTTTTGTCTTTGATGTTAAGAACATCAGGATGTGCAGGCTTTTAAAGAAGTTTAGTTTTGTGTAATGAATGAGTATCTTACCAAGATGACCCAGAAGATCATCAGTCCTGCATTTTTGTATTGCTTTTACCAAATCCTCGTGCAGAGGACAGTTCAGTAGCCAGCTGGGATGTTCCTTAGCTGGGATGTTCCTTAGCTGGGATGTTCCTTAGCTGGGATGTTCCTTAGCTGGGATGTTCCTCACACTCCACAACAGCAGCAGTGTCCTGATTGTGTGTTTGCACTTCAACACAAAAACACCTAGCTCAAATGCACAGAGAGTTAATGGTGAGTGCCTTTAAGAAGCCAGGCACTGTGCACTCTTGGATTTCCTACCACCCTTGGAATAGGATTCCAGCTGGATACATCTTGGCAGCCCTCAGCAATGTTCCCAAGGGAAAGCCTGGCCTATACATTTTTCCCCCCTAATGATAACAGTCCCTGCCTGAGTTCTGTATATTGACTTTCACAGACAGAGTTCCATTCAGTTCTGTAGCACAGGAGAGTTCAGGGCAGGAGGCAGAGAATAATCACAGTAGAGCCTTTGTGGAAGTTTTTCTAACTACCTCTAATGTTCCTGGCTTGGACATGGCTGGCTGGTAATTTGGTGTAGACAGATTATTTTTATTAGGTACCAGTATTAACAAAGTTGCCTTATATAATATTTGATAGTTAAACAGGAAATTACTTCCTACCCAAGTGAATAATGAGGACTACTCTGGTTAGTCATCCATTTACTGAAAAAATAAATAGCTTCTTTCTTACTTGCAAACTTAAGTCAGACCTGTAACTTGCCTTAATTGCCTGCAGATGGCACAAAAATCGTGTTACTTACACCAGCAAGGCTTTGGTGATTAATGTGTAAAGATATAACACAAGTGTCGGGCTTCTTGTCTTCCTCAGATTGTCTAATGTTGGTAACTGTGCAGATGCATTATTAAGACCTGAAACAGGGGGGTTTCTGTCTTAAAAGATTAATTTTCTTGTTAGTTTTTCTATTGAAATTATTTTGTTTGTGTGTGTGTATATATATAGATGCGTAGCTTGTCCACCTTAAATGGGGTTTTTTATGTACAGATGGCCTATGAGCTAATTACAGTCTTGGTTTTCTTCCTTGAAAAATAATGGAAAAAGCTAGTTTAAAGAGTTTCAGTATACCATATAATGTCAAGAAATGAGCCTCAGGCTTACAGGAAATTATGTATGTTATTCCAGCTCATCCTGACACTTAATCCCTTCATAGAACTTCAGCAGGGTGGAAAATTTCCAGTTTTATTAAGGAAATTCATTTAGAGTTTGGTTTAATTGACCATTAGAGCAGTTATAGCAAAGTGCTATATGTGGAATATTGGACACATTTTGTTCTGAAATATTCTTATGAAGTGTAAGAAACATTGCATTGGGAAGTTTAGTGACTATGGAGTTACTGGAGGAACACAGTTCTAATAACTGATCATTGGTTACAAGTAAAAAGGTTATTGGGTGATTGCTCTCTATATCCAAGTGGTAAACTACTCCAGCAGCCTGAATGTTGGTTTGTTACCCATTCAAAGGTAAATTCCTTTGGGTGCTGTGAATGAGAAGTACAGAGCAAACTGAAAATGGCAATATCTTTTCTTCACTCAGGCACTGAAAAGCACGTTGGGATTCCCCCTGATCCGGTTTGAGGATGCTGTGATTAATCTGGATCCCTTCACCAGGGTCCATCCCTATGAAACTCAGGAGTTCATCATTAATGACATTCTGAAACACTTCCAGGAGGTAAATGTCATGGATTGTATTGCAGCACAGGCTGAACTTCTCTGGATTTGGGAGTTCTCCATTGAGGGTTGGGAGCTCTTCCCTGACTATTAAGTGTTAGTGCTGTGTTGCTTCTTTGGCATATGGAGTAGTAGTATCAGTGTTTCTAAGAATATACTACATTTTAAGATCAAACTAGGGTTGATCTTACTGGTATTTGTGTGTCCATTTCTCCAGTAAAACTACCTGGGTTGTTTTATGCTTCTGTTGTGGGTGGGATATTTTATCTTTTAATCAACCTTGCTGGTGTTAATGTGATTCATAAGTGATATTTCATTCTTCCTCTTGATTTTTACAGGAGCTGCTCAGTCAGGCAGCAAGGATCCTGGGTTCTGTGGATTTCCTTGGCAACCCCATGGGTCTGTTGAATGATTTTTCAGAAGGTGTTACTGGCCTTATAAAATATGGCAACGTGGGTGGGCTCATCAGGAACGTCACACACGGAGTATCCAACTCTGCTGCAAAGGTAATAATTGTGATATTAAAGTTGGCTACAGCAATAGGCAAAAAATAGTCAGGCAAGAAGTCAAATAGAATCACTGACCATGTTTAAATTGCCTTATGTCCTGTTTGTTTTGTGAAAATAGTGTTTGAAGTGTAGATTTTCTTTTCTTAAATGCTTTTTATACACATCTGAGGGATGCCAGAGACAGGAGTCAGTGACCCACTCAAGGCCTTATTATTGCTATTTATACACATACTTTGCAGATTGAATGCAGAAGTTAGCAGAGTGAGAACTAAAAAGTTGCTCAAGTGTGGCCTCATCTCCCAAGTGCAAATGAACAAAGTTGTATTATATTATGTATATAATCTAGATAGAGAAGAGAGCATTAGAGAAAGGTGGAGTATTAAGGGATTATTTAATGTATCAGGAGTTGCTAGCTCTTCTTTTTGGGAAGTGCTTAAGCTGATGTGAATAGCAATTATTATGCTGACACTTGAGGTTTGGGGTCTTTTATGCCACATAGCAACAAACTAAGGAATTCCTAGATTGCTTTGAATTTATCTTTAGTTTAATTCCAAAGTCTCTGCATGGTGAACATTCTTTTGTCCTTCCTGATAACAACTGGGAGAATTCAATTATATCAGTGGAAATAACTCTCTTTAGTGCCTGAGACAGGGAAGATCTGAGGCAGCAATGAGAAATAGGAGCATTTTGGATCATGGTTGGTTCTGTCCTGATACTGAGCAAACATATGTCCTTGAAATGTTTTTATTACATATATGATGTGTCAG
This sequence comes from Lepidothrix coronata, assembly GCF_001604755.1. Taxonomy (NCBI): domain Eukaryota; kingdom Metazoa; phylum Chordata; class Aves; order Passeriformes; family Pipridae; genus Lepidothrix; species Lepidothrix coronata. The sequence goes on along the minus strand of NW_016690378.1, from coordinate 1,442,347 downwards.
CATGAACTACTTCGTGGGCAGAACTGGAGCAATGCTTTCTTCCCATAAAGATGTGTTGTTAAAATTTGGTTTGGGAAAAATACTTTACTTTCTGTTATTTTCATTTTCCAACCTGGTAAGTTTGTACATGTGCACTGTAATGGTTTGTCCTTTCAGAACCTTATTTGTATAGAAGGAAAGCCACTTTTTTCCCCTAAAAGTAACTCAGAAGATGCGAAATGTAGAGTCTGGATAATTACAGACAGCTCAAGACTAGCATTACCAAACCCAGCCCATCACCAAGTGCAGAGCTGGAACTAACCCAGGGAGCTGAACCAAGAGCAAAGATGACATGCACCTTGTCTAATTCTCATTAGCCAATTTTGGAGAATTTCAAGAAATTCAGACAAAACACCATGTTGCTATTCCTGTCTTAATCCCCTGCTTGGTAATTCTGTAATTAACAGCACTGCAAATACAAGCTTGTCCAGGCAGTGTGGTAGAAGCTCCTGGAAGGCAGCTGTTTCCATCTGCTTTTGTCCATCCTTTCTCCTCGTGGTTGTAGTCTCTGGTGACCCATCCACTCCACCCAATAGAGTGTGTTTCTTTAGAGTTTCCTTTCTATAAAGTGTTGTTTCCTCATCTCAGTCACATCTGCAGCAACAGTCCCATAAATCTTCCTTTAAAAGGCACGAGCCTTCCTCTGTTTCCCACAAGGGCAAGGTCATTCTTTGAACTTCGGAGTCATTTGTAACCAAGGGGGTTGTGAAGGAAGATTTTCAAAGGCAGAAGGGCAGTTGGATGCTGAACTCCTTTCAGAATTCAACAGGAGCTGAGTGCCTGCTTCCCATTTATACCTTTGAAAGTCACCCCATGTACTGTTTATCTGCCTTCCCAGGTATTTTTTTCCTTCTCCTTGGTACATCCAAAATGTCTCTGTGATGCAGGTCTCACACAGTGCTCTTTTAAAACCTTTTTTAGTGGTTTATATATTTGTCCTTTCAGAACAAGGAGAGAATTATATCCTTTAGGAAGGCTTAATAGTACTTTATGGAGCTCCTTGATTACTCCTCCTTCCAAAGGTTGGATTTTAATTCTGCTACATAGAAGACAGTGGTTAAAAGGCTCAAATAGTCAGGATGAATTCTTCCTAATGTGTTGCACTGCTTTTAAAAATCTGCTAGAAAACTAAGCCAGGAATGTCCAAGTGATAAAAAATTGGCATTTCAAGTATAGTTTTTAGAACTTTTATCCTTTCTGTTCTACTTGTATATGCCTTATGAGTGTGTCTAAGATATGTAAAATATTGGTAAGGAAAATTACGTGGAGAGAAAAAAATAATTTGAATTGCCCAAGAGAAACAGGACTGAAGCAACAGCTCATTTTCATCTTGCTCTGGGTGCTCTCTGTAGGGAAGGTATTTTCAAGTATATTTTTACTGCATAAATTTTCACCTGATCTGGAGGTGCCACAGAGGGGCCTCGTCTTTGCAGCTTATTCTGTGGAGCTGGTAACTAAAGCAGCCAAAACCAGAGGAGCCTGTTCTGCCAAGGAACTGAGGGCTGGGAAAAATCCCCCTTTTGGTTGTTAAGAGTACCTGACTTATGAAGTGTCTAAAATAAAAACCTATCCTGGATTTTAAGATGAGTTAGGTATTATGGTGTGAGCAGATAGATAAACAGAGAATAATGCTGTAATCATTGCTTTAAAAGTAACACTGCTCGGCTGCAGCAAGAAGTAAGTATTGGAGTTGTATCTGGTTTTGTCATTTTATTGCTTTTCTATTTTATAGTTGTGCTGATTATCCCTGTAATGGCTTTTCCATGCATTTCAGAGCACGCAGTGGGTAATGCCTTCTTTCAAGTGGAGAGCTGCAGTGTATTTAAATTGGCACAAAACCTTAGGTTAAATAAAGTTCACTACAGACAGTTTTGTAGTTTTTATCCCTTGGAGACTCCGAGTTCTGTATTTTAAAAAGTTCTTTGATCCTAAATATAGACACCTGAGGGAATTTCATTCCCTCTGAATGGAGCCTTCTATAGTTGCCATATGCGTAGAAATCTCTCGCATTCTTGGCATCCACACTTTTTTTTTTTATTTCTCCCGTTAGGCAGGATGGAACTAAATCCTGAATTATTCCTGTTTCAGAGGTGTTTCAGTTAGAAATGAATACTGAACACTGAGTTAGCATCTGAACAAAACTGTGTTCTCCAAGTGGAAAATGTAGTGTGGTTGTATCTCTCAGTGGCAAATAGGTGTTATGATGACACTGAAATTCCTGGAAAGATTCATCAACTTGTCAATACTGTATTCAATTTGCCTGATTTCTTTCCACCCCTCCAAGGAATTCTGTTATCTTTTATGAATTATGAGCACATAGTAAAGTAACTGTTATGACTCTGAGGTTAGGCTTTATTTCTGGAGATAGATATATATATATATATATATAGATATAGATATAGATATAGATATAGATATAGATATATAGGATGGAAATAATTGTTGGGTCCCTCCCTTCCTCCTGAGAAAAAGAACTCAATGAACTTCTTGAAAGAGCTTAATTTTCATATTGAACTTTGAGGTTTCCAGTGAGAAGTTTAATTAGGCTTCTTAAGGAAAGGTAAGCCATCAGCCAGAGTTTCCTTGTTGGGTTTTTGGGAAGTGTGCAGGATTCTGGAAGGCTTCCTGAGGCTTGGGAGCAGGCACCTGAGATGCCAAAACTTACCTAGAGAGGAGTTGCAACAAATTGCATTGTTTTGTTTTCTTTTATGGCTGAGGAAGAGGCACAAATGAACTTCTGCCCTGGACTTTCATTCCATACATTTACTTTAATTCATTTCAGAGTACTGGCAGAGGTGTGTCAGTGTTTAACAGGGATAGGGAAAGAGGTGAGGTGTTGCAACCAGGTAAGAAAAGACAAGTAAGGATGCAAATATTGCTCCAGGTGAGGGTTTTGACATGGAGTCAGTTGTAGAACAGGAGCATAAAAGCAACACAAAGGGAAATAAGAGTTTTAACCCTCATTGTAAGATAAATCAAAGCAGAACCTCAAGTGGTTGGCAGTGACAGGAAAATAAAGATAACTGAATGGAAAATGAAGAGGAAGTAATAAAAGGGTTATTTAAAAACAAATCATGAACAAGTGTTTGACTTGCATGAATGTTAACTTTAACAAAGCTGGCAGTAAATAAGATGAGAAGTGGCTGTAGCAGAGCACAGAATGGAGGTGCAGTTTGTGCAGGTTCTACCCAGAAACAGATGGAAATGTTTCTAATGGTTCCCTTTTGTTTAAATTTCCTTAGTTTATGTAACCAACCACTCCTGTTTGATACCATTCAGAAGCAAGAACAACTGGCATCCTCCCATCTTTGGAGTCACTGGGGTTCAGCTCTAGCAGTATTAGCTCAAAATGCCATGGGAGTAGCTTAAAATCAAATCATATCTTAGTGACAGGGAACCTGAGAAAGAAATAAATGGTGGTGTTTTCCTCAGGAGAGTATTAAACAACATAGTCAACTGATAATGCAGAAAGATCACGGTGACATTCGGGTTCTGAGTTTCCTACCATTCTGTATTTTCACCATTTTCCTTTGATTCCCTGCTCTTCTGTTCAAATGGTGACAGCAGAATATGTGTGATCACTGGCAGTCTCATGCTGGATGAAAGTGAGGAAGGCTGGGAATACCTGTCATCTTTCTGGGCAACTGTACAGATTAGAATTTTGGGTTTTTTCTTCGGGAAAGCTGACAGTCATCCTTTACAAGGGTAGTTGAGGTATTGAAGTCATGGGATTTAGCAGCAGCTGCCATGGCTTTTCTATTCCTAGAAGTGATTTATACATTTTGGGTCAAATGTAGGTATTTCTGTGTTTTCTTCAGTATAATCTTAAGAATTTTCTCCTTGTGTCTTCCCCACTGTAGCACAGGGGCTCCTGCAGCTTGTCCAGGTGGCACAGCACCTCATCTTCAGTTTAACGTGCATTTCATTCACAGATGAGCAGTTCATGTGCAGGTTTGAGTGCTGAGCAGTGAGAATCTGTATCAATATGTGCAGATCATGAGATGGAAAGAAACTGAAATTCCCAGGCAGAAATGTTAAGTACTTGGAGGAATATTATACATGAGGCCATTTCCCCATTTCCTGCCAGTTTGAAAAGACACCAAGTTTTATGGCCAATTAGTGACAATCAAAAGCCATGGAAAGTGTCAGTTTTAATGTGCAGAACATCTGGTATCTGCCATCAGTATCTTTGAAAAAGGTTTTGGGATAAAGGATCATCCTCGAGAAGTTTGAAGTATTATTTTGTTCTTCCTGTTTTTAATTTGTACCGTGGGATAAAATGTGTGTGGCCAGCATCCAGGTTGAAAGTTTTCTTCACAGTTTGGGTTAAATTCACCCTTTCTTCTACAAAGCTTCTTGCACAAAGTGTTTGTGAACATGCTTTGACTCCAGTGGAGACGTGGGCATGGGTAGGTCAGACAGAAATGCTGATGTTTCCTGTGAGAAGAACTGCTTTGATCTGGACTTGATGTCCTAAATGGGCCCATTCAGAATCCAACTGACACATTGGTGCAGCTTTGGATGAGCCTTTGCCAGGAGAAATTACTCAGTTGATAACAAGGATTATTCAGTGATGCAGCAACTGCAGACAGGAGGATGCTCAGCTGGATAGAGGAATGTACAGGTGACCATTTGCAAATAAAAAAAAGGGGGGGGGTTAGAGAGCTTGAAGTTTTTCACCTGCTCTAGACTTCATTTTGAAGGGTTTTACCAGCTGAATTTCTTGCTAAATAAATTACAGTGTTCCTGTTTTGCTGACTCATTGGAGAATTAAGGGAGAAAAGGAGCATTTAAAATGAGGTATGCAAAGTGCTGCCAAATCAAACTGTGACACTGGAAATAAGCATTTATCATAGAGATGAAATGAAATTTGATCTTAACCTTCAGTTTTTGAGTTAGCATGTCATGAAGACAGGCACATCTGTCCCATATATCACCATTAGCATCTGAAGGAGAAAAAATGGGGTGTGGGTTTGAAATTAATGAGTTCAGTCTTGACAAAAGGCTGACTGCACCTCCCTACTGTGTATTTAAAGTTATAAAGTTATAAAGCTGTGTAGAAAATGATAAATAATACAGCCTTCAACTTGAAATTCCTTGGCTGTGTATCCCTGAGAAGGGAAAATAGTGTTTCTGTGTCCATGGGTGATGGCCAAGCTGTACCAAGAGATCACTGGGATCAGGTCAGCAGATCCAAACCCATCAGCCCTCACAAGCTGTTCACCATTTACACATACACATGATGGCAGGTCCAGTTCACGTTCTTGCATCAGGTGTCCTTCAGAAATCAAGAGGAACGTGGAAAACCTGTTGATTTTTAAGCGGGAGGTTCTTTCAGATCCCAAGTGTGGTCACAGGTGACCATGGCAGAAAAAGAAAGCGGCTGGAGAGAGACCGACTGCTGGGGTTGGTGCTGATGGAAATGCCCCTGGAAATCCCAATCAGCAGAGCTGGGGGAGATGATGTTAAACCCCAAACCTCACATGCCCCCTCTGAGTACACTGTTGTGATGTATTAACTCGGGGCACTGGAGCTCTTCGGGCTCTTTCTCAGGTTTTCAGTACACGGAGGGGTTTTAAGGAGGGGGGCGAAGGAGGGCAAATAATTCCATCCCCCAAAAAATAAACAAACAGGAAGACCTTAAAGCTCGGTAAGAGTTGAGGCTGGGGGGAGGGGAATTATCTGTTAAGGGTATTAGTTGTTTAATAAAGCGCAGTTGTCCTCCAGATGAACCCGCCAGTGACTCTGCAATTGGGGTCATTCCAAGTTCATGCTGTGGACTTTTGACTGCCTTCTGTGTCTGTGAAAACAGCCGGCGGTTCCTGCAGGGATCACTCAGTCAGCCCTGTAACACAAAACTATTGCCAGCGGGCACCTGCTGCTGCTGCTTCCCAGGAGGTCCCGCAGGGAAGCGACCCAACTCATCAGGCATCCACGGGATGGGAACAGCGGGGCTCCCCTGGGATACCCGGCTAATCAGGCTCCTCACAGCCTCCCATCAGGGGGCTTCCCATTACCGCCAGCACGCCCTTGTCAGGATGCATTAGGAAGCCCAGTTAACGAGGGGATGTGAGCTAATTAAAGCCCCTTTACTTTGGGCGTGTGACATAAATAGGGGTGGGGAATGCTGCAGGGAATCTCAAGGAACATGTTTGTTCAGTGGGAAAAGCCGGCGGCTCCTCGTGGTTGTCGGTAATTTGGAGAGGGTCAAAGTTTATGTTGCTCTGAAAATGAGAAGCTGATTATCGCTTTTTGCTGATTTAGTATTTTCTAAATTAAGAGTGTGTCGGTTCTATTCATAGTGCCAGGACACATTTCCCTCTGCACAGTTTGGCTTGGTTAGAAATGTGTTTGGGGCTCAGCCTGAACTGCCCTTTCTGGTTAGGACTGGATTAAACAGTTGACCTGGGGATGTGCTGATGTGCAAAGGAAAGGATAAAAGTCTAGAGCATGTAAATTTATCTGAATTCACAAACCTTCCTGCTAAAATACCCCAAGTAATTCTTAAGAGACTGACTGAAGCCGTGGAGAAAGTATTTTGTGGAACAGCTTCAGACCAGGAGGCCTTTGAAACCCGACAAATAAACACCTGCTACTTTTTCAAATACTTAAAGCATTTCACTTTTTACTCCCAGTATAATGCACCAGTGACCACAAAGATGGGAAAGAAGGAAGCTGTGGTGTCTGTCTGCTTACTGGGGTCCAGTTTGTAAAATGAAATATGTAATACTTCCATCCCATAACAGTGCATGTGATGGGTCCCTTCCAATTCAGCACGTTCTGTGATCTGTTGATGAGCAAAGAAGCTGCTCTAAAAGTTATTTTTATGGTAGATCACAGAAGTGAGACAGTGCAGTAAAAGCAGGAGAACTTAGGCTGCAGATTTTACTAGACAACTTTATCTGTCCCACTGCACCCCAGTCCTTGTGTATATCTCAAATACTGCAGGGCTTTTTTCCTTTTTACACTTTCCAAAGAATAGCAGCAAGATTTGAGGATGGCTGACTGCTCTCTACAGCTTTGTTTTGAACCACAAATCCTAGCAGCATGTATATATGTTTCCTTAGCCTAGAACACATACACTGGGAAGGGGTTTGCCTCCATAGAGCCAAATAAGTGCTTCATTTTGAACTGTTGTAATTTACTGTCAGAAGTCAGTGTAAAAATTGGCTTCCTCTAAAATACCTTGAACAGGTTGTAGAGTTGCAGGAAATAAAGGTGATTTTTAATGATATTGCTACAAGGCACATGATCACAAGAGATTGGACTCCTTTCTAAATGAGTTCTGCAAAGCAAAGATGAGAACTGAATAAACTCTGTGATTTCTGATTTAAATGCAGTTCATTTCGAGGTTTGCACAGAAGTTGTAACTGATCTATATTTAATTTCATCACTTTCTCCCTTAGCATTCCATCTTGGAATGTTCTGCTTTGCTCAGTCAATAATATTTGTAAATGTACCGTTCTCTGATGCTAGAATTACAATGGAATGTTTGGACTCAAGTCATAATTGTGTATTTATCCTTTTGGGATGTCCTTAGAGAACCAGGCAGTGCCAAGAGCTTAAAAAGACTTTAAAAGATTACTTAGACCTTATTTCCATGCTGTGTGCTTCATGCATCTGGCTTAGAGGGAACAAGCAGTCCAAAGTCGAGTTTTCATTTGCTTGAATTCTTCTTGTGCCCCATAAGCCTTATTGTTTGGCACCAGCTTTGGTTCACAAACACTGGTTTTGTTTTTCTTCTGTTGCTTGAAACAGCAAGGGATACATAGTCCCTGCTAAAGGTTTTGTGGCAAAACTGCCTTAATTACTGGACCTTTAAAAAGAAAAACAAACACACCAAATAACCCAAAACACCAGCAGATTAGTTTTTTGTGCAGACACTATTTCCTCTGCTTTTGCAGATCATGGTGGATAGTTAATATTGATGGGTGACACTGTGTAAATGTAAAACAAGAAATGATGAATCACTGATTTACTTCAGCCTGCAGAGGAGGCTGAGGCCAGCATGCCCCAGGCTCACAGAAGTGTAATAACATCTTCAATAACTGTGAAGTGCTGAGAGTGGTTTACAGGCTTTTCCAAAGATAGTGGGCACAGTAGCATAACGTCCTGGGATTTGGAGGAAAATGTCATATTTCAGCCTCCTCTGGAGGATCAGTTTGTGTTACACCACGTAGGCTTAAGTGCAGTGGGGAATGTTTCCTGCTTGCAGCATGTGACCAGTTGGTATATTCACATCATGACCCAGTGTGGGATGAAAACCAGGGATCCACGTATCTTTACAGAGTAGACCTGGAAGAAATGATCTGTAGGGGGGAAATGCAGGAAGTACCATCTGCTTTGGGGACACAAAGGGTCAGGGGAGACAGAGGGTGTCTGTGAATGAAGGTGGGTGAATGCTCAGCTGACTGGGGCTTTTTGGAGGGGTTCTCCTTCTGTCCAGGCATGATGGATAAAACAAAGCATTAAACAATGCATATCGATGCTAAGTTGAAATATTTTCAGTACCTAAAGTGACAGAACTTTTAGTCAGTAGTGTCAGTCAGAAGGCTCCTACTTGGCTCTGTTGGGAGATGCCAAGTTGACAAGTGAAATCCCCATTTCTCCCACGTGCCTGGTGCAGACTGGCTTCCTTCAGTGCCCCCTGGGTGCCTTCTGGGTTGGAAGTGGGTAACTGCACTTAGCTGAGACTGATGTGCTGTGCTGCAGTTCTGTTTCGAGGCAAAGGATGTCTGAGATGGGGAAAATGCAGAGATAAAAGACCAAGTGACTAATTTATTTTGTTCATCGGCAAGCAGACAAAGAGCTCATTATGAAAATTAGGAGGGGGGGGCTGGTTTTTAGAAGCCACTTGATTAGTTTGGTGTTTGTTCCACAGACTGTTGTGTGTTATGTTGGCATTTACATGGGCTTGAGGAGGCTTTGAAGTTATCAGGTCACACCTTATTAACAAAAGCTGAGGAGGACAAGGGTGGGTCACACTTTTGGTGTCACCTTTGTTTATCTGGAGACTGTTTTCTGTGTGACCCTGTTAACAGCTCAGTAAGGACCATCTCTGCCCTTCCACCAGTCTCAGTATCTCAGCCTTAATGTCTAATATTGCACTTCCCAAAGGAGGCATCCAAAAGCAAGACATTTTGGGGAAAAAGGCAAGTCTGCTTTTGTGCTTTAATGTATTCAGATCTCCCTTAGTCGTTTAAGGTGGACTTAAACTGCCTAAATTTCTGGTGTTTAGTCAAGTTTCTGATCCTGAAGTAACTTGCCACTGCTGAGGACCTTTTTCTTAATACAGTGATTGTCATCTACACAGAGTGGGCAGAGAAGGTGTTGTGCAGGTGTTTGGGGACTTGTGTTAGAACCCTTAATTTCCCTTTTTATATAGGTAGATACAACCCTGTTTACTGAAATAGGCTTCAGAAACCACTTTGGGGAAAGTATTTCTGAGGTGCACAGAAAAGGCAAAAAAAGGTGAAAAAGTTGTGACCCAGCAGCAAATTTCATTCAGGAGGTGGGTATTATATACCTGTACTTCACACCTATAGTGGTATTATGGGATGACAGGTGTGGTTCAGATCAGGAATCAGGATAACACTGACACCACAGGCTGAGTCTTTATTGCAAACGAGAGTCTAAACCTTCCAGAAGTGGTGAGTTGCTCCCTTTCCCTCAGCCCTTAACATCACTAATGCCTGTGAAGTGGGTCCTTGTTTTATCTTCCTTGGTGTTCCACCTCTAATTGACAAACTCTGGACCACAGAGCAGGAAAGGGTTCAGAAGGGCCCCACTCCCCTGTGCTCACTGAGTAACCCTTGGGTTTGGGTACAAATGGTACAAATGGCAACAAAAGTTTGGCTTCGGTCTTTGTTAAATGAGGCCAGAAAACAAACAGGCCCCGGGGAGGGGGGAGGAGGAGCCCCGTCAAAAAGTAATTCAACATGAAGTTCATGTTTTGTAATTAATGTGTGTTGAGTTTAGATTTTGTCACCTGAGTCAGGGCAAAATGGAAACATTTCATGGTACATTTGGTAAATTAAAATCCTTAAATCGTTGTATTTACAGCTGTAATTCAGTGGTATTCTCTAAATAACACAAACAAAAGTGCCCCTGTTTAACTTTGGGTTTACAGCTAATGGAGAGTTTGACTTTTCAACTATGTGCATGGGATTTTTTTCCTTTTTCCTCCTTGCTAAGAATAATACACTATTATGTTAAACTTCTCTCTGTACACTGAAACAGAATTGTTATTGATGATTAGGTGTCAGATTCTGCTTCACAGAGGAAAGGAAATATGAGGAAAGACTGGATTATATCCTCTGGGAAAGCTGGGCTAGTGAAGCTGGCCAGTGCAGGGGGGGCAAGGCTGTAAGGAGAGACTACCAATTCTGATCAGTATTAATAAGTTGGTATATTCTTGCTGGCTGATTGTCCAATCATGCACTAATATAACTTCTAAAATGTGTTCTGGAAAAATCATTTTCTAGCCTTGATATATTCCATAATAAGGCTTGAATTTTGAAGGCCTATTGAGCCTTTTAATTTTTATAGCAGCTACTCTAATCCTCTTAAACCAAGTATTTATCCAGAAAAAAAACTAACCTTAAACACAGTTCACAGATAGCTTCAGGTTGGTTTGTATTTCTCGACTAATTAAAAAAAAAAAATCTACATTAAGTTCAAAACGAGGTCAAGAAGTAATTCAGTCTCTGATCACCATGTTCTGTTTAGTGTCCATATGATCAAGTCACAAGAAAGGTCATGGGATTTCATTTTCATCCCTGTTGTTAAAGTCTACGTGTTTAGATAATTGGAGCCACTGGACTGGTTTGTCTTCGAGCTGGGAAGGAGTATTTCAGACTGGGGTGTCATGTCATTAGTGAAAAAGAAATGCAGCTTTGGGAGAAATGACAGAAAAAGGAGGGGAAGGTCGTCGTGGCATCAGACACAACGATTGTTTGTCTAGTTCTTTTTTAATCTTCAGTGTCTCAGAATTGCACACCAGGGTTTGTTGTCCTCTGGGGCACACCTGAACCACAGAGGGTTTTCCCATAACCGATGTGGGTGCAGAGGAGATGGTCCATGAAACCAGGGCAGGTCCTTACACAGTTCTGGGACAGTGAAGTCCCTGTTGTGGAGGAGCTGATCCTGCAGGACAGCAGTGACTGCACCACTGCTGCAGCCCTGAGTGTCTCTGACATTCCTGTGGCACCTGGTACCTTCCCCAGCCCCAGTGGAAGACAAAACAAAGCTTTAAATGATCTTTCCTTTGGGGAGGGCAGAGAGGATGAAGTTGTTCATTTATTGAAAGGAGATAAGAATGCTGGTGGTAGTTGAGAGTGGTACAGGAGGTGTCCAACTACACATAATCAAGTTTTTGGAGGTTATTCCAGGCAAATGCCTGCTAGGAGTCCTTTCCTATAATAATATCCTGAATACAAGGCAAGGTTTCATGTTTTCTGTCTCCTTTTCTTGCCTCCCTCCTTCCACCAGGCTTCTGGTTTCTATCTGATGACGTCAGACTAAGGGTCAGCAGATGACAATAGATCATTTTTATTTGGTGCTTTTTCACTGGCTCTCACACAGCAATGGTCAGAGTTCCCAGAACAAACCCTGCTTGGACATAGCTGTTCTCTTTTATCTGTGAGCATGTCCCAAGTCTTCCCCCACGCTGTTCAGGGGAAGTGTGAGGAGTGAAAATGCTCCACTCACATATTGAGGGTTCCCCCTGGGCTTTTGGTTTGCAGTGTGTGGTACCTGTGGGTGGTTCTCAGGTCCCCTGTGTGTCAGGGGCTGCCCCCCGTGCTGCAGTGAGCAGGGCCTGGCTCTCCACTCCTCCCCCAACACAGCCATTTCTACCCTGTGTTGCTAAAAAGAATTTAATTAACTCTTCAAATGTTTCGGTTTCATGACAGGAGTATTTGCCTCGAAGCTTTTCACATATCTTTGCAGAAGAAAAGCTTTATATCTACATAACATTCCTGTGAGGTTTTGAAAGGTTACCCTTGGGTCACTGGTATTGCTTTTGATGCTTCTTTCACGGGCTTGGTTTGTTTTGGCTTGACCACTGCACTTGAGCACCTCCTTGGTTGGTGACTGTCACCTCAGGATTTCAGTTGCACAGGCTGATGTAGTTCTGAGGCTTCTTCCTGCCAAAAAAGGCTGGACAGACTCTGTACATGTAACAAAATGAGTTATATAAATCTGTATTTCCCAACTAGGATCTGGGAATTTTCTGCAGTGAATCTACGTAAGAGAAACCACTTTTGTTCTTTTAATAACAGACAAAGTTATTATTATTATTACTATTATTATTATCTTGCAGTTTGCTGGGACCTTGTCAGATGGTTTGGGAAAGACCATGGATAACAGGCATCAGACGGAGCGGGAATACATCCGATACCACGCTGCAACCAGTGGGGAGCACCTGGTGGCTGGAATCCATGGACTTGCACATGGTAACCCTTAGCTGCAGTTTTAACTCATTTCTCTCTTAAAAGTAATGATGGGATTGCAAAGAACAGTGGCTGTTACTGCTGGGGGATTATCTGAAGCCAGGGCAGTGGAGCTGTCAGAGGTTTTATGTTTGAATTTGAGTGGGGGCAGGTTGGGGTGAGGGGATTGTTTGGTTTTAAAGTTGACAGAGAATCCATTTAAGAATCAGGTCTTTTCACGTGTAACTGGAAGTGGAAGCTTTTTTCCAAATTATAATGAAATCTCAAAAAGAGTTCCTCCAAAACATCAATTTCTTTGTAAAGATATAAAACACCCACACAAAAAGTTTTTTTTTGAGGGCCAGACATTAAAATTAAAAATGGGTATGGCTGGATTGTGGCTTTCTTATGTTTGCTTTCAGTTCCAGAAACCTGAGTTTCCTTGGAATCAGTATATCAGTTTAAAGTAACATTTCACCATTTGGGTTATTTTGTGGTTTTTTTCAGTCTACTAAGAACTAGAGACATGACTTTGTGTAAAAAGCACTGGACTAGTCTTAATTTGGCCAGAATCTCACATCAATTTAGTTCATGATTTATCTGTTGAAGAAGGTTAAATCAATACAAGCCAAGTTTAAATCAAATATTTATATTTTGCATCATCTTGACTCAGTTTGTTTAAATGTTATTCTCTTAGTGTAACTGTTGCAGCCTGTGCAAAGCTGAGCTGGCTTTCACTAAAACAGGATCTTTTCTGTGCCGAGAAAAGTCGTTTTGCTTTGGTCATAAAGAGACACTGTAGGTATGAAATGCATCAAGAGAGGTTTCTCTCGTGTGTGCTGTACAGTCTGACATAAATTATATTGGTAGAAGTGGAGGAAGCCTAAAATATGTCAGTCTTTGCTGAACAGTCCATTCTAAAAGCACTTCACTGTGTTGTTTTATCCAGTAATTAGCGTGACTGTTCTAGTCCTCATTCTGTGGCATTTTTAAATGCTTCCCATTCAGCTTTTTAAAAAAGAAAAGAACTGCTAATTCCTACATTTCAACAGACAGGATTTAACCATAAACTATAGTTACTCAAGAGGAGGGATTTAAATAGCTTGGGCTTTTTGAGCTTGGCCGCTGAGGTGCTGCCTGGTCTGTACTCCACTTACAGACCTCAGAGGAGCACCTGGCTGAAAGCTGGACAGGAGAGGCTTGAGCCAGGGCACTAAAAACTGATATTCTAATTAGGGAGATGTGAAATCTGTAAAGTGTGTTCTCAGATGCAAGTTCCAAGTCTTTTGAAGCCTCAGCAGGTTCTTGACTTCTCAGAGCGTTGAGGTTCTTAGGAAGGGAAACGTGCACAGAAATGGCTGTTGGCATCATCACAGCAAAGTCACTTAAAGTGCCAGTTTAAAATAACTGAATTCTTCCAATGGAGAAATGCACTCTTCTATTTGCTGTCTCAAATTGTATCAGCTTTTGTCACCTTGTAAGTAACTGCTTTACCTGTGCAATAGGTGAAGACAGTGTGTGTAAGTGCAGCTGGAAACAAACCAGTATAAAATATTTTAAAATACACATATTTAGTAATGAATTAAATCTTTGAGGGATATTATGGTCTGTAGGTATGTGTGTGTATGTTACATATACAACAGGTAAAGTTACTAGTTAATGTAATTTGGTTTGAAACATAAAATGACAATAAATCATGTAGGCGACAGCATCAGATGGGACTTTTTAGAGGCAATAATTCTGGCCTAACTTGCTGTTCTTGTCTTTGCCAGGTATCATTGGAGGACTGACAAGTGTCATAACTTCCACAGTGGAAGGTGTGAAGACAGAAGGAGGGGTCAGTGGTTTCATATCCGGCCTGGGGAAGGGGCTGGTGGGCACCGTGACCAAACCCGTGGCCGGAGCGCTGGATTTCGCCTCGGAAACGGCTCAGGCAGTGAGGGACACGGCCACCCTGAGCGGCCCCAGGTCAGCAACCACTTCATATTCCTGAGCAATAATACTGGAAAACTGGGTATTAGTACCTGCTGCAATCTCTGATCTGATTATCTTTCCTCAGGCAAAGCAACAGTAATTTAATCAGATTTACCGTGAGCTGTGATCAGTGCTGTGGCCCGTTTCATTCCATTTGATTTTGTTTAATAGATGGCATTTGCTGATACTGTAACAAGGGTGAAATTTGCACAGAAGAGCTGCAGCATAAAATAGGAATTATTAAGCTGCAGCATTAGATCAAGCAAAATTTTTAGAATAGCTGTCTGTAATGAGATTAAACTTCTACTGTGGAATCCTCATGCAGAGTTGAAATGAAGTTCTTCTCCCTGCTCTACCTCCAGCTTCCATTTAACTGTAGAAAAACATCTCTTCAAAGGTTTGAAGAGTTCAGGCATCAACATATTGTCATTATCTTCTCATTTTCATTTTGTACACTAGTTCTCAGTTGTAAGAGGTGTGGCTGGGTGCCCTTCTGTGCCCATGGTTATGTGCTTCCCCATCCTCCCGTGGCTGTGAGGGCTCAGCACATCAGGGCAGATGCTTTGGTTTCTTCCCTGTGGTCAGTTCCAGGCTCTACAAAATGATGATGGTTTTGCTCAAAGTAAAAGAGTGTTGATTAGCACTGACTGTGAGTGTGGCAGAGAAGGGCCAAGTTCTGAAAGGGAACTGCTCTGAGAGAAGAGTCTTTGTGCTCTTTGTGGCCCAGAGTTCACTTGATGTGATAAGTTCTGTTGTATGAACATGACATTTCTGTGCTGGAGAAGTGAAAGAAAACCCTAAGTGAAGTTGTATTGTCAGAAAGCTTGGAGAAAAATGTTTGCAAAATGTTGGGGTTTCTGCTTGTTTCGTCTTCCCATTTGGCTTTTCCATTTCCTGTGTTTTATTATGCCACTCTTGGAACCCTGAAGGGTCTACACTGGGGATTGAGTAAGGAACAATAAGCTTGATGAGGTGTGAGTGAGGTGTAGGAAGCTTGAAGAATGACCCAAGGTGTGCTTTGCTGTGAAAATGGAAGTGTGTACACGTGTGTCTTACATAGTTGGTACTTACCCTGATTCGTAAAACCGAGAGGTCAAGGATTACAATTTGGTAAGTGCATTTACATACACAGAATTAAATGAGAACTCCAAGTGCATCCCTGAGAAAACACATCTAGTGTTTCACTTGTACGTGTCTTAAATTTGTGACTGTACAGATTGATTGATACCAAGGTGGGGAGAAGCACACCTGGCTGTGCTGTAGCTGCATTTCTGAATTTTTGACCCAGCTCTGGGTTTGCTATAGTTTGTTTCAAGACACACATATTCTCAAAATTCATGGTTTGACATACTTCTGTGAGACAGTGATGGTGTTATAACAGTTGCCAAACTAGACAACAACTGGGAGAGAGAGGGTGAGAGGCCCTCCAGGCAGCCTGATCTTGGGGCTTGTGTTTCCTTGGGGACATATTTCCCTGTAACTTCTTAACCATCAATTAAGAGAAGAGGTTAAGACAGATGAGCTGAACCACGTTTTGGTTCCACTAGATTCTGAAATACTGTTGTCACTGAGAAATTATTTTAGTGTCTACACACACCCTGCAGAGTTTCTGACCCAACAACCTTCTACAAGAGGAAAGGAGAAAGAATGGAAAAAAAAAAACCCAACCTTTCCCAAGGTTACTCAATCACTGCAGTTCTCCAGTCCACAAGAATCTGATCAAAACCTTTCTTGGATAAACAAATATGCCTGAGAATATGTAGATAATGTGAGAGGGGTGTAAAAAACCCCAGAAAACCCACCTCCACCTATAAGCAACTTCGCCTTTGTGTTTTGTTTGGTGTGGGGGTTTGATGTGCTTATATAACGAAGCAACCAAATGGTTCTTCTGGGGGTTTAAAAAAAAAACCCAAACCCACACAACAAAGGGTTTGTCCTTGTTTCAGGCTGCTGTGCACCACTATCCCCCCGCCGCATTTGTAACTGCTCAAGTATGTGTGGTTTGGAATGAGAGGAGAACAACGTTCCAAACCCAAGCTCCTGGCTCCACTTGAGCGTTCTGCTGGAGCCTGCTGGGCTGGGGAGGCTCTTCCAAGCTCAGCACACAAAAGCAGCCAGCCCTGATGGATGTGAGTGTGTGACAGTGACTGATCTCCAGTGCAGTTTGGAACACTGGGAGTTCCTGAGCGTGGCAGGAGCAGTTTGACCTGACCCTGAGACTGACTCCGTGTGTGCACGTTCAAACCTGAGTCAGCCACTTAATTGCAGTTGCATTTAAATGGCAGGATATGTGACTGTAAATTACAGGCCCCTTGCAATTCTCTAATTACGTGGCTGAATTTTAAAAGAAGCTCTGAATTTCAGCTGCCTGACTTTGAACCACTGGATGAGGTTTGAGTGGGATGAAGAATTTTAATTGAGGTCGTGGGCTTTCCTAAAAGACGTGCTCTAATTCCAGCAAAGTTCCTGAATGGAACAGGACACTGTGGCTAGTGCTCCTGTGATCAGGCTACATGGACATGAGGCTTTTTTGGCCTCAAATGTATGGATTTGTACTGGGACAAGCCATGTGTTGGGAACATGGAGCCAATATGGCTGAGGCACAGACAATGCCTTTAGAGCCTAAGGGGTGATGGGTTTAAAGGATTGAAGATATTTCTTTAAATCTGACTTTAGGCTGGACTGTTTCAAGGCTAATCTTATTAACTTATTATCTAATCATATCATTTATTATGCTTGTTATTTATGAATAAATCTGCCTTAATAACCTTTAGTGCAGAGGAGAGCATAAAACAGTTGTTGACAATGCAGCATACATCTAATTTATACACAGTTAATGCCTGTGACTTGATACCTTCTTTGAGTGGGTTTATGTGTTCCAAGTACTCCAGTGTCACATACAAGAGTTCTGATTATTTCCATATTTGTCATATACTGCCAAAAGTCTTAAAGACCAGTTCAAAACAGGAAAGCTGTTGTGTCTCTGGATATGCTTGGAGAGCTCTCGCCTGGAAACGTGTTTTACATCCTAGTGCAGCACAAGTAAAGAACATTTATATTTAGATGTGTGTCTAATCTAACAAGTAGTGCAGGAAACTGCCTTTATGGCTTTCTCTCAGGCTTCTGCCAGGTCAGTGCGAGTTTAAGATTATTCTTGGGCTGTTGCTACAAGGGTTTGTGTTCTTTTCTGAGAGTCACAACATGAAAATAAGAAGTAAGGGGATAACTCCATGACCCCCCCAATTCCAATGAATTCTGTCTGTGAGCTAGACTGTACTAGTAAAGAACATGAGATTGGCAAGCCATTAATGGTCACAGAAAAGTGTTATGTAAATATTTGGTTCTTTTAAATGTACTTCCCCTGGAAAGCAGCAGCCTGTGCTGGTTGTTCCTTTGCTCTCCACTTCCAACACACCACTGGGAGATGTGCAGTGAGGTTTCAGAGTTGGAGACAAAGTCAACAGCAGGTGATTTTAAATTAATGGGTTTTGCCTTTGTGCATCCATGTCTCTGTTAGCTGTGATTTGTACAGTAAGGTCAAAAGCAGTGGGGTTGAGAGTATCAGTGACAGTGAGAAGTAGAAAATATGGACCTAATTGTATGGAGCAGTAGGTAAAATAAACTGCCAAGAGTCTATTCTCAAGGTTCTCAGGTTTTACTGGTTAATATTGCTTGAACCTCTGCATGTGTCCCAGATTCTGTCCTGACCTTGGACTTGATCTAGATCTGACTTTTAGAGTCTTTACAGCAATATCAGTCACTTATGGGCCACACTTCAAGGCCACACATCAAGGAGACATTATTCTCCTGGGAAGCCCTTCTTAAGATTTGCTTAAAGCCAGAGAGAAAATACATTTATCCCTCTAATCAGTGAATGACTTGAGCAGTGACTTCATATCCTTTCTTCCTTTTCCCAGTGGGATAGCAGGTCTTCCCTATAATCTTGGAGCAGGTTTGTCCCTTTTTCTTGCTCTAGAGCTCTTTCTCTTGCTCTAGCTTGTTTGTCCCAGCCCTTGCACAGCTGTAGCCAAGGGCTTTTCCTCAGCATCAGCCCAACCTCCCATCCTCAGTCTCTGTCCAACTGGATCTTATGGGTTTACATTCCTCTGTTACTGTCTGGGTTGTTCCACTGCTTTTATGGAGCAGCTTTGAAATCCCCCCAGTGTGCAGGTTGCCATCAGTGTGGTGTGAAAAGAGAGCCAGGCTGTGCTCTCCAAGCCATCCAGAACTGTGTTGGCTGCCTTTACTGCCCTATCACATTGCAAATGGATATCTAGTTTTCTGCTTGCTGTTTTCCCAACCCAGGAGGGTTTTTTTTTTAATGTTTTGTTTTATTTTACTGCTTTTGCAGCTATCTCCTTGTCATTTAATATTTGCCTTCTGGATTATTTTTCCCCAGATGAACCAGGTTGCAATTTTGCAGGTTGAATCCCATTTAATTTCCTGCCATGTTTCTGACCTCTTCAGGTCCTTTAGTACTTCACTGTCCTCACTGGAGTTTTAAACACCTCCTTATTTGTCCTCCAAATTTAGTTTCACATCACTAGATCCTTGAAGTTAAGCAAGCCTGGGTTTTTGTCTGCACATTTTTCAGCACCTCAGTAGATGCTTCTTTTTCTGTGACAAGTATCACCTGCTCAGTGTTCTTCTGTTAAGTTTTATTTTATCACTGGTAACTTGCTGTAGTTCATTTGGAGAACCTGGCACTGTTCTTGAAGTGTCTCCACTGTTGATTTACTTACAGTAAATGTGGATTTCCCTGTGGGAGAAGTAGTTCCCCAAACTGCAGCCCTGTGCCTCTTCAGGCACGTTTCACCTCAAAACAGGCTGATTTCATCTCAAAACATCCATTTCTTTATGAAAATGCACCAAAACCTGAAATGATCTCTAAATAAATGAAGCTGTCCTTTAGCATAAACAGAAAGTGGTTCTCTGTTCCCTTTGCCTATTCGAGGAGTGCTTCTATCTGCCATGAGACACTTCTGGCTTGTACTTGTAACTCTGGTTTTCTATTCTGTAGCTCTCTGTAGGAATGTGTTGGGGGGGTTTCTTGGTTCTCCTCAGGTTTTACTTTGCAAAGGAATGACTCAGATGAGGGAAGTGCACACGTCTCATGCTGTACATCAAGGAACTAGGAGGGCTTTTTGTCAGAGAGGGCTCGAGTGATTCTTTGCCTGGGAGTGGAATCCTGTCAAGACTGCTTTGCATGCTCACTCTTCCTAAGGGGAAAGTCAACTTCCTCTTAAAGCTCCATGGGAGGAATTCAAGCAGTTGAGACTTGTGGTGACTCTTCTGGAGCTCCTAAAATCAGGAGAACTGAGGATGGAGTGCAGTTCCACCCTGCATTTCACTGCACTTCTGAAGCTCTACGTGCTCATACAGTGGCTAATCATAAAGAAGTCAATCTTTAATTAATAAAACTTATTCTTTCAAGAATTAAAAATATAATTTTGAAAGGGATATGACTTTAGAAATAAAGGAGAGTGGAGTTAAACCCAAGAACTTGTGTGTGAGAAAGAAATACAGGGAGCAGGTTTTTCCTCTGTGCCCTCCTCCAGCACTGACAGGCTGGAAATCTCACAGTTTGTTCCCTTTGCCTTCCCCCACTGGAACAAAGAGCTGAAGGACAATTCCTTGGGAGCACAGGCTCTGTTCTTCACAATAAAGCAGAATTTGCAATGCATGACTGAAGAAAATAACTCTGATACATGTAGTTTTCATGGGGTTTTTTTAATCCACAGGATGCAGTAAAAGAAAGATGAACCTTTAAAACGTTGAGTTTGCTTAATCATATTTTATTGCAGAGCCTATAATTCTAAAGCCACATGTATAAAAATGTCAGAGTTTCTAGAACAATACATTGTCCATTGCTTGTGGCCAGCAAAAGTCCAGGTGATTTGGAGAATCCAAACTCTGCACTGACATATCCCTCTCCCTTTCCTTTTTAGAGGGTTGAGTGGGATTGGTTTTACAGCAGGTACCAAACTCTTAATGTTTTTTTGTGCATTATTGCAAATACCCACTGTATGTCTGAATAATGTTTCCAGGAGACTATTTCTAAGAGACTGCAAAACCAGAGACCATTTATATTTGGAGCACTCAGTTGTCTAGAGTTGGTTGTCTTTGTCCCCTTTTTTGACCTTGACTCAGTTTAACTATTTGGAAGGAGTGGAAGTAAAAACCACAGTGTTTGGACCTACAGCAGCAACATAATCCTTCATTAATATTATATAGATGTGGTTCTTTTCACATCTGCTCTATAGGAATGTTTTTATGTAATAGGAGGTTTAAGGGAAAAATAAGCAATTATGGGTTAGGCAATGTTTAATCATACAGGTCTTACACTTTACATATGTTACACTGATGAGCCTCTGGAGATTATGAGCTAGACTTGGGGTAGCAGGGGCTGAGAGAGGAAAACCTCAGAACAACCCCCTTACCTGTTTGTAAAAGACCCTTTTCCAAGCCCAAGGGTTCGAGTTGCTGAGGCTGTTCATTGCAGCTCCCTCACATTGTGCCTCTGGGGTTTTGTGCACCCTGCCTTTTAGCAAAGAAGCTGTAGATGGTTTAAATTCCAAAAGGGAGGGCTAAACCTTTAGTTAAGACTTATGTAACTTTTTGCTTTGCTGTGACAGAATGTATTAAACTGAACACAAACCTGGCTTAAGAAAACTGCAGTCACTGGGTTCACCACTGGTGACACATCTGTTGGCATTAAAGAGGGAGGCTTTGTGAGGGACTGGCTGTCATCCTAAATCCCAGCAGCTCTTCTGTGAGGAAGAAGGGTTTCCCATTAAAACATTAGTATTTAACTTGACATTTGAGGGCAGAAAGACACCCTGGATGCTTTCAGACTGTGGTCAAGGGAAGAGAGGCTCTGGAAGGGAATGTTGTGAGGGGAGGACTGATGGAGAAAATGGAAAACATTGACGTGAGCAATGCTGAGGAGTTACCTGAGCATAAAATGTGAAGTTGTGTTTTTCTTTAGATGTCCATTCATTAATAGCAACAAATAGTTTCATAAAGATAGTGAATGCAGAGTTCTTACTGTGGTGGTCTCCACAACCCCAAAATATTTACCTGTGCCTTGGTAAGTTCATCTCTAAGGGCAGGTGCATTTCCAGCCCTGGGGAAAGGTGCTGCACCCAGCAAGCTGTGCCCAGCCAGGGTTAAACTGCTGCTTAGGCTGGGTTCAGAGCAGACACCAGAGCCAGCCTGATGGCACTGTGGGCACTCACTGCTTTGGAAAAGGTGTGAGTAGTGAGGAAAAGGTGTTGTGTTGTATTAGGCTGGTCTGGTGTGAAAAGAGAGATGGCTGAAAATGGACGTTGTGGTCACAGTACTTGCTCCCTTCCAGTGCAACATGTCTGGAGGCCATGGAGAAGTTTCTTGGGACACACAGACTTTTGCAGTAGGTGACTAATGTTTTCCAGTTTGGTTAAATCCAAGGCACTGTCACGTTGGCCTGGTGTAGTCCATCAGAAATAGAAGTAATTATGAACTTCCTTCTGAAAAGAGCTGATAAATCCTTTGTTGGATTTACCACAGATTTATTCTACTACTTAAACTTAGCGTGACATGAAGCATTTGCTTCACAAAGTGGAATTCTTCCTCAGTGTGCCCACTTCACAGTATTTAGCTGTTAACTCAAAGGAATGCAGCTAGACAGGGAGAAAGTTTTATGTCTTCTGGAAATATTTGTATTTCTAGAGCCTGCATGTTCTGTCTAATTATCTTCTATTTCAGCCAAAGGTTTTGGGTGCCAAGGCCAAAAGGGAAAAGGAACACCTTTTACTCTGTTGCATGTTTTCTGGTATTCATGTGGTTCTTAGATCACAGAATCTCTGCTAAAGGATGCTGCTGTCTTGGAGTATTCTGTGTAGCACTTGTCTTGGGTGGAAACAATTCCAGAGAGCTGCTGATTTAACTAGCCTGCAGTGGTGCCTCCTAAAATAGAACTGGAGAGTCTTTGGAAAAGAAAAAAAATATTATATTCATTCATTAGCATCAGCAGAACCAAGTACAAATTCATCAAAGACTGGGCCATAAATTATTTGCAGTTTCCATTCACAGATCTGCCTGCTCAGAATGAGGTGGGATAAGGTGGGAGCGTCTGCACCTCAGGAAGGAACAAAAGCTTTATTCAAACCAGCTGGAATGTCCTGAGTTCTGCAGAGAACCCGTCGGGCTCGAGCCCCACGGCTGACAGACATCTCATCCACATTCTGTGGGTTTTCATAATCTTCTGGCCCATTTTCTAGGATTTTCAGTTCACAAAAATAGCAGGAAAGATGAAACCGGTGTAGTGCAACAGGAGTATAGGATTTGTTTATTTACTCATTTCTGAGGCACAAATGGCAGGAGCTGCTCCCCTGTGTGACCTCCTGGCCTGACACAGCTGCTGCTGGTGCCAGAGGGGTGAAGTCTGGTACAACGGGTCTGGGCCATTCCTGGGAATGTCTTACTAGTCTTAACAGGGATGGAGGTAAGCGTGGATATTTTGTGTGCTGAACAATGAGTCCATGGGCACCTTCTGTTGCCTGCACAACCAGGGAGAGTCCTTGGGGATTTCCGTGTATGGATTTGCTTCTCTTGTGTGGATTTGGAATAGAGTCTGTCGAGTTGGCTTTCCATTTGCCTTCACTCCTGGGGATTTTGCCTTGAGGTTATGTTAAAGGTTTCTGCACATCCTTCAGTTTGTAACCTGCATCAAGAAGTGCCCTTTAATTACCACAGTAATCAGCTTTGAGTAGAGAGTGTCTGAGCATACCCAGAGATGGACTTTTTCCATCCTCAGACCAAATATAAAGATGTAGGAAATACCCATTTTAGACAAAATTAAGATCTTCTCTCCATGCTGTATTTCCAGTCATTTTGTCCCTTACTAGAATTCCTTGCTACATCCTAAATATCAGGGCAGCAGGTTCTCTGAGGTTACTCCCCGTGTTTAAAACATTGGAAATATTAAACCGTGCAGCCGGTCAGGTTCGCACTGACAGGTTTTATTTTCAAACCAAGAGATACAGCATTGCTTTAAAACTAATACCACTTCTGAGCAGTGCTTTAAGCCAGCTTAGTCGGGGTTCATATTTATGCAGCAATTACAGGCTTACTTGAAAAGCAGGAGAGCTCAGGGCGAGGTGTGTTCTCAGGGCTGTTTACCTGTTACTAGACAGACTTTTCCCTGTCATTACCGGGAGGTTTTGTGTTCAGTCCCACTCCGGAGCCGGTAGATGGGAGCCCAGGGCCTGCTGGGATGGGGTTTTACACTTGTGCTGTCCTTTTGCCCTTCCCCTGAACTCTTTTCATTTCAGTCATGAGCAAACAGTCAGTGCCTGAACTAACAACCCCGCAATCCTCCAAAGCACGCTCCTTACAGTACCAAACAAAGGGAGGCCCGCGTGGGCCGGCCCAGGCCAAGGAATGCAGCTTCGGGGTTCTGCTCCATAAATTTAACCAGCACGACAAAAAGGAGATAATATGAGCCTTCGTGATGATCTGAAAGGGGGAGGTTTGTGTCCCATTGATTGCGGTCTGGCCCCGCGCCAGCCCCGAGCCTGACCGACAGTTGAACCATATCGTTAAGGCGTGTAATACAGCTCGAGTCTTGTACAGCAGCCAATGAGTACATATCCAGAGGGCAAAAGTTTATAAAGAGTCGAGGCTGTCCTGTTTAACCCTCTCACACTGCCTGTAATGTACACTGCTGCCATTCAGAAATAGGCACTTCGCTATTAAAATGTAAACCTTCGACTCGCTGTGCTTGGAAAACATACATGTGTGTCTGATTTCTAATGTGCAGCAGATTTATAAAGTGATCGCAGAAAAATATGTAAAACTGATCTTTTTATTTTTTTTTTAACCAAAAAAAAAAAAAATCCAACACAGTGCTTTTTTTTTTCAGCGCTGCGTTATCCAGAGTTACTTTTTTTGTTCAGGGACGTCTTCTGGGTTGTTCTGCAAACTCTTTCATACAGATGGAGCTATTTATTGCCTTGATGTCACCTCATTTAGCATGTGGCTGGTATTTTTATAGATAATTTTTTCACCTAATGTTGCTGTTAACATGTGGAATGCTCTTTATCAGTTTTGTAAGTACAGCCAGCCTATCTGAATTGTTCTTGCATCTGTGAACTTTAAAAATCAAAACAAACCTTGTGAGTAGCTTTTTGTTGGGTGAGGTTTGTGCTGGAGGACTTTGCTGTGCCTGTTGCATCCCCAGTTGTAGTAGCTGAGAAGTATAAAAGGAGGGTCTGAAAGAGAAAAAACATCCAGTCATCAGAGTTGATTCACACAGTCCTTCATGCACACCCAGAGTCACTGTCCTGGTGCCGGGCAGGGCCCCTGGTTTCTTCTTCCCCAAAGTGGATTTGGTTTCCCAGAAAGGCAGGAGTACAATGTGGAAGCATTTCTGTTATACTCCAAGTATTTTACACTCAAAGTGAAGTGACCATGTTTGCATTTACTACAACTGGATATTGCTTGGCCAGCATGGATGGGGTTTGATGGGACTGTTATAAATGTGACTCCCTGGAATTGTCCAAGGCCAGGTTGGATGGGGCTTGGAGCAACCTGGGATGGTGGAAGGTGTTCCTGCCTGTGGCAGGGGGTGGAGTGAGTTGAGCTTCAAGGTCCCTTCCAACCCAAACCAGTCTGGGATTTTATGAGCACAGACACAAGACTAATGCTCCAGCTGCTACAGGGCCCTGCCTGGCAGCAGACAGGATTTAATATTTCAAACCCTCCACAGTGCCCTGAGGCTCAGCAGTGTAATGGCCTGGGCACTTTAGTTTCACTAAGGCATGTTCAGCTCCTGTTTCCAGATTGGTGTTTGCAGGAAATCCCTGCTAAGAATCTTTTACATCAAGTCAGAAGGTGAATGGGAGCATTTTTGAACATAATTTTGAGACAGGAAACTTTAAGGTGACAGCTGTAGCCATTCCTGTGATCCACACAGGAAGAGTCTGGGGGGAGTTGGGAGCTGAGTTGGCAGTGTTAGGTTTTGTCAACTTCTTAAGCTTGGTGATGGCAAAGTGCTTGGAAAAGTGTGGGTTTTGCTGCACAGCTGTTCCAGGCAGAGGGGGGTTGTAAGGAAGTGCCAGAGGTTGATGCCCAGAGTATGGCTGTTGTCAGTGCAAGGCAGTTGTCTGGAATAGAAGCACATACACCTTATGCACATGTTGGATTTGTAATATGGATGCCATAATTAAGTCATGTCTCTTAACCCCTTCTCACTTCCTTTTGAACTCGGAGCCCGATGAGGTTGTGTACAGCCATAAACCCAGGGAATAGCTCTCAATTTGGTTTTGATCTGGTGTACAAAAGAAGAGGGAAGGGGGAGAAGAGCTCCATCTCCAAGAAGCTGGCAGGAACAACCTCCATGATAAACAGTTGCTCCTTCAGCACACTGGATCCTCCTAAAGGCACGTCGGGTCAGCTAAAGGTCTGCAGCATCTGAGCTGGGAGATCCCTCCAAAGAGGAGGGATTTGACTGTAAGTGGGAGGTTTTAACCCCAGGCACCATTTATTTGCATGTTTCTGCCTGAAACGAGCATTTTGGGAACACATTTAACAAGCACAATATATTCCATGCGTTCGCTGGAATCAACGGCCCATATGAGCTTCCTCAGATCTGCAGTCAGCAGGGAGCTGTCTGGCCCGGGATTTTACACATTCTTGCATCTAAGGGAGACATTCTGATGCCAAATCCAACACTCAGCTGACGGCACCGTGTGTGCATTTGAACACACCTTCACAGCATCTGTGTGGGAAGCGGGGAGTGAATCCCGTGGCAGAGCTGTGCCGGATCTCCGGGATCAGACAATGACCTGCCTGTTGGGAACTGCACCCCAAAGTTCAGCACGGGGCAGGAGGCAAGTGCAATGAGCCCTTGAAGTAAGAATCACCAGGGAACATGGAATCCAGGCTGCCACAGGTTTTCCTGAGATGAGGCCCAAGGCCTAATCTCAGATGCTGAGACCTGGCCCAGGAAATCCTGCTCTCTGTTCCTGCTGCTCAGGAAATTCAGGGCACGTTCCTGCTCGTTGCAAGGGGGTCAGCGCGTGAAACAAAGTGAGTGCACCAGTGAGGAAAGATTTGTGGAAACTGTGGCTTTTTGGTGCTGTGCAGAGGTGTGCTGTGCAGAACAGCCCCTGCCAGACGTGGCACACGTCTGTTCTCCTTTGTTCTCCGTGAGCCCCCCAGGTACAGCTGCAGCATCAGGAGCTGGTGGCTGTGATGGCTGAGTTTGGAGCTCAGTTTTTAAGGCAGACATCGTTCAGCACTTAATTGGCTCTGGCACTTCTGAGTGTGCTTTCTTTGGTGTCCTCACATCACGTCTGATGCAAGCACTGTCCTGCATTTCATGGACCTCATGTGCATGGGATGGTGATCCCATTGGAAGGCTGCAGGTGCAGGTCAGTCTGGTACTCCAGCAAGTGTGTCAGGTAGTTTAGTTGTGTATTTTATGGTAGAAGATAGAATCACAGAATCACCTTATCAGATTAAGTCACTTTTAATGTCTGAAATGCACTGAAGTCCCCTCAGACAAAGCACTCCCTGTATTTAGGAACCAGACTTTTCCCAGAGCCGAGTAAGAAAGAGTTTGACATTATTTCTTGAAAAAGCCAGCAGCTATTGAAAATTGTCTCCTACAGTACCTGCCATTTTCCTTTGTTTGAATTAAGGTTGGTTTGTAATTATTACAAGGGGATAAAAACTGTTCCCAGGCTGGAAGTCAGTATGCCAGGTTACAGCCCAGAGCAGGCTTTTGGCAATAAATTTTATGCAAACCTGAAAAAACAAGTTTACAATGGAAACACTGACTGATTTTGAGCTGTACCAGAACCAGTAAGTTACTGCTTCACTGGGCTGGGCTGACAAGGTGGTCAGACTGGAACACACCTTTGCTGGTGACGGTTGCTGAAGTTTTGGCAGCATGAACTGGGTCTGGCTGAAGGAAATGATTCCTAGAGAGTGTGGGGGAGAGCCCTGGGGCCCAGGATCCCTTGAGAAGGTGCCCATGTTTGAGGGCACACCCAGGTGTGGCCCTGGGGTTTGGGTGCAGGCAGGTGGTGCAGCAGGTGGGGTCTCTGTGAGGAGCCTGGTCCATTAAATATTAATTTCAGGTGTCAGAATTCCATCTCCTTGCACTGAGAGCTGTTGTTTGTGCAGGATTTGGGGTGTCCATGCTCAGGTTTGGGTTTTTGAACAGATCTGAGGTTGCCAGTGCTGTTCTCTTACCCAGAGGACAGATGAGAGATTCCCCAGATACATATTTTAAATGAAAAGTCTAATGATTAATGTGTCAGTCATGGGGTTTGTCCTTGTTTTTTTCTCTCAGGAGAAGTTGCTACATTTCCTAAAGTTGTTTCATTGTGAATAATTATTCTGGGTGTGATACTGAGGAAACTGAAAGATGTAAATTTGTAAATAATTTCTAAATCATTTTAGAAGTGGGATGGTTTGTTTTAACAGACCAGCATCTGTTGATACGCACAGTTTGATGCCTTCTGAATTTTATTTTTAAGGTTTCTGTCAGGGCAGTCTGGGTACACTTCAGGGAAATTTTTTAGGTCCAGAAGACCCTCAAAGATGAGTAGCAGTTCCTGTTCTCAAAACCACTGTGTATTTATGCACCTCTGCAGGAATCACATGTGCAGACCTGGTGGTGTGAACCTGATGGGTGGGTACCTGGTAGGGATGAATGTGGAGGGAAGGAACAAGGACAGGGGATTCTGGAAAACTTGTGATGTCTCTTACAGAGTTTTCTCAGTCTAAGTTGGTAAATAATTAATAATACCTGACCACTTCCTTCATCAGTGGGTTGGTGTTGTTTGATTACAAAACTTCTGGCTTAAAACTGGTCAACTGAACCCCAAGGATTCTGGGAACTGCTGAGCAAACACCAACCAGTTAAGGCTGTGCCCTGGTCCCAGTGTGCCCAGTGAGCTGGATGAGAGCTCCAGAGCTCAGCTGTGAGCAGGGCACAGCTCTGTGTTGGCCTCAACCTCCATTTAAGGCTGTGCACTGGTTCCCAGTGTGCCCAGTGAGCTGGATGAGAGCTCCAGGGCTCAGCTGTGAGCAGGGCACAGCTCTGGTTGGCCTCAAGCTCCCAACACCCTCTGGAAGCCCTCTGTGGCTCCATCCAGCAGCACCACTCCCTGCTGTGCCAGGCAGACGAGAGGGCATTCCTGCCTTGTATTGCCTTTGTGTGCTTATTAAAAAGGAATCAGCAGATCTGCTGAGTGCCTGGGTAATGGGACCCAGATGTGGGCACCACCACTCGCTCTGCTTTACAAATCTGCAGCTTTGGGGATTTCATCAGCGTTGCTTATTATTTACAGAACGTAACTTGAGACAGTAGAACAAATTCTTAGATTAAAAAAATCAAGTGGTGTGGAATGTTTTTAGCTGTGCAGACCAAACAGAGCAGTTTGCCAAGGGGGTGATGGACTAAATCAAAGCAGTTTAGGCTCGAACCAGTGGCACTGGGTTGGAAAGCTGCCGACCTTATCACTGAGATGGGAGTGATCTGTTATCACCAGGATGAATGTTTGAGCATGGAGGGACAGCAAGCACTGTACTTGTACTCTGAAGTGCTTCTTCCATTTAAAAACAAAAACCAAACCCTAAAACCAACCACAGCTCAGAATTGCCAAACCTTCCAGAAACCCACTGTGGTGCCCAGTACCTTTGTAGTACTGGTACTTCCTCCCTGACCTGCTTTAAGCCAGGTATTAGAAAATAGTGTTCACAGTTGTTCTAGTTCCTATGGGATTAAAAGGCCCTATTTTATTCCCACTTTTGGGGCAGTCTTGCTTGCAGTGCTTCAGATCCCTCCTCAAGGTACCACAGAACACAGAGAAGGTGGCATAGGTCAATGTTTATCTGAAGGATGGTTCATGTAAAACCCACTGCACAGTGCTGCTCCTCACTCCCACGGGGCTGCTTATCCAACCTTCCTGAAAGCAGGATGGGAAATGTCTCAGCAAAATGTTACTGACTGGCCAATAGTTCATTAAAACCCACCTTATGCTGCAGACACTCCTTAGACTTGTCAGTAGAAGCTGTGGGTGGCATAGAGAGGTTTAACAGCTGATGGAGGCTTCTTGGATCAGTGATATTTTGCCCTTTTCCTGCTTTGAGAAGTTAAGAAGTTGGACAAGCAGCAAGATGTGAATTACACTGGTTGGAATTCTTTAATTTCTTTGGAACTTTGCCTCAACATTTTCCAATTCATGGAGGCAAACACATACTTTGGTTTACTGATTTGTAAGAGTTTTAATAGGTAAAAACAGGCAGGTGTTTGTTCATTTCTGGTGTAAGTTCAGAAAGACAACAGTGCTGTACCTGTACAGGTGAATCCTGCTCATATCCAAGAAACCCAAGGGGCAGGAGAGGTGTATCTAAGAAGTCTAAGGAGCAGAAGGCAAATGCTCTGTGTGCTGATGCTGGGCAGCTTCAAAAGCAAAAGTGATGGTCTGTGGGACTTTGCCCAGGTCTCTGGATCAGAAAGGCTGGAGGCAGTTCCTCGTGCAGGGTCTTTACAAAGAGTCAGGATAGGAAGCAGAGAGCACTAATCCAAAATGGTGCATTTGGCTGGGAAATCAGTAACAGCAGTAGCCTGGAAGAGGGATGAAATAGCAGGGAGCAGCCCCAGAGTGATGCTGCTGGGAAGGGACAGGGCTCGGCAGCCTGTAACACAATTCTTGAGGGGCAGGGCGTTCCAGGAGCTTGAAGGAATTCAGAGTATTATTTTTTAACAAAATACTGCTCAGGGAGGAACCAAGCCTGCAGTGCTGTGGCCAATACTGACCTCTGATGTCTGTCAGCCCTCAAGTGTGTGCCTTTATTATTGCCATTTTTTAATAGACACTCAGAAAGGTAAAGTGTGTTAAACCCTGCTATGGAGATGGTAATTAATGAGGATTTTTTCTTTTGTCTTAATTTAACTGCACTTTCCTGTTTCCACAGCCCTTCAGTTTGCAGTCTACTGGCACTGTCCATCAGTGTGAGCTCTCTCTAGGTTGATATACTTCTATTTTCTGTAGAGCACTGAGAAGAAACAGTCAAATCAGTAAAGCTCTGCTGATAAATAGATCCCAAGTCTGCAGACAGTAGACTCAGTTTAGGTTGCTTCTTCCTATTAATTTAGCCACTGCCCTGTAGCCACTGCAGACACTTCTTGGAGATGGAGAACCACCCAGTGCCACGTCTTCCAGAGCAGGTCTTACAGGATCCATGTGCTTTGTCTGTGAAGACCTTGGATTTTTGAAGGCTTTGTCACACCTCGTATTTCAAAATAAGCAGAGCTGTGTGTGCTGACAGGTGTCAGTGGGAGGCAAAGGGCTGCCCCAGGTCACCTCTGTGTCTCTCGTGCAGGACGCAGGCGGAGCGAGTGCGGAAGCCGCGGTGCTGCCGGGGGCCCCAGGGGCTCCTGCCCCGCTACCTGGAGAGCCAAGCAGAGGGACAGGAGCAGCTCTTCAAGCTGACAGACAACATCCAGGATGAGTTGTGAGTACTGACTGACACAGCCATTTAAACTGCTCTGTTTGTACTGTCGTGTCTGTGGGGAACAGGGGCTAAAACTGCTTCACGCACACAGACACACGCTGGGTTTTGGGTCTCTCACCACAAGGTCATTGAGGGGCTGGAGTGTTCCCAGAGAAGGGAACAGAGCTGGGAAGGATCTGGAGCTGGGGGGACTCAGCCTGGAGAAAAGGAGGCTCAGGGGAACCTTCTTGCTCTCTGCAACTCCCTGACAGGAGGGGGGATCTGGGGGGGGTCAGGCTCTGCTCCCAGGGAACAAGAGACAGGATGAGAGGAAATGGCCTCAAGCTGTGCCAGGGGAGGTTTAGATTGGATATTGGGAAAATTTCTTCATGGAAATGGTTGTTAAGCACTAGGGCAGTGGTGGAGACCCTATCCCTGGAGGGACTTAAAAGAAGTAGATGTGGCACTTGGGAACATGGATTAGTGTGGCCTTGGCAGTGCTGGGGGAACAGCTGGACTCAATGATCTTAGAGGGCTTTTCCAACCTTCATGATTCCATGATTGTACAGGAGAGGTCAGTTTGTTGGATGGGGGTCTGAAGGCAGCATTCATCCCTTACTGGTCTCCACCACAGTTACTGCTCAGCTGGGTCAGTGGGGAGTGTCAGACACTGTTCTGTCTCCCATCAAGGTTTGTGCCAAGGCAAAGGGGCAGAACTGCTGATGGTGGAGCTGCAGAGGGAGGTGCCAGTTCAGCAGGGTCCCTCAGTGTCCCCAGTGTCCCTGGGCAGGTCTGAAGCCATGGGACACTCCAGGTTCTGTGAGGAAGAGTTTGCAGTCTGCCACTTGCTCGTGGCCCTGTGAGTTTACACTTGGTTTATCCTGTTCCCATCCCATTCCAGGGTCTTTGTGCCTGGCTGGCTCTCGGGCAGGGGGAATGGAAAGAGCAATTTGTGACCAACAAAGATCCATAGCAGAGCAGTGGGCTTTGTCATCGAGTCCCACTGTTCATTCACTGTGACTCTTGCCATCAGGAACATCATTCAGCAGGAACACAGTGTTTCTTGTCATGGAAAATAAGTACAAAATTATGCCTCTGACTTTTATCCTAGTATCATAATCAGAAACACATTTAAAGACCTGATTATTTGCATATTTTCCTTCAGAGTTAAATCCATAAAAGGGGGTTTAATACCTTGCTCTACTGTTCTAACTAAATGTTTCCACATTTTTTTCCAGTTAGGCTCGCTGTTTCACTTCTGGAAAATATTGTGTAATTACTTCCTGATGTTGTTAAAAACCCCACAAATTCTCCAGAGATCTGGTTGCTTCTACTTTGTTCTACTGGATCATGTTTCATTTAATTTTTCATTTTATTAATTTGCGATATTTTTAATAGTGTAGATAGGTTTAAAAAATTTAAAAGTTGTATCTTTCAGTAGTATCTGAAAAGTTTAAAAATACCTGTTTTGAGAAGTAGACACTGAGAAGAAAGTAACAGTTGGCAAGAGCAGAGGGGTAATGATGCATGACTCAAACTCAGAACAAAATGTAGAGCTTGAACTACAAATTAGCTAATGTTTCTGGGCTTCTCCATTAAATCACTGACCTCTGTTTCCATTCCTCACAATATATACATGACACCAGTAAAAGTCTTGTTGGGAAAGTAGATACATCATCTGTTGTTCTTATGGAGCAGACACAACCCTGCAGTCCCACTGCCCAGGTGCTTCCCCTGGACTCTGGAGGAGCTGCTGGTGCCCAGTTGCTCCCCGTGGATGTCCCCGTGTCCCCGGTGGCACCGTGACCCCGTCGGATCCGGGCTCTCTGGGAAACCCTGTGGTGTTTGATGTGCCTGGCCAGGCTGTTCCCCTGCAGCTGTAGTGCTGCTCCGGGTCTAAATTAAGTTTTCTGTGACACTCCATAAAAAATGTCACTCTCCATCCTATTTAACTAATTTCAAAGGCAGAACCTTCCCCTGAAGTGTTTGAACTCTGGTAGAAAACTGCGGGGCAGCTGCTGGTTTCCGGGCCTCTGTTAATGTTGTCTTTCACCTGGGCTCCTTTGAGCTGAAATTCCCTGGTTTTTTCCCAGTTTGTTTTACTTAAAGGAACACTGTTCATTTATCCTATCCTGGAGCTTTGCCCAAGGGTAGAGCTGGCAAAGCTCTAACAGGCCCTCTGTAATTAGGCTGGTTGTCAGCACTGAGATGACGGTGTGGGCTGGAATTGGTGGGGGCACCTTTCTCAGTGTGAGGGGAGTGAGGAGGGAGAGGCAAGTTCAGTGCAGAACAATGTCTTTGAGAGGACTGGGAATACAAAATTGCTGGAGCTACCCTTTCATACCACAAAAAGAAACCATGACCTGACCTCTTGCCACATTTTTGGCTACTAACATTCCATTTATAGCTATGGGTTTATTTGGCTACAGCTCAGAGTGGTTTGTGCACAGTGTTACTTAAATGGCAGAGCCAGGGGTGGGTTTGGAGATGAGAGGCTTCTCTGCCACCAAAAACACTGAGTAGTGACAAACTGCCTGGGTTTCCAAGGCAGCGGAGTGTTTTGCAGGATGTCTGAGGACAGCAGCACTCAGGTTTGGATAAGCAGTGGTTCAGAAGGCAGGGATTGGGAACCTGCCTGACAGCAGGAGAATCCTCCTTTTGCAGTGCTTCAACCCTGGGGCTGTTGGCAGAGCTTTATTACTCTATTTAGCACTCCATTATTCTATCCAGTTATTATTTCAAATTCAAGTTGCTGAATTTTTCAGCATTTAAAAACCCCACTAATGAGGCTCATTTCAGTAGTAAATCAGAAGTGGGGGAGAAGCATTTGTGTGTGCAACATCCATTGCACTTTTGCATCTCTTATGGTTATTTTTTTACACCCCAGCCTTTTCAGCCATCATAACTCTCAATATTCCTGACTCACTCTTCTCTCCCTCTTCCTATTCATCACTCAGCCTAATCTCCCTGGGGAAACCTGTTTGCTGCTTAACCTCTCACCCCGTGTTAAACAGCTAATTTCTCTTTTCTGCTACTGATCCCAGCAGCAGGTTCAGCTTATTTTGTGTTTTGAAGGGGGACCAGGGAAGCACAGGAGGGTTACAGTGTGGACAAGGATAATGCTCCCATCATAAATGTCTGCACACCTTTCACGTAGCAGCTCTGGAACTGAAGTTGGTTGCAATTAAGCTTCAGCATTAGGACTTGCAAGGAAATTACTCTTCCTAAACCTTGTCAAAGGACATTTTTATCTGCCCCTGTAATGCCCAAAGCTGGCTGCCAGGCATTTAGCACTAATATTTGATTTACAGCATGATCTTTTTATAACTAGGGGAGAGGGTCCTTCGTCAGCTCCACCTTTAAACTGCCTAAATTAAACACAGATGAGTCGTACATGTTACACTGCTACATCTTCTGACACGCTCCTGGAGGTCACTCAAAACAGGTGAAGACATGGGTTAGTTTGCTAGTTTTAGCTCCAAGCTAATAATTTTTGTTTTTTCCCTTTGGTGCAGCTTCATAGCAGTGGAGAACATCGACAGCTACTGTGTGCTGATCTCCTCCAAGGCCGTGTACTTCCTCAAGAGCGGGGACTACACGGACCGCGATGCCATCTTCCTGGAGGTCAGGTATGATGACCTGTACCACTGCCTGGTGTCCAAGGACCACGGCAACGTCTACATCCAGCTCACCAAGAAGGCTGTGAACACGAGCAGCGGGGTGGCCATGCCAGGCCCCTCCCAGCAGAGACCTATGGTGAGCTCCTGGCACCTCCTTCCCCTCGTGTGCCCCAAGGGTTTGCTCTGTCAGCACTGGAACAGCTGTGTGAGGTTTCAGTGAGTGGGGAGTTCAAAGAATCAGAATATCCTGAGCTGGAAGGGACCCACCAGGATCATCCAGTCCAACTCCTGGCCCTGCCCAGGACACCCCAACAATCCCACCCTGTCCCTGAGAGCATTGTCCAAACGCTCCTTGAGCTCTGGCACCACTGCCCTGGGGAGCCTGTTCAGTGCCCAGCCACCCTGTTCAGTGCCCAGCCACCTTCTCCTAATATTCAACTTCAGGCACTCCCTAAACTCCTGAGAAAGCTAAAGAAAGGCAAACCCTAAAATATTCCTTCAGGCAGAAAAGTAACAGGAAGAAACATGTGTTTACCTATGAAAGACTTTTAACTTTACCACATCAATGGAACTTGGGTACTTTGCTGGCTTTTTACTCATCTCCTACTTGTAGTGTTTTTTCACTGTGAGGTCTCTAAGACTGGAAACAGTGTTTATGTCAAGCTTATAAAAGTTAATCAAGGCTTTCTCTTCTAAAGCCCATTACAGGGCTTTTTGTGCCATTACAGTAGTTGCTCAGGGGCTGTTTTACAGGCCCAGTTACAAGCTCACCCCTGACCCAAGGCAGTTTACATTCCAAACAGAGCAGCCAGATAAAAGGTAGGAGGGGAAGCAAAGGAAACAACCTCAGATATGTAAGATGTTCCTGCTCTCACCCTCGAGTACCTGTCTGTGTGCACCTGGTGCTCCACTTGCTTCTTCTTCCTCAGCCTCAGCACTGAGCAGGGATCTCCACTGACACCTTTCTGTTCCTCACTTCAAACCTAAAATCTCTTCTGCTTTAGCTGATGGCAGGAAACAAAAATCCCCTTTCTTTCTGCAGGTGAAAGTGAAATCAGAAGCCCTGGCAGTAAAGCTGTCTCAAGAAATCAACTATGCAAAGAGCCTTTACTATGAGCAGCAGCTGATGCTGAGACTCAGTGAAAATCAAGAACAACTCGAGCTGGACTCTTGAAAACCCACTTCCTCACTGCCAGAGTGACCTGCAAGCACCAGGCTGGAGCCAGAACTGAGAAGGAAAAAAATATAATTTTAGTATTTAGTGAAAACAGGAGAGGTGGCTTTTCTTTTTCAAGCTTTGGGTCTGGGAGAAGCCCTGTATTTTGCTAACATGTATATATGTACAAGTGTCCATGTAAATACGAGCGGGCAGGCGGGTGTTGGTATAAATACAAGTCTGTTTACTGTGTAAAGAAATTAAAGGAGCTCTACTGAGTCGTACTGCACTACCTGACACGAGCCCTCCTCTCTCTCTGTCTTTTTTTTTCCCTTGAGAAAACTGCTGTTCAAAGTGCAGGAAAGTAGATAAACATTTAAAACATAAAATTAAAATTAAGAGTTAATTTCAGCTATTGGAGCACAGGTGGCCTTGGTTTGGAGCTTTAACACTGTGAGAAGGGTGCATTGGTTGGGGTACTTTAATGGGATTTTTGTTGGGGTTTTTTCTCCTAACTCACTAGTACAGGTGAGAGCACAGAGACCTAGTGTTCCACTGAAATGTCAGCCTCTATTTTTTAAACAAAAATTGCATTTTGGTGAATATTACAGTGAGGACTAACTAATTCAGTTTTGCATTCACAGTCTGCACCTCAAGGCTCCTTCTTCTGACTTGTTTCTAGAACAGTTGAAGGGAGGAGCCTTGGAAATGGAATCTCTAAGTTCAGGTTTTCCCCTCTCTCAGATGCAGGGAGGGTTTGGAGCTGGAGGGAGTAGTGCCTGGAAGGGGGTGGGGAGAGGAAATCACCAGCTTGTTTGACTTCACAACAACATCTTCAAAAGTAAAGTTTTAAAATAATAAAAATAACATGTTTTTTCCAACGTTGTACATCAAATCAATATTTGTCTCATTAACCATAACCACGCTGAAGATGAGGAATGAGTGTCCTTAAACCCACAGGAACTGGAGCCCTCAGTGTCCAGTGGAGGTGCCAGGTTTTGGGGGGAAGATACAACTTCCCTGTAATGCTGAGTAACCTAAATTTTAAGGTAAACCTTTAGTTATTCGGTAAACCTTTGAGTTGCAGCTTTAAAAGATTAACTTGAAAGTAAAGTCCTTTCATAAAGGCACATGGAGTATTTTGGTACTGAAGGTTAGAATGAAACCAGTTGTGAACTCGTGTTAAATACCTGCCTGCTGGAGGTGGGGAAGGAGAACAAGGAGCAGTTCTGTGCCGTGCTGAGCATTTACAGGGATGGAGACTTGGGGTCTGTAACCATTTTATGCAGAGATGATGTGCAAACAGCAGAGCAGTGGTTGAACAGTCACCCTTGGAGTGCCCTGAACTCAGGGAGCCACAGTGGACAATGGATCTCATTTGTGTAAAAAAACCTGTTCCAAGTGTAACAAAGAGTAGGTGAAATAACAGCTCAGCAGGGGCAGGAAGGAAGAACCATCTCTAAGTGGGAAAGAGGTGCCTCACACACAACATGGAAGTGACACGTGTGACATGTGGGTGGTGGCAGCTCCTCTCTTTATCTTCCTTTTCCGCTGCTCCCCTTCCCTTTCCTGTCCTCCCCAGTTCTCTCCTCCCCTTTATTTTCCTGTCACATCCATTTCTTTCCCTTTCCTGTCCTCCCTTTCCCTTCCTTTTCCCATCCTTTCCTATCTTTCCTGCCCTTTGTTGTCCTTCCCTCCCTTTTCCTGTCCTCTTTATTCCCCCTTCCTCCACTTTATTATCCTCTCCTCCCCTTCCCTCTCCTCCTGTCCTCTCTCCCTGCACACCGTGGTCAATCCCCTGCTCCTGCCAAGGTGTACAAATCCAGGGAAATGTCACCACTGTCATTGCTGGAGCCTCCCCTGCCCCCTCCCCAGTGACTGACTGTGCAGTCAGGTCTGATTCCCCTGCCCAGAGATAACTTACCTGTGCACGTGCTGCCTCTGCAGGAAGGGAATGTCATCACTTCCTAAAGTCACAGAAGAAACCGGAAAAAAAGGAAACTCAGTGACTTTTAGACACTTTGCACAAGCCAGGGGTGAAGTTCTCCGTGTCCCTCTGCATCTCACTGGGGGCTGTTCCCAGTGAAATACCCCTTCCACTGACATCATTCCTGGATCATGGACAGTTGTGGTTCCAACACCTCCATGGTGAGGTGTTCCTGCCTGGAGATGAGCACAGGGCAAATGTGAACATCCTCCTCCTCTGCTCCTGAGCAGACTCCCAGTAAATCACTGTGATGATGCATCCCAGCAGCTCCAGTCCCCAGGGCTGTTTTCCAGAGCAGTGCAGTGCTTACATTTTTGTGGGGAGAAGCTTAAGTGGCTAAATGGGCCACATCTCAAACCCAAGAAACAGTCATACATTTCCCAGTGACAAGGACTTTTGGATCTATTTGGGGTCTATTTGCTCATTCCTTGGACTTGCAGGATGCTTTAACATTTATCTATTTTCAGTAAAATACCTTAAGGTCTTAGCCCAACTATATATATATATATATTTTTTTTTTTTTTTTTACTTCTTTTTCTAAAACACAGCTTAGTACCAACCTGCTTCCTACAGTGCAGAGCCCACTCAGCTGACAACTCCTCCAGGCCCTTGCTCTGTTTTTTCTCCTCAGAGGAACCTGCCTCAATCTGCTGGTCACAGTGAATTCACCTGTGGTACTTGGCTCTGAAAAAGCAGGTTTCAGTGACACTCTTCAGCTTGCAGGCTGCTGCACAGATATTTGGGGAAGAAAAAAAAAAAAAAAAGCAAACTTAAAACACGTAATTAAGTCAACAGTTGCTCAAAGTCCACTTACACAACTTTTCTTCTAACAAAGAATAACAGTTCATGTCTGTGCTTCTATACTACTTTTTTAATATATACACACACACCCCAAATATACATTTAAAGTTCTCTTGAAAAGCAAAGGCTGTATTCCAAACTCCTCTATTCCTAAAGGCAGAGTTGTTACAAAGAAGGAACTTATTTTTCTGGAAAAAAAAATAAAATAAAATAATGTGCCCAGAGCTTCAGATTCCAGTACTGCTGTAGCATTCCAGCTGACAGCACACTCTGACTCCACATTATGATCCTTAATTTTATCAAATGCAGGGCTGGGACAAACCACTTCCACCTCCCCACTCCTGTTACTGGTTTGACTTTCTTGCAGCCCATTTCTTACAGCTACTGGTCTGACAGCTTTGAAAAAGGGCTCAGGGCAGCACAAACCCACCTGCCTGAGAAGATATTGAGAGGACACCAAGCAGTTTGACTGAACCAAAGACTTCTCGTGGTTCTCCAGCAGCAGATTTTCTGGACTGGGAGAACATGAGGCAACCCCAGCAGCAGGTGGGCACTGGGACCAGCCCTGCATGTCCCTCACAGGCAGGAGAGGGCAGAATCCTACAAGGATTCCTGCCAGAAAGAAAAGGTTACTGATTAACCAGTGACAAACACCGGGGAAAAAATAGTCGGGTGTTTTGTTTTTTTTTTCTGGTGTTTTGCTCAGTAGAACCACAGCACATCCTGGGCCAGAAATACAAATATCAGGGAGCAAACTGCAGCTCCATGGGAGCAGCAGCTGCTTTGGGTCAGCTCTGCTCAGGGCCTGGGGACGCTTGTGCTGCCTCAGAGCATCAGGCTCCAGTGTCACCCGGGGTCTGCTGGTTGTGGTTTGGGTTTATTTTTGTTTTATTCCCTGCATCTGACACTCCAGTGCCTGCCCCTGGGCCCAGCACAACGTGTTCTCCTGGTGGGTAAAAACAACCTTGTACCTCGGGCCTGCTCTGGGCTGACTCAAAAGCACTGAAAGGCCACGAGAGAAGTAAACAGCTTCCATGTGCATTTACATTTTGCATAAATGGCCGGGTCACCCAAAGGACAAGGGCTGCTACGGGAGCTGCAGAACAATGGTTTCTGAAAATGCCAGCAAAAAAAAAAAAAAAAAAAAACCCAAAAAAAAAAAAAAAAAAACAAAAAAAAAAAAAAAAAAAAAGTCCCCTGCACGCTGCAGCTGGAGAGGAATTGTAACAAATAAAAGAGAAATCCATCATACCAGCCATCCCTCAGCCCTCCAGACACCGCAAAAGCAAACATTTTCTCTGCCCTGGGAGGGTGACTCACCATTCCTGAGCTCTGCTGCTCCAAGGCCCTTGGCAAACAACCCACAACCAGCAGAACAAACCACCGGGTATCAAAATAATGATGTAGCAAAAAACATGCGTCTGCGTGGAGGCTTGGAGGGAAGAAAAAAAAAAATCAAATAACTCTTTAAAATGACCCACCATTCACAGGCCCAGACTCTCCCCCAGCCTGCTCTTGGGAAGGTCAGACCCCTGACACAGCAGCTCCAGTACCAGGAGCACCACCAGGGATCTTCCCCCTCTGCCAAGGTGCAGTTCTAGGCCCTTCCATTCATCCTTTTTTCAGGATTTATTTTAAGCTCAAAGTATGGAGGAAACAGTACTGGAGATGAACATCCCAGAAACGTGAAATTCTATTCAGCACTACCTTCTGTGCCAGGACACATCTGTATTTGTGGTGTAACAGCACTTGCACTAAGAGGCTTCAAAGGATTATAGAGACAGCACAAACTCATTCCATTCTCTCAGTGGTCACTCTCTGATCTTGCAGCACGACACCAGTTACTACTTGTACATTTTGCTTCACTGACTAATCCCAACTGCTCATCCTGCCCATAAAAAAAAAAAAAATATTTTAAACCAAACCAGTATCCACCTGGAGAAACCCTCTGCTACTGATAAAACCTTGAGAGCAAAAATAAACAGCTGCCAAGGTCATAATCACACTGAGATCACAGCAGAGCTGACATTTATAAGCAGGTTTAAGAGGCAACTCCCCCACCTTGAGCTTCCCGATTTCAAACACTAAAAATCCACATGACACAAACAACTTCACCCACCTTTCTTTCTTTTCATAGATACCTTTCTGCCCTCTCCTTTGAGCACACACCAGAGGAATCAACATGCACAAGAACATGTATTTGTGCACCACCCAGAACGCATCCCAGGCCACCCAGGAACTCCCACAGCAGTCCAGGTGCACTCAGAGTCTCAGAGACAAGCACCCATTGCCAAAGCAGAGCTCCCAGGCCTGTTTGAGCACCAGCCACCAGTGACAGGCACCTCAGCACTGCTCACGTGCCTCAGCCTTAGCTCTACATTCACCCCAGGATCATCCTGTTCCTGCAGGATCGATTTGCTGCAGGTTCCCATGGAATTCTGAAATAACCCCCACACTGCACAAGAATCCATGTTCACACCTTGCCCACTGTGCCAGTGCCTCACCACCCTCATTGTGAAGTATTTCTTCCTCATATCTGGTCTAAGACTACTCTCCCTTACTTAGAAACCATTGTGGCTTCTCCTGCTGCACCAGGCCCTGCTAAAAACCTTGTTGCACACACAGACAACCCACTGATGCTCTCGGGGGGGTGGAACTGCACTGCTGTGGGGAGAGAGGAGGTTTCACTGCATCTTTCACACACCAATATTGAACCATGAGCCACTTCTGACAGAAAACACAGCACTGACTGATGATGGACACAGTCCCGGTGCCTGTGTATCCACAGAAAGCACATCCACACCTTTTCCAGGGTGTGCTCAGCAGTGATCCCTCACATCCACACCTGTCCCAGGTTGTGCTCAGAAAGGATCCCTTGCATCCACACCTTTCCCAGGGGATGCCCAGCAATGATCCCTCACATCCACACCTTTTCCAGGTTGTGCTCAGCAATGATCCCTCGCATCCACACCTTTCCCAGGGGATGCCCAGCAATGACCCTTCCCGTTCCCTGCTCTGCCCAGCCAGCAGGAAGGAACAGGTTCCCACCACCAGCAAGACCCGGAGCGAGCAGGGAGGAGGCATTTCTGGAGGGCTGGCTCCTGTTCAGCGGGGAAATGTTTCCCTTGGCTTGCTGGAGTCGCCGGGACCGCGCTCGGTGCGGGGCCGGAGGAGCCAGATTTCCATCCCCCCTCCCATTACTCTTTTTGATTGGCACTTTAATGAGGGCGCCGGGGGTCGACCCCCTGCCAGGGGGCCGGTTCATGCCCCGTTTATCTCACAGTCCATGTAAGACTAAAATAACACGCCAGGCTGAGTTTCACTGGCTTGTGATCCCACAGCCCACCGTGATGGATTGAGTGACTGCAGCAAGTTGGCAGCTAAAGTGTGTTGTAACAGTATCTTTCTGTCAGCGCAACACAATGGATTTGCTGATTCCCGGGCTTTTCCCAGTGTTCACCGTTACCATCGGCTCACGGGTCTCCAAACTTCATTTTCCAGGGGGCTGCGAAGTGCTAATAAATAACACACCGAAGGTTACGCCGAGCTTTCCTTCCCCTCGGCTGCCGGCAGAGGAGGGGTTCGGTGCCAGCTTCGCTGCACACACACAGCAGCCAGAAACCCACTTGCTCTGCCAGAAAGGAGGGAAGGGGCAGCTCTTCTGCTCTTCTGCAGGGCCAACACCAGACTTTTCGCCGTGAGAACAATCCAGCACCAGGGGTTGCTACCTAAAGCAGTTCCCTCCACAAGAGCTGTTGGGTGATTTGGGGCTGGACTTCGCAGGCTGCGGAGTCAGGACTAAGAAGCCACAGTCCTTGTTATCATCTTACTTGTTTGCACGGTTTAGGACCACCAAAATAATGCATAAGTGCACCAGAATATCCAGGAATCCCGTGCAAGGTATGGATTACACTTCAGATCCCTTTATTTAATACTATAAAATATCCTCATATCTCCTCTATAGGAAAATCTCAAACAAGAGGGATTTTTTCCCTTTAAAAATCCCTGGAGTCTTAGGAAGTGGACTGAATTTTTATAAGTCATCCAAAGAGGTCCTCTACTGAGACCTTATCTCTGTGCTCTGTTTCCTCAATATCCTTTCATTCTCCTTGCCACTGCCTGCAAAACAAACAACTTCCCTCAAATGCTGGGGAGAACATTCTTATTTTCAGTTGTTGCCACCCCAGCCCCTCCCAGCACGAGTGAACAAATGAGCTCCACAACACTTCCTGTATAAGGATTTTTGACAGCACGAATTTCAAACTAACTCTCCCATCCCCCAAAGTCAGATCAAGAACCCACCCTGGGGCTAACAAATAGGAAGGGTGAAGCTGTTTTCCTTGCTTAGAGGAGAACAACTCTGTAGATCCATGTCTAGAGTTTCTTTTAGGCCTTGCACGAGACAGTAACGCAGCCAAAAAAAGTTCCAAAATCAACTTTAGAGCTTCAGCTGCCCTAATGTCAATATGTTCTCAAATATGGCAGCATGGGCACCTAGAACTGATCCAGCCTCACCCTTTTCTATCTCTGCACTCAAGATCCATCTCACTCTGGGCAAAACCAAGTGTGTTCCTGCCAACAGAAGACATCACTAAGAGAGAGAATGAGTGAGGAAGGTGGAAAAAAAGAAGAGAGAATACATATGTGGAAGGGACTGGCAAGATCCTGGATGCTGTCAGTGCTCCTTTGCAGCCAGAACCTCACCCTGGCAGTGGCTGAGGAGCTGTGTGTGAACTGGCACTTACAGGTAGTCCCAGAAGAGCCTGACCTCCTTCCCAGATCCAAACTGGGGAGGTGGGAACCACCCCTGTGTGTGGGGCAGAGCGAGAGGCAAACCCAAAACCATTCACTGCTCCAGGAATGGCAAGATAAAGGAAAAACGCACTGGGATATGAGATGGGAACATAATGGGGAAAAGGGGCAAGACTGAGCAGCTGCTTGAAGAAAACACAGCTGCTCTCAATGGCAGCTCTTGACCATACAACTCCTGCAGATTTCAACCCACAGTGCTGGAGAAAAGAGCCTCATGAGTTGAGGATCTTTATTTGTGAGAGGAGAGACAACTACAG
The DNA here is from genome assembly GCF_001604755.1 of Lepidothrix coronata. Lineage (NCBI taxonomy): Eukaryota > Metazoa > Chordata > Aves > Passeriformes > Pipridae > Lepidothrix > Lepidothrix coronata. The sequence goes on along the minus strand of NW_016690378.1, from coordinate 1,398,776 downwards.
CCACAAACTGGAGCAGCAGCAGCAGCACACGAGGTCACTATGATGATCCCAGTGCAATGATCCCAGTGCTGTGCAGAACTGCTCCAGAGACCCCAGGCCAGTCCTGGGCACCCCACCCCTGCAGCCTGCACACACATCACTCACTGAGCCTTGAACCAGCCACCTCAGAGCCTGCCAGCAACACCAGCCCAGCCCAGAGAGCAGGGGATGTGCTGCAAACACCGTTTGAAGCCTCACTGGAGCTCCCAGTGGTCCCTCCACCTCCCCAGCTCCGTTCCAGGTCGGATCTGCCCCCACGAGCTGCTGCAGCCAAGCCCTGAATGTTCCTCAGGGGAGAACCAGACACTTACACCTTAACACAGAAGAGGGCATCCTGAGCCTACAGCCAGAAAGCCTGGGAATTATTATGAAAAACGAGTGGGTGGGGGAGCTCAAGGGACCAGTGGGAGGATGCGGGAAATCAGTAACACTGATTTGAATAACTGGTAACAATTATTAGATCTTTTTTGGTATGAATCATCTCAGAGACTCATCATTTAAATGACGTCACTCAAGGGGCATAAAAAATACAGCAGAAGCAGCCAGCCTGCCATGACACAAGGGTTTGGAGCCACAACAGGATTGGCCAAACTGGTCTGGGAAACTTCACCAACGCGTGGAAAAGGGAGCAAGTTTTGTGGAGAATACACTCTGACATATCAGACATGCAAATTTGTCTTTAGCAAGATTATGATGTTACTCAGAGCTCTGCTGAATCTGCCTGAAATGCTGGAGAAGGAGTAGCCTCGTTTATCTGATGACCACTGACCTTGTCCTTGCCCCGTCCCCTCCCCAGTGGTGGAATTTGCATTTGAAACTACAGGTTGTAAAATCAGCCAGCCAGAACCATCCCAAGGGAACAAAACCAAACCAGAACAACACAGCAAAACAACACAACAGCCCAAACCAAGCAAACAACAGAGTGAGTTTGAACAGAGTCCATTCTCTGGGCTCATCAAACCCACCCAAGAGCTCCTGTCCTTGCAGGGGAAAGGGCAGCAGAGAGTGGTGCTGCCTTGTGCACCTCTCAACTCCTTTTATCTCCTTAAACGACTGCAGGAGAGGAAAACCTGTTTGATTAACAACCAGTAGCATCAGCAACAGGCTCAGCAACTCAACAGCAACCACACTGCATTTCTTACTCCCTTTGTTTCTCACCTACTGGGCAAAATCCTGGATGCTGTCAGTGCTCTTCTGCAGCCAGAACCTCACCCTGGCAGTGGCTGAGGAGCTGTGTGTGAACTGGCACTTACAGGTAGTCCCAGAAGAGCCTGACCTCCTTCCCAGATCCAAACTAGGGGGGTGGGAACCACCCCTGTGTGTGGGGCAGAGTGAGAGGCAAACCCAAAACCATTCACTGCTCCAGGAAGGCTCCTGGCTCCCTGGAGTCAGGGATTATCTCCAGGTTTATACAATGCTCTTCCCTTTTCAGACACCCAGCTTCCAGCACTTACCATCCAGAAGTGCACTGACAGTAAAAGCTCCTTAAGGGGGGAGGGAGGAGGGATCTATGAGGAATTTTTTTTTTTTTTACTTTTTGCAGTTTTATGGAATTTAGGCACACAGAGAAAAATACAGGACCTAGTTCCTGGAAGTGCTGTGCATTAGGCAGCTGCTACTGGTTTCAGACCTTCTTTACCTACCGTGAGAAAAAGGGAAAAGAAAAACTAGAGGGGAATTGGAGAGTCCCAATTCAGCACAGGGTTTTTAGCCTAAAAACTACGTTGAAGTAATACCAGGTATTACTGTCCAACAAACCTGCCACACCACAGAACAGAAAAATGGCCTAAAAACATATCAAAAACTTCAAAAACTTCAGGCCTCACCAACTGTGATGGAGCAACTGCTTAAAAACCAGTAACTTTAACTTGCTTAGAGCTTTCTGGGGAGGAGAGGGAGTGGAGGCAGTGGGGATTTGGGAAAGGGTCAAGAGAACAAGTTCAGCTCTTGCTTCCACACACACCTCTGGAGCAGAGCCCATTGCACAGAGGTGATGTGAGCAAGAGCCAAGAGCACCGTGTCCAGTTATCAATATTTATTATTGACCCAAAAAAAAAAGAAATTAACCTTAAAGGTTAACATAATGCTGTGTTTTCACAACATCTGTCAGCAATTATTTGTATTTACTTGCACTGTAAATGCAGAAGAAAAGTCAGAGAAATAAACACCAGAATTCCCACCAGTCTTGCCTTTTCCCACAAAGAATCTTCTAATCATCCCTGTTTAGACACTCTCATTTGTTCCTTGCCCTTTCCAGTATGGAATTTCTTCCCAAGCCTCTATGACCAGAAATTATTGGTCCTCGTTGTACCCTGGAGCAAATAACAACCAACCCCTCTGCAATTAGTGGTGTTAACTTCAGGGTTCTGAAGACAGAAATCAGAACTGTAATATTTCTTGGATTCCAGACAGCAAACCAGCCCCCTCTGCAGTCCTTGCTCTCCCCCTGGCCAGGCTTTGCACTCCAGCAAACAGGGAGGCAGGGACAGCGAGGGCTGTGCTCCAGTCGTACTCCACCTGTGCAAGGCAGGGTGAGGAACAGGTTAGCTGGGTGAAAAGTTCACTGCAAGCTGAGCTGTCTGTTTCTCTTGCTTAATTTATCCGATATTTGGCTAACCTTGCTCTGAACCCAGCCCCCAAGACCCCCTTCCTCTCATCCCTCCCCAGCGGGTTCATGTCAGCCAAAGACACCGCCTCTAATTCCCTTCTCCCTGACCCTGCTCGGTGGAGCGGGGGCTGGGACACAGGGCCAAGCACAGAGAGAGCCCTTGCACTGCAGAGATAATCATTATTTATGCTCCAAACTTCAACAGGAGCAAACAGAAAAGCCCTACAGTCAGCAACACTGCCTGATACGGTGTTTGGGCTTATCAGGCTTCCCAAGGCTGGATGGCACACCCCCTGCACCTCTCCTCCTCCTCCTCCGCACCCTGTCGTGCTTCCAAGGATGCAACACTTCCTAAAGTAGCTTCTAATGGATCCCTGTCTGCAGCCCCTGCCAGGGGACTGGCCCACAGTTCCTACTTCCATGATCTCCAAGATACCAGTTAGCCCAGTATGTCCATTATCCCGTTCCTGCAGCTCAGGATCCTCAAAAGGAACCCGACAGACCTATATTTTACAAAGCACAGAGCAGCAGCTGCAGTGACACAGAGACCCAAAGGGTTTTTCTCACCCCAAATCCCACAAAGTCAGTGGAGGAAAGGCTGGGGGGTAGGGAGATGTGCTACTGCTGCTCTTTGGAAAACAGGATTCCCTGATCAATGGACCTTTATGCACCCATAACTACTCATCCTGCAGAATACAGACAAGGTTCTGCTCAGAAGCTGCTGAGCGGTTTCACTGATAATCTACAGCTTTCTTACCCACCCACTCACCCACCCCCTGTACCCAGAAAGTGGGTGGCAAGAACCCCTCAGTGCTCCCCCTGCCCTGCAGGGCACAGCTTCACCTCCCGGTGAACACCCTCCCCACCACCTCTCGGCCCCACGCGTCAGAGCCGGGCACCGCTGATGCAAACTGCTGCAAAAACTGTGGAGAACACGCATTTCTGGCAGGCTCGGCGTGTTTTCCCGCTGTGCTCAGCACTGCTCCCAACACCCTCCGGGGCAGCACAAAGGGGATTTGATGGGCTTCTCAATGACCGGGCACATCGTCAGAGAGCGGGCACAGACCAGCCCTGCCGAGCTCTCCCTGCTCGGCTGAGCAGCTGCTGCTCCCTTTCATGTTTAATCCCGGACTCCCAAGAATCCACACGCTTCCATACCCTCCTGCTGGCACTCTCTTCCTCCGTGAGAGGGTGACTAAGGATGTGCTTAAGACTCTGCTAATTGAGCAGAACAAATGTTTCCTGTAAACCTTAACTTCGTTATCATTTTTGACCCGACAGAGAACCCCAGAGCTGTTCCACGGCTTTGATGCACCTGAGCTGCTCCAGCTCCAGGAGAAACTCTCACAATCAGCTTATTATTTTTATAATCTGTATCATCACGGTGCCCCAAACTCCATTACAGCATCTCTGCACACACCAAGTTCCTGTCCCACTGACTGGAGGGGCAGGAGCAGCCTGACAACTTTATAGTAAGTGGAAATTCCTCGTGATCTAAGAATAATATTAAACTTGCTTCTCAGGGTCACGGCACGACCTCGCCTTGACACACTGCTCTGGCAGGAGTGCAGACTGGCCTAGCTCTGATGTGGTCACTAATTTAGTGACGCCATCCATTCCAAACTTCACCACTCCCACACCAAAGTAGCAACAAACCAGTTTACAGAGAGTCCTTTGAAATAAAAAAAATCCCAGGCCCTTACCAAAGCACCCCCCACCTAACCCTGCATGTTTCCAAGGCATAGAAGTTGCTAAGAAGAGCCAATTCAGGTTGTTAGGAAGACATCAAACTTCAAACTGCTACAGAAGTAAACTGAGGATACACACCAAACCCTCAGCCCACATTGCACAACTCACCTGGTATCTGTATTTCTCAACAGCAGGACCAGCACATTTACCACTGCATCAAGATAATTAAACTACTAAAATAACAAACAACAGTAATTTCCATACAAGCAGTTCTTTGTGCAAACTTTCAAAGCCTTTGGTAGGGATTTTAACACCTCTTCAAAACTGGTGAAATTAGTCACAGGTGGGTAAAAAAGGGACAGAATTGCTACAGCAGGTGCCAGATAAAGTCAATCATAGGTGCCACAGATCCCAGTTGTTTGCTCCTTCCACCCACCACACAGAAAAGAAAAAACACTTCAAAAGAAGCCGTTCCAGCATAATTAAAGGCAAGCTGAACTGAACAGCTCAAATTGTTTACAGGTGCAGTTTAAGAATCACCTAATTTAAAAAAAAAAAAAAAGGCACAAACTTGACACAGCCATTTTAATCGTTCAGACCTAGCCCAAAACCCCAGTGTTTGTGAAAAACAGAGTTTGTGAAAACCCAGAGAGAAACAGCTTTCACTTTAGAAACCACAACGTTCAGGAGGAAAGTTAACAGGTCTGACCTTTAAAGGAAATCAATGTCCTCTTCTCGGTGTATCCAACCCAATGTATCCAACTTAAAGGCTTCTGCTGTTTGTGAGGGGGAAAAAAACCAACAAACAAAACCAAGCAAAAAACCCACACAAAACAAACAAGCCACAACAACCCCACTGTCTCCTTTCCCCCAGAAACGTACTGTGAAAATGGAACAGGGCAGCAATTGGAAATTCACCTTTCGGCCTCTCGGGAGGGTTCTTTTGCTGTTGATGATGCCCGAGGAAGCTTTTTTCCCTCCGTGATCACGGACAGACCCTCACGGACACAAACCCTCCAGACCCTCAGGGCTCAGCACAGGCTGCCCATGTCACAACAGGATTAACTCGGACACGACCCCGTCCTCGAGGATCAGACTCAGGGAGAGCTCCAGGGATGATGCTCAATCCAAAACGAATTAAATGAAAGCCACGGACAGGGAAACCCCCACCCACGACCCAGACAGCCCCTGCAGAGCTGATAACAAGCGCTGTGCACCCACCCCTGGCCCTGCTCCGGGGGGTTCCCGGGCCCCTCCCCGAGCTGGGGGTGATGAGGGCAAACAAACCCTGCTCCTCGCTGGGTTTGGGGCCATCTGGGGATTTCTCAGCCCCTCTGGGCTCACCTGGAAGGAGCCACATCCCCGCCCTTCCTATTGCTCTGGAAAGTTCCACAGGTGAGGCTGGAGCCCCACCCCATCCCTGGGATGGAGGATCCCAACAGATAAAGGTGCATGTCTCAAACACTGCCAGCAGGATGGATGTGATGCCAAACAAGGGCTGTTGGCAATAACAGACAAGGATTGTTGGCACTAACACACCGTGAGAAAGAACAAGATGTGGCTGGGGAAGGGGCCATGCAGAGGTAGGGCAGCACCCTCCTGGGACAAACATCCTTGTGGAAGTTCCCGCAGAGAAGCACAGCACAGTGCAAGCACAGGGATGAGGCCAAGAAGTGGGCATGGAACGTAGGGGGGGGATCAAGACCACCAAAGACCCCCAAAGACTCTGACCCATTTCCAGAAAGGCCTGAAAGAATGGACTGTGCATGAGAATTGATGTGCATAGAAAGGGAGAAACCCACCTCCAGGGTGGGCAAACCTGTCCATAAAAAGGTGTCCCCCCAAGCCCAGGCAGTGCTCCAGGACCCTGGACACCCCTGCACACTGGTGGATTGCCTATGAAATCAGGACTGACATCCCATCAGCTGGATCAGTGCTGGAACCAGGACTGGTGATCCCTTCCCTCCTTCCATCCTCTTTAATTCATCTCTTCCTTTCTCTCTTCCCTTTCCCCCTACCCCTTTGTCCAAACCCCTCTGCCATGTGCTTCCAGGTCAGGGACTCACACACCAATTTCCACCCAAGTGTGTCATTTACTAATAAAACTTCCTGATTGTTTGTGGACCCTCAGCCTTTTGTCGTTCCTTTTGGCCACGAGCATTTACAAACCCACAGCGCCGGGAGCCGGAGGGCGGCACCGGACAGCAGGAGTCAGTGCCTGGAGCAGGCACATCCCAGGGCTGTGGCCAACACCAACCATCCACTTTGCTACCTATGGAGCGACCAAAATATGAAAAAAAAAAATCGCTCACATGTGGGATCCATTAGGGCATTTCGAAGGAATTCACGTTCATTGTTTCCCTTGAAATATAAAGGTTATAAAACTTAACGGCCACATGACAAGGAAACTATATGAAACACTCGGAGATTTACAGAGCGACTGCTCGGCTCTCGGGGCTGGAAATCACCGTGCAACAGTCAACACGACCTGTGGGCTGAGGGCTGAGATTTTGGGCAGTTTTCCTTTTTTTCCTTCCCCTCTTTTTCTGACCTTGCGGGCCGCTATCGCCGCAGCAGCTCCGCAGCCAAACAGAAACACAGCTTGTATCTTCTTTCAAGTATTTATTTCTTTTGCCCTGTTAACATCAAGCAATGAAAGGAATTGTAAGGATTTTGAAGGGGGGTGGGGGGGATAAAAGGAATGAAAGCAGGAGAAAGGAAAAAAAAAAATAGGACATAATGGCTTAATTTCTCACAGCATGTGCAGCACAAATGAACAGTAAACACGTCCCAGGGAAAAATGCAAACAAAGGCCACGTTTGCTCAAAGTTCCAAGAAAAAAGCCCATCGTGAGTGCCCCCGAGCAAACATTTCTGTGATTAAACCCTCAGAGCCTCTGTGTGATTTCTAGGCCAATTCAGCACAGCAGGTACCTCCCCCTTCCCTCCCGAACATCCCTGGGCAGGAGCAGCCACAGGGCCGGGTTTCCAAGCCTTGTTTTGGCTTAAGGCATGGAAATGTTGCAATTATGGCACTAAGAGGAAGCTGTAATCTAATCTAATGGGTCAAGGACAAGTGTGAAAATCTGATTATAGATTTGCAACCAGGGTTTGTCTATACAGAGTGAAATAATTAATCAGATTTGTGGGCAAATACTGTATTTCACAGTGATTTCTGACCTGGATCTCAGCAGCCCCAGGCAGGCCAGGAGCTCATCATATGGGCTGTCATCATGCACAGGATTTTGGGTGGCCCTAAGGGCTGTATCATCAGTGAAATCATAAATTGTCTCATTGTGTGACACCAGGCAAGACTGTACAATTTTCTGTGTCACCCTTCCTGTGTCTGTAACAAATGGAACTGCTCTGGCAGGGGCAGGTTTGCACAGGTGAAAGTAAAATACTGTGCTGGCAGTTTTAATATATATGAGTTTCAGATCTGTTCTCCAAAGCAGTGGAGAGGGAGAACGTGAACATCAGGTGAACTGAATTACTGAATTCGGCAGCAGCTCAGCCTTCCTGCTAATGCACTTGTGTTCTCTGCACACTCAGGAATTCTGCTTATTCTGCATTTGTTCACTTCCCAAAGTTCAGTGGCAGCACAACTCTAGTCTGCTCGTGGGTTTTGTTTTTTAAAATGAACTAGAGGTGAGCGTGCACAAATGCAAAAAAATCATCATGCCATTCCCCTTGTGTGGAATTATGCCATGCCCCTGATGTCAGGAGGTCACTTTTATTTCAATGAACTATTTCCAGGATTTCCAGCGTGATTATTTTGCCCCTGATGATCTGAGGCTGAAAGAAACAAAACCAAACTGTGAGAATTTTTCTGCTATAAGTAAAGGCAAACGCACTTTTGACAGTGTCCCAAGTTAGTTTTTTTTTCCCCCTTGAAAATGTCTTTAGGCACGTTTTTGATCACAGGATTGGAATATGTCATGAGAACGCACTCAAATATGCGTTTGCATTAACACTGCTGCCAGAAGCCATCTCACAGCCATCACCAGACATACTGGAGCCCCTAGAAAGCTTTCTGTGGGATTGGAAGGCATCCAGCCAGGGGAAAGCAAAGCCACCATGTGATGTGGATGGCCAGTTCCACAGGAAAACTATACATTAATGAGTGGCAAGAGCTCAAAGCGGGAGTTACAGTGAATAGCTCACGAGCAAATCACTGCTCGAGAACCACCAAGTACATAAAGTGTTTGATAAATGAAAATCTGAAAGGAGTCTATGGAAAAATAATCCACTGAAAGAAAGCAGGCTGATTTTCCAGCAGGAATTGCCCGTGTCAAGCAGCACTGCTGGCTGTAATGAAGGTCTCTGGAATGTGAGTTGCTCATCCAGCCTCAAAGCACATCCAAGAGGATGTACTTTAGACTGCAAAAGGGCACTTCGAGGTATCATTAAAATAATCTGTTTTAATATTTCTGAGTGGTAAAGGCAAACAGCAGTGTTGATTATTGGGGCTTGCACCATATTTCTATTTTTCAACAGATGACTTTCACCTTATATTCCCCCTTAACCATCAAGTGAAGTTCTGGCCACCCACTCCCTACCAGTCCTTCCCAGTTCAAATTCAGATGCCGTGGGTGTTAAACAGAATATGCAGCTCTGAACTCGTTAGGCAGCAGTAACAGCTCTCTGGGGTTTTGCTACACTTCAGGCTTCAAAGGAAGGCAATGTGAAGCTATTCAGGGCAGTTTGCAGAGTTAATGTCTGAGAAGGTGTGGACACAGGCAGGCACAGGTGAGAGAACGCCTGGAGGGAGGGCGCAGAGATGAACAATGTGCAGGCACAGCATTCTGGCTCAGAAACTCCCCAAACACAGTCCTCTCCAACGGGAACAATTGGAAGAGACAGATGAAATGATGAAAAATGAAGGGATCAGCAGAAATCAGACCTAATATAAACCCAACTAAAATAAACTCAGCACGGCTCCTGTGGCTCATTCAAAAGCAGCTCCTCTCCGAGAGTTCATTTGCAAGAACTTGGGTCAGGAGAAAGATGGAACAGAACTTCCTCTGCTCTGTGCCTGTAGGAGCCATTGGCTCTGACTGGCAACAGGAGGAGGTTTTTAAAGGGAAATGCTGAACACTGCAACTCTACCTACTCCATTGCATCAGAGGAAATGTGGCATCTCCTGCCAGAAAGTGTCACTGCTCCTAAATCCCGGGCTTGAGAGTTCAAAAGAATTAAGATTAGTTTCCTGACTGATGTAGGGAGTCAGAGCTGTGAATGCTTGTCTGAATTCAACCCAAATGATGGGTTTTACACAGGAAAACTTATAATTGTGTAATTTGTTTGAACAGGGATGTATCAGGAAACCTATTTTTTAAACTGGAATGAAGATGCATTGACTGTGTGTGTTTAAAACAATCAGAGTGAGGTCAGAAGGATGTTGGAAGCAGAACATTCTATTGAATGGTTGAACTGAGCTGTTTGTAAATGATTTATGTGCTTTTTAATGCATGTAGAAACTTTTGCATGTCAACACTGGTTTTTTTTTATATTACTGTTCTCTGTTTCATTTTCAGATCCCTCCTAAAGAAATTCAAGGCTATATTTGATCATCTGATTAACATGCTAAACCTCAGCTAGAACAACAGGACAACAGAGAAGCTGAATGTGGTTTAGGGTTCAAAAGGGTTATAACAGTTGATGTGGGTGAAAGTTTTTTGGCTATAGCAGATGAGAAACGTGTCAGATCACTACTACTGAATATTCCAGAATATTGGAAGTTACACACTATTCAGTCACTGAGGCACATGTGACAGTGCTTGCTGGTGTCTCTCTCCACTTTTGCATAGCCCTTAGAATGGGAATAAAATACTGCCTGGCTCCACAAGTGTTCTCCATGAATTTGCAGCCCTGATGGGAGTCCAGAAGAGAACACAAGGTATTCTACTTCTGGGAAGGAGAAGGACAAGCAAAAGCTCACAGACTGATGTGTGATTCTGTTTAATCCCATGAGTGAATTGAGTCAATCATGTTCTTCCAAATTTATTATTATTATTGACAAGAGGAGATGTGGCCTGAGGCCTCAAGGAATCAGGTGGGAAACGCTGTGGCTTCTTCCTGGTACCTGAGACTCCTCCATTCTCTAAGGCTGACAGTGACACAAAGAGTTGCCTTGTTCTCTGATGGATGGTTTCGTTGTTTTTTTGGTTTTTGGTTTTGTTTTTTTTTTTTTTGAGAAGCACCTCTTTTCCTACATTTAACAATTGAGAGAGCAGAGACAGAGAGCAGAGACAATGAGCTTGTCACCTCTGCTGCTCCCTGGAATAGGCAGAGTTGCAGGGAGTGAACTGACTCCCCTGTGCCCTGTCTGCAGGGAATCAGCATTCCCAGCAGGCTCTGGGAACAGGAACTCTGTGTTCAGATATCACTTGCTTTCCATAGGGGCCATTTCCATCTCCAGATAACATTCTTCTGAGATGAGCCCTTTTCATTATAAACCCTTGTTCCATATGACAGCATTTTGCATATAGCCAAAATATCCCCAAAACTGTATCACCCTGCACTTATTTCACTAGTCTCTCTGCATAAAGGCACTAACAGGTGACTTTCCTGGGAAAGATAGCAAGGAATTGCCTCCTTATCTTACAGCTGATGTTAACACTGCCATGTGCCAGCCCAGTATCTGGGAACACTGATGAGATCAAGAATGATGCCCAAGGCAGGAGGGCAGCTGGTGGCTACACCCCAAAGTATTCTTTTCATTGTAATTTGATTATCACAGGCAGGGAAACTTAATGTCTAGGATGCCTGTCTATGAAAAGCCTGTAAAATACACAGGCAACTCACTCAGAAAAATAAAAATCAAATCTTAAAAATGCTTCTGATTAAGAAAAAAAATAGAAAACAGAACCATTTCTACCTAGTAGCACCAGGTCAGGACAATTATTAACACAAGCCAGAGAACTACATGTCCTTGTAAAATCAGGGCATGATGGATGGCCCTTGCAGCTGGTTAGGAAAAAGTGAGTGGTGAGTCAAAGTGACCCTTCCTTGTTTTTACATGTTTGGGCTGCTTTCCCTCCCTCAAAAAAAACCCAAGAGACAGCCACCAGGAACCAGTGTATTGGGGTGTTCTGAGCCAGCAAGGCACAAAGGGAATGGTCTGCTTTTTAGGGCATGGTGACCCCTTGGAATGAGCAGCAGTAACAACACACTTCTTTTATAGGCCCTGCAGTTGGATGGAAATCACACGCCCCTATTATTATGTAACTTCAGGAATGTAAGGTGGCGTCTCCCTGTTTAGGGCCATCTCACTCCCCCTGAGATTGCATCTATCCTCTGTTTTGTTTTCTCATATACTTACTCTTCATCACTCCCCAGCTCCAGTTAGAGTGCTTTCTTCCCTCATTTAAGGAGGAATTGTTCCTTTCTAGATTTACGCTTAAAAAATCAGCACATGTATTTGCCTTGATTGTTTTTCTGCATTAATATGTCACACTGCCCAGAGCAAAGGTGAGCCTAAGAACTAGTAATTTTGGACTCTTTGGGAAGGTGTGAAGATGTAAATTGTCTCCTCAGAGGTCTGTGATTTTCAGCTGTATCCAGTCCAGGCAGGCTGGGTCTGTTTGTGTTTCTGTTCCAAGAACAAGAGAGGGTGTTATGTTTAAAGGAAAGCTGACAGGAACAGGGGGAACTCGCTGCCTTCCATGGTACAGGGGACATTCAGGTTGTGTCCTGTGTCTCCCATCCATGGTCTGCAGGCTGGGGCAGCTCCACCAGAACAGACTCTGGTCTCATCTCACACGTTCCCTGCTGATCTGACTCCTCGAGCTGACAGACAGGGTTGTTTGTGTTGAAGCTGACAGCTCCCTGAAGGGACTGAAGAAAGGTGCTGAGGTGACTTCAGTAGAATAAAGGGTGGGAAGGGGGGCAAGAAGTGTCTGAACTGCCAGCTTCCCACAGGAAACACTGGATAAAAGACAATGAGCAGCAAGGGAGAAGGTGAAGTTCTGTTTTTCCTCATGTTACTGAATCTGTGGCTGCCACTACTCACAACATCTCCTTCAGAAAGGCACTTGGACAAAGAGGATCCTGTTCCCTAGAGAGTGGAACTGCTGCTGGTGACTGACAGGTTTGCTCAGTCTCCAAACACACCAGGCTGGAGGATCTCAGTGCCGGGGAGGTGAGAGCTACAAACAGTGCAGAATATTCTGTTCCTCAGGGCTGGTGGTTGTTTGGCCAAAAATGCAAAAGACTGCATTTGACAGGATCTTGCCTTACCCCAAACTTAGGAACAAGTGCTGTCAAAAAAGTGGCTGTTGCCCAGATTAAGTTTATTAAAGCCACGTGAAGAAATAAAACCAAAGGAGCTGATCCAAGGTCACCCTGTGCTCTTCCCTCAACAGTTGCATTTCAGCTCGAGGAAAGCACCAGGCCACGTTAATGTCTGCTACAGGCACATGTGTTCTCTTTGAAATAAATGCACCCACTTCTGCTCTGCCTGCATTAAGTCTGTTACTGGGTTTTTATGAGCCTTGGCAAGTGCAGTGCTATCTGTTAATATCTGAAGGTGGGAGTGTTCAGGGAGTTGTCGGAAAGGCTTGCAAGACTAGATCTGATCATACCCACCCACACTAATTAACACATTACATAAAAGTACAACAAGTTTCTCTTTGCAAACATCAGAATCACTTGCCCAGGCACTTTCTGTGCAGTTCTAGAAGAACTAGAGGGATGGACTCTGTTGCTTTTTAACCTCGACAGAACAATGGATGAGTGGGTAGGGTGAAGTTCCCACTTTCAGGGCTCGCTCCTTTTTCTCATCCTGCTAAAAACATGCCATCAGCAGGAATATGGCTGGAAGGACCTTTTTAAAGTTCACCAGTGGTGCATGAGGCTGCATTTTTTTTCTCATCAAAAACCACCACATGAAATATTGAACATGAGGGATCGGATTCCCTCACAAAGGACTCCTCCTCTCCCTGCCCTGCCTTGCTAATTCTGAAAATTACTTTGTATAAACACCACCCTCTGAAACCACCTGGAACTGAAAAATCCTCCCATTTAAATAGGGCCTTTTTATGTCAGGGGAGCATGTCCCAAAACAGCTCACATTTCTCTAGCATTCAAATATTAAACCAGCAGCAATCTGCTGTACAAAGGCGATAGGAAGGACCCTTTTATTTCTTCGTAGTTTGGAGCAAGTCAAACTAATTTCCTATGAAACTGCTGTGACCTTCTCCTACAGCTTCACCCAGATAATAAACGTGCACCCCGATCCCGATTTACTCCAGACTCTTGGATGACATCTGGCCTCAAGATGGTGGCATGGAAAAGTGCAGCAATGACACAGGAAAACAGAAGGGAAGAAAATAACTGTGGAGAGCAGGAGGCAGTGCAGGGAGAGGGGAAAACCAAAATTAAAATAAGTCAAAGGGCGGAAATTCCTTTGAGAAGGCCTTAGGCTCCAACAAAGCTTGTCCACATTTGCAGCACTTCGGGATTACCCAACACTAACCTTATGTGGAAGGGACAGCAGAGCCCAGCAGGCATTCCAGAGGAGCCTTTCTATTAAAAAAAACCTCTTCCAGTGCATCCATCCCTGTTTGCCAGCGAGAGCTTCCTACCTCGCAACGCTCCCAAGGGAAGGCACGAACTTCCCCAGCTCTTCCTGGCTATCTGAAAAGCAAAGTCAATGTTTTCCTCATTATTCCCTGTTTGCTGCATACCTCTCCCCCCACTGTGACTGCTATTTGACCCGCTGGCCGCTCCGGGACCCTGAGGGGAGAGAGAGAGGGAAGTTTGTGTGTGTGGGGATGAGAGGAGCGAGATGATGAGTCTCAGCTCCCTTCTGACTTGTTTATGTTCATTAGAAAGAAATCAACAGCACTGAGTGTGTCAGACAGACCCCGAAGATTGGGAACATCTTTTGTGTGGTGCAGGGAAAGAGCAGACCCATCCACGGGACAGGATTCGGGGGTGAACGGGGATTCCAATGTGTGTTTTTACCTCACTTTCGCATTAGGAATTTACCAGTGAGCAGAATCTCAGCAGAGAGGTTTCATTTCAGGGGGGCACTGCTCTTTCACCAGGGCTATTTGCTCTTACAGCCACAAGCCTGGAACGCCTGACCCCCGGGATTACTGAGGAACTGGAAAGGATCAGAGTGCACCAGGGGAGGTTGGAATCATCATCCCCTCCCCTCCCAAGCCTCTCTGGATAAATCTGGTACCTTCAGATCCCAGAAGGGTTCTCCCCTCATGGCACTTGTGTTTTCAATGAACTGAGTTCCTTCTCAAAAAACTCACAAAAATAAAGCTGAAAGCAACTATTGAGGTGGGCCTCAAAACCACAGAGTTTCTTTTCATCCTCTCCAGAGAGCCTCAGACATCCAGGAATTCCAAAGAAAACTGCAATGTAAGAAACCTGTTCAGAGCTGGCACAGTGCTACAGCTCTGCACTGACCCAGGCAGAGGGACCTGCACCAGTGGCACTTCTGGCAGCATCTTCCTCTAGAACTGCTCCAGAAGAGAGAAATCTGCTGGTCTGCAGCGAGTTCAGACCTTCTGATTTCAACATTCCCACCTTGGCACCTCAGCAGTCTCCATTCTACATGGCAGGACCAAAGGAATATTTCAAATACAGCTCACAGCTTTTCTGCTGTAACTCAGATCTCTTTTAGGAAATGATATATTTTGGCATATGGTTTTTTTCCTTGTCTAAATTTTCGTATAGAACCTCTTGGTTCGTGAACAAATACTGCTTTTCCTTTCTGTAGCATGTTGCATTTGAATTTGCTGAGCTTTTGACAGACATTTAGGTAGCTAAACTTTCAACTTTTGAGGTAGGGAAACACTAGAAATATCTGCTTTGCAGGTCAGGGTGCTCCTTCAGATGATGCATTTTGCCTCAGGTCACACAGGACATCTATGGAAAAGCTCGAAATTCGAGTCAGGAGCCCTAAATTCACTCCTTTAATCACATGTCCTTCCTTGAGGCGCTTCATTCAGGTGTCTCCAGTTAGGCTTGCTATTTTCCTGCCCTGCAATTCCATTAATTCCTCTGTTAGCAGTGTTCCAGTATGTTCTCACCAGGTTCCTATGCCTGGTGCTGCATCTGGCACAGGAATGTTGCCCTTCCGAGGCTGTCACAGAGAATATATCATTACAAAAATAAATAGTGTCTGGCTGCTCTGGCATCTCAGTCCAAGCATATTTATCACTTTTGGCTGATCAGTGCCTGATTCAATGCCCCTAAAACACAATGGGTAAATTCCCAGTTGAATTCAACGTGCATTTAATCAGGTCTTTGCTAACTGTGCTTCCAAACTTCACTTTCATGAGCTCTACAGTACAGTCTCTTCTATTTTTAGAGCATTATTCCACCTCACTGTGCAGACTGATACAATGGATTTTCCTCTGCATGGATTATGTCAGTGAATGTGTGTTTGTACAAGAAGGCTCTAGTTTTAGTTCTAGATTTAGTTCATCCCCATGTGCTGCTGCCTAC
This sequence comes from Lepidothrix coronata, assembly GCF_001604755.1. Taxonomy (NCBI): domain Eukaryota; kingdom Metazoa; phylum Chordata; class Aves; order Passeriformes; family Pipridae; genus Lepidothrix; species Lepidothrix coronata. Next base: position 1,382,972 of record NW_016690378.1, on the reverse strand, counting down.
ATGTGTGGCAACCTGAGATTAATGCTAAAAATGTATTTATAGTCGATCACAAATGAACAAAAAAATTCAGAACGACAAATTTCATGTATGAGTTCAGTGACAGAAAGAATCTTCCACTATTTGAACTGCTCTGCTGCCTGAGCCTTCCTGTCCAGCCTCCACAGGTGAAGTACAACAGCTTTTTTTGGGCCCAGCTCAGTCCCTCCAGACAGAAGTCCTGGGTGGCCTTTAGCAAAGAAAACACTGCTCCAAGGTTTGCTCCTTCCCCAGTGTATGCTGGGAACAGCTTCATCATGGAATGGAAAGTGAAGGAAGGGATGGAAAGCAAAGGAAGGGAGAGAAACTTCCATTAAATGTCCATAACTTTTAGTTCCTCAAAGCACTTTTTCAGTTCCCCTTTCGAAAAGCAGAAATGAAACCAGCGGCACTTCCTCTGAAGAGAGGGGACAAAGTGTGTTTGGGATGGGAAGTGCTGCCTCTCCACTGGGACAGCCCACAGACACTTCAGAAACAAAAATTACATCTTAAAACTATGAGTAGATTTAACAATTGAACTCTAAAGAATTAAACATCACAGAAACATTTCGCGCGTTTCGTTTTTTTTTCCTTTCCAAGGGTCCGCAGTCCAGTCCCTCAATCCTGTGCAAAGGTCACGTTACTATGGATATGACCTGCAAGAAATGCGTTGCCTCAGAGCAGCACAAGTCACATGAACAGGCTAAAAGCCAAGGCTGCTGATTGCCAGTCCTGTCAGGGGTTTCGTGCTCCTGTGGGGCTCTCTGAGGAACAGTCCCTGTGCCATCAGCTCTATGTTCTTCCTTTAAAAGTGTTCATGCAGGTGTAGCTCCCGGAAAACTTGTGGATTTCTTCAAGTGCTGCCTGGGGGAGAATGCTGGAAGAGAAGCAGGAAGAGAAGAAGCAGATGAGACAAACCCCTCAGCCTGCCCTAATGAGAGATGTGTAAATATGCATTTACATATATAAATACACACATTCTCAAACATCAGCTGGTGAGAGCACACAGACCCAACAGGCCTCAGTGTCCCGCTGTGAGGAGGCCTGAGAGGGAGAAAGTTCCATCCAGTTACTCCTTCTCTGCAGAAATATTTGTCCAAAAAAGTCTTGTAAAAGCTGTAACTTGGAAGATACCATCATGTTTTATTCCTCTCAAACACTGTTCTCTGAAACACACAAACTTAACCTGCGTTCTCTGGTTAACTTGCCACCTGGTTGTGCAAAACATGTGGCCTCCTTATCCTAAGGTATGGACAGAGATCTAATTTCCTGACAGCTACTGGAACGGAAAATGAATGATTAATTCTTACAGTAAAGGAGAACAGCCCTTTTTCTTGTTGGTAGAATTTCTGGGAATTTTTATCCCAAGTTTTTCGTTCAGAGCAAAGCATTTATTGTGACTTATTTTTTCTTGTTTGAAATGCAATACTGGAATTATTTTCCACAGAAATCCCACGGCCTTGTTTCAGTTCCTGACTGAAGCAGCTTTTCCAAAGGCTTTAGTGCAAACTGTCATGGAAACACAGTGCTAAATGTCCTTTCTCTTTGGTTGTTTCAGGATATGAAGTTATGACTTTTTTTTCCTTAGGGATCTTAAAATTCCCGTCCTAATCATACACAAAAATATTGGTTTAATAGTTTCACTGCTGTAACACAAGCAATGCTCTCTCCATACAGCTGTGATGTACAGACCTTATGGCACAGAAATCCTGTACAATATGAAGCCCAGAGTCCAACGAGTCACTTACTAAATCAAAACTCACCACATGTGTATGTTAAGAAACTTCCTAGACACAAATCCAGCTCAGACCTCAGAAATCCAAATTTTGGGAGTGAAACTTGTTTCATAAAGGGATTATACCCAGGGAAAGCATCTCCAAAGGGAATCTCAGAAAGTGTCTCCCTTTTGCTCCTGTTGCTCTGTCTGTCAAGGGAAGGGATGATCCATCTGATCCCAGATGGCACTTACAGTCAGCCTGAGGTTTGCCTCCTGGACAGACAAGAGGAAACCTTCCCTGCCTGGCCAGGCTGTTGCTGGGCAAAGGAAATACTCACCTTTTTAGGATGACAAGAACATGCATTGTCCATGGAAGGAGCAGGAAGGCTTGGTTTGTCTGAACAGCTTCTACCGTCCTCCTCGCCACTGTCTCGGGCTTGAGGGGAGGAAAAAGGCTGGGGAACCTGAATAAATAAAGTAAAAATTAAAATAATTACTTGTTAATCAAACTCCTCCTTTAAGATATCACTGTCCAAGTCCTGTTACTCCAAACTATCTCTTGTTACTGGCCTTCAAACACGTCCCAAGCAGGCTGGAAAAGGCAGAACGTTCCAGTTCCAGCCAAAAAGCCTGAAAACAGAAAGCCCAGTTCCAACCAGTACTGCTGGGTTACCTAAACAGTTAAGAATGTACATGTTGGTGCCTTCAGGGAGAGTGGCAGAATGTATTCAGAGCCTTGATTCAGGGCTTTTCTTAATTTGAATGCAAACCAATACCAAATGCTGTCTTTTCAGTGCTGGTGTTTTTCCTTTTGTTGCTCTTTGCTTAATTCAAATTCTTGACAGGTGAAAGACAAATATTTTCCTCCATTGCTTTTAATACCAAACATAAGGCTTTTCCCAGCTCCAGCAATAGCTTGACACTGCATATTTTCTTGACTAAGAGAGCACAAACTATAGGTTATTTTGTCCATTGTAAAAGATTAATTTGGTCAGCCATTAGTTGTTCTCTTGAACAGAGGGAAAAAGGAGGCACTGATGGCCTCACTTCAGTAAAGTGGCTGTCATTCCTTTCAGTGGGAAAGAATTATTTCAAGGAATAAAGAAGGAACTTGTACTGTTAATTCTCAAGTAATTTGTAGACTGCTCCTCTTGCATGACCTCAATTGCAGATTCCCTCCCCTCCCTCTCTGGGGGCTGCACAGGGAAAAACAGCTTTATTTCTCCCTGTAGAATCCAATGTCTCCCTCAGAACAGGCTGGAGGATTATTCCAGCACACTGAGGGAACCAGTCTGATGAGTCCCAGGTGGCCTAGAGTGACCCTCTGTTCCCAGGCAGCCAAATGAGACATCGAATTCTCTTAACTAAATGAAGCATTAATTAGGAGTGTATTCTGATGATTCATTTAAAATGAGATGCTTTATTCTAGTTCCCCTGGACTGACCTGATTCTCATGCCCTGGAACATCTCTGTGCTGGTGTGGAAGGGCAGCACTGTTGTGGCATTCACTCCAGGACAGTCCAGCAGCCCCAGGGTCAGGCTCTCCATAAAGGCAAAGGAGGAGGCTTTGGAGGTGCAATAGTCAATGGCACCAGGGATGGCTGACAAGGCCAGGACAGAGTTCAGGCAGACAATGTGTCCATTCTGCAGCTCCAGCATCCTTGGCAGGAATGCCTTGGTGGTCTGGAGAACAACAGAGTTAAAAGAAAGGAAAAAAAAAAAAAAAGAAAAAAAAGGTCTGTTCAGCAGAGATACAACAAAACAATAGTTACTGAAGAAGATAAGATGACACGGAGACAGAGCCAAAGTGTTCTGTTCATTATGCTGGGAAAGGAGTGGGACAGGACCTTGTTGCTTTGTCATTTTCTGAGAGATTCCAAGCAGGCAAAGTTTGTGTGGAAACACAACAGAATCTTTCCTAGCATGTAAATAAGCAGCACCCACAGATAAGGGCCAGGAAGGAGTGCTTACGAACTTGTACAGGATAAAGTCTTCAGCAAAGTGATGAAATCACAAAAAGCTCTTTTTTTCACTTCTATTGCCCAATTCAAAATAGAATGAGCTCCCTGAGCAATGTACTCCCATGCTCCTCTGATGTTCCCCATACAGCACCATACAGAAAACCATCCTGTGAGCTCAGGCTTTCTCAAAAGACATCAAATGTTTTACTGGAAATGACAGAATGGGAATAAAGAGCATCACATATTGAGTTACTACTGGAAAAATCATATTTATTTTAGACCCTGTTCCTCTGGCCTTTGCCCCTCATATTGTTTTTTCCCCTCTTGTTTTTGTGACAGACTGATTTTAGGAAGACCTAAGGGCAGCCATTTCTGGCTGTAATCTGTCACTCTCTTCCCAGTTGTGAGTACAGGGGATACAAGAGCTGATCTTACCCAGAACTGTCCCAGGGTGTTGATGTGCTGGGATTTGAGCAGTGCATCATCATCACTGTCCATCAGGCTCTTCCCATGGACCACAGCAGCATTGTTCACCAGGATGGTGATGTCACCCACCTGCAGGAACAGCAAATTACTTGTGACAAGGAACATCTCACAAATCAGGCATCAGAGTGACCATTAGAGCTGAATAGCCATTGTGGCCTGAATATATTGTTGTTTTCATAGCTTTTGACATTCTTGCCTTGTAAGCCTTTGGATCACTTCAAACTTTGTACAACAATGTGGATGGTCACCCTTCTTTCTTCCCCAATATTTTTTTCCCCTCATCAAATATAGATTAGTAGAATCACAGAATCATTAAGGTTGGAAAAGACCTTTAGGATCATCAAGTCCAACAAGCAACCCAGCACCACCACCCTGTTCACCATTAAACCATGTCCTCAGGTGCCACATCCCCATGTTTCTGAACACTCCCAGGGATGGTGCCTCCACCCCTTCCCTGGGCGGCCCCTACCAGGGCTTTACAAGCTTAATCCTTCCATGTAGGAGTTCTCTCCCATATCCAACCTAAACCTCCCTTGGTGCAACTTGAGGCCATTTCTTCTCGTCCTGTCACTGTTCCCTGGGAGCAGAGCCCTCCCTGGATCCCCCCTCCTGTCAGGGAGTTGCAGAGAGTGAGAAGGTCCCCCCTGAGCCTCCTTTTTTCCAGTCTGAGCCCCCCCAGCTCCCTCAGCTGCTCCTTTCCCATCCTGCCCACGGGGTTTCCCCACTGACCTTCTCCCTGACGGCCTTGGCCTGCCGATAGACCTCCTCCCTGTTCCCCACGTCGCAGATGAAATAGTGGCACTCTGTGCCCATCAGCCTGATCTCCTCCGTGGTCTCCTTCAGGCACTTCTCAGTCCGACCCCACAGGATGATCTGCAGCAAGAAACTTTTATTGTTAGAGTCGGACTGCTCCTGCTTCAAATCCGGAATAATCAAAACCTGCTTCTGACTTCAACAGTCCGATGAAAACCTCTGATGTGTTTTCGCTGTAGTTTTGCTTCATTTAAGACTAGCAATGATTTTCTGTTCCATGGGGAAGGGACATGGGTGTCTCAGTGGTTCCTGCATCCCACTGCTGATCCTCTTTTTACAGGTTCTTCACAAGCCACATGAGCTAACACAAAAGATCTTTAGCCTAAAATGACCAATATATGAAACACCTGGCAAATTTTCTGTATCATGTAATTTATAATCTGTCCCTGCTTTTGCTATGCACACATACAGAAATATAAATTCAGTCCAAAATCACAGACCTTCCTGTATATCTGGTGTGTTCTCTATTTGTTCTACGTTTGGTGCAGTAAAACATATTTTTTCAGCCTATTATATGTAATAACTTGCAGTGCTGATTTCAGGTTGGTGTCCCAGGTGCATTTTAAACTAAAGTGTTCATCCTAATACAGACTTTTAAAGGGAGAATTCTCAGGCATGAATTTATTTTGCTCATATATGCAAGGTTTCACCTGCCACTCGCTTTTAACACAGCAAAAATGATACCCTGCTTCTGGTACAAAGGAAATTCTGAATATTCATGGAACAAACATTCAAACCATGGAGCAGGGATTTGATGTATAATGAGACGTAACCAGCCCAGCCCATCTGCATTTCTACACCATCAGAGAGGTCAGAAATAGAAATAACTTGAAAAGTCATTAAAAATCATGGGGTTTTATCCAGTCTCATTTTTCCTAGTGAGACATCAGTCTCAAGTATGAGATTGTGCTTTCACCACTGTCTTTCAAACATTAACCTGCAGTAAACAGATTCAACCACAATACTTTTTTTCTATTTCTTTTAAGGCTACTGGAAGGTATAATTTCATCTCTCTGTTACCTAAGACTCCTATATATAAATCAATCTATCATTTTTGCTCTTCAACTAAGTCTTCTGAGCATTCATCACATTATGAATGGTGTCACTGTCATTCTGCAAAACTTAAATTAGTGAATTGAATATGTTCATCAGCTGATTGTTCTGTGGCTCCAACAGCAAGATCCAAAAGAGAAAAAAGAAAAGGTTGTTACATTGCAAATGCAAAATTATTGCTATTTCCAAGCATATGTGATCCAGTTGATTCTCTCACTGCTGTGTATTGAATATGAACCTGATATATTGTTTTTTAATGATTAAAAATAAGCCCACTTAAACTTTAAAGATTAAATAATCTTTTGAGTTTTCTGAGAGTTGAAAGAACAGGAAGCAAAAAGTCTAAATTACATCACTACTCATAACTCAACCCCTGCAATTAACTTCATAACAGCAAGATAAACAGAAAAAATTAGTTATTATGTATGCAGTATTCCTTCCCCACAGCAAACCCCTTGCAGAGCTTAACATGCTTATTTTTAAGGACTAGTTAAGCTTATCTCATAACTGGTACTAAAACTAATCTCTGGCAGGGTCAAAGAGCTCTTCCTGTGCCTAAGCAAGGCTAAAATGCAGAGGTACCCAAGTCCTCAGCCATTTCCTAAACGAGCTACAGTTACAATTAATCCCATTTCTAAGCCATTGGCACATCTGTGAACACAAACACACCCGGACTGATGGATTTATATCCCACAAACTCTCCAACTGGCTGGTTAACCAGCAACTTCAGAGCGTGCATAAATATGCCAGAGCCATTTCGTGGGAAATCTTATCTCAGGGGAAGTAATTTTCAAGGCAAAAGCTGTGATCAGACTCTCAAAGCGGAGGGAAGCACATGGCTGAAACTGCAGCTCGGCCTCGAAAGCCTCAGTGTATCACCCTTGGCCATCAGGGCTTGGCATCTACACAAAGCTTGTAAAACTCATGGCTATTTACTCACTTCTGAACTCAGGGCTAGACTGAGGGATATTTTTTATGCACACTCTGCAGACTTGCAGAAGGGAAATCAAGAACATGTGAGAAATTTCACAAGCTTTCAGGAAATCTTTACAAAATACTGTTCAACTATCAGCACGGGGGCACTTGCTGCCTCTTTCACAATCTACAGCTCTGTGGAAAGGGGAGAAAAAAACCACTGCAGAGGTCAACTGTAAACATCAAGTTTGATGCCCACAGGGTTTGTATCAGGGTGACCTTCAGCCCCTTTGCAGGGCTGGATCAGTCAATGGAGACACTAAAAAATTAAGTGATTCACTGAAGAGTGATGGAAGGGAAAAAGAAAAGGGGAAGAGAAATAAGGTGTCAGATGAGGGGAGTAAGGCAAGAAACTGCCCTCACATCCCCAGCACTCCAGGGCTTCACACTGCTATTGCAAAATGAAAAGTAGATCCCTCACTCTTCTCTTTAATCTGTTTCAAACATCCTCAGAGCCTCCTACTCCCAAGAGCTGCCACTGATGCATTGGATGTCAGGAAATGTACATGGAAGAATAGTTAAGCAAAGGATGACCTGTCAAAAAACATCTGTCTGTGATGCAACTCTTGGATATAATATTTTTTTATGCCCCAGCAGTTTCTTTGGGACCCTTAATATCCTCCAGGCAAGTCTTGCAAGGTGACCCCGTTAAAATCTGGGCCATCTGGGGAAGGCAGAATTTGCTGGTTATCCTGCTGACAACATTAATTTCAGCACTGATTTTCTTCCATGGGAAGTTTTCGTGTCCCTGATACCGTTCACACTTAGGTGAAGGCTCCAGCCTGCACAAGAGAAAAGCAGTAAATAAAAGACCATTCTTCCGTGAGAGGTGAAAGTTCCCCGATGACCCAGTGGGAAGTGAGGGCTCCTGCTGTCGTTTCTGCTACTTTTTACAGATGGATAAAACCCAGAACTCAGTACAACGTGCTTTTGGTCCAAATTCAGGCTTGACTGCTCCTACGAGATCAAATGAGACTCAATTTCTCTCTTCCATCTGGCCAGATGGAATTGGCACAGGCTTCCCTCCTGCCTCCCAGGACACCACATCTTACAATGAGACCAGACTGGAGTTGCTGCATTTGCCTCACAGTTGAGGCTTCTGTTGCTCCTGAACATCTTTGCAGAGAGCTTTGGCTTAGTCTTTCTGTGCTCTCCTTCTCTTGTTTGCAGCAGTTTCGCTGATGTTTTCTAGGTCCTTACTCTCCTATTGCCTCCTGATTTTCTACAAACCCATCAGTCCTCTGCTCTCCTGCATTCAACCTTCTGCAATTTGTGCAATCAGGGATAATCATCCATGTTCTCAATGCTCCTGAACTAATCTTTCTGCTCCCTGTGGACTTGAGGAGCCACTGTGGGCCCAGGCCTGTGTTCTGCTGCTGCCCTGTGAGCTCTTGGCTCTTCACTGCCCTTTGGATGCAAGCAGGAATTTTAATCTTTGCTCAATCAACGTCAAGAAAGGCATCATTTACCCTCACCCTGCCCTAGCTGGGATTCGAGGGCTCTGCATTCATGAGGAGTCCAGGTCTGCAGTTTAGGAAATAGTCCATTTTACTGGGAAGCACAGTTTTCAAAATGAGACATGGGCCTCCGAGCCTGCTCTGTGTCCCCTTCCCTTTTTAAGTTTAATTCTAAATTGGCAATAAGTGTGTCCCAACTGGGGGCTGAGTCCTGGACAGAATGACTCCAACAGACTCAGAAGTTCCTGTCTGGACAGAGGAAAACTCAGAGGAATGAAGGAGAAGAGAGACACGGTTTTCCTGACTCCCCGGCGTGTCAGGATGCTGCACAGCCACCCATTCACGGGAACTTAATGGTGGACAGAGGAATATTTAATTTATGTTTTGGATAAACTCTTGGACAGACACTTTTCCGTCCTGGAAAGAATCCAGCCCCTGTTTCTTCTCCCCTTCATCTCTCGTCATCCTCCCCTGGCTGCCCCTCCCGGCCGCACAGACACGCTCTCCTTTCAGAGAGTTACTGACCAGAAAATTGGCGAGGGCAGGAGCCCGGGGGGGAGGATAATCCCGCTGCGAGGCTTCCAGCCCGCGCTTACCTCCGGCTGACCCCGGGCTGGCACGGGCAGGGAAGGCAGGTGGAATGGGAAAGCAATCCCTGCCGCCCCAGGCTGCTGGAGGCAGCAGGGCAGGATTCCTGCCACTGGACACAGGGAAGAAGAGATTTATGATGACAGAGGAACTCAACACGCCCTCCTCTTAATGAACTTTAAAGTAGGCGAGGGCTGTGACATCACACTCGGTGCAGATTTTTTCCCAGGATTTATTCATGAGCGGATTTTTGCAAAACAAACCTTATCTCCAGATCTGAGTCACAGAGCTCCTTATCTGACCTTGGGAAAATCGTTTCAGCTGGAGGGGCAGGCGCAGCATCCTCCGCTCCCAGAGGACTCGTTTAACTCCGGGCTTAATCTGCTAATGAGACGTGCCCCGAGGTCGGAGGGGAGTCCCGGGAAGGGTTTTGCCGCTGACGGGCTAAGGCAAGGCTTTCTAACAGAGACCTGCGTTCCAAAAGCCCCAGTCCCGACTGCAGGGCCAAATCCCGACTTTCACCATAACACCAGTGAGTAAGAGTTATGCTTCTGACCACCGCAAAATCAGATAAAGCCACTAATTTATATAAACTGGTCTACATTGAAGCTGCTGTCAACCACAAAATACACACGCCATCAGTGCCTCCAGAGGCTGAAGTGCATTACTGTGCAGGACACGAGATTAGAGCTAATTTTACATTCTTTACAAGGCCAGTTAACTTGTTTGGTCCGATTTTATTGCTAGCACAATTCAAGAGCAGCAGCAAAGCAATGTTGCCCTTTTATATTGTCAGTTGTTTTGGCACTGTATCTTCAGCAAACCTGCTGTGCTACAATTCATCCCTCCAGTGAGCTGGACCAGTGCTGAAAAGGTGTCCCACCACCACAGCATTTCTGAGACTGAACATGTGCCATTCCTTAGCACTCCCCTTGGGTTGTTTGGGTTGTGTTTGTCACCCTTAGGCTTTCCCAACACAAGGTGTGCTGTGATTAGCAGATATAACTTCCACTCCAATAGTTTCTCCATTTTACGATTCATGAAGCAATTCTCTGATTCAATCTGAAGACACTGAAAGATTAAAGTGTTGCAGAGAGACACGAATGCCCTTCCTGCCTGATCTCATTATTGCTGCCTCCACAAATCAACCACAACTCCCAGCCCCAGATCAGCAGAGATAGGAAGTAGTTGGTAGGTCAACACATTTCATTCCCCCTTTCAACCTCCTTCCTAGTCCAGTGGAACAAAAGTTGCTCTGTCTGAGCTGGTATCTGTAATTGCACAGACCTTTGTTCAAACACAGAAAGCCTTTCTGCGCCCAACACTCGGAGTTCTGCATACTTTTAGGAAGTACAAAGTGTAGATAATCCACTGAAGTATGCCGGCCTTATCCCCTATATTTACAAAGCCTGGTAGTACTAACTCACAGTCGGTCCTCCGAAGAAATGCATTCCAGTGTATCCCGTAATCCTGGCAGAGTTTTGCATATCGTGAGAACGGGGGGCTAAATCCCACAGCCTCAAAAGCTCCGTGTCTTTTGCCTGTCAATGGCAGAAGGGTTTTCTCCCCCACCCCTTCCCCTCTCTTGCCCCCAGGCGAAGGCAGACAAGTTCTTTCAGGAGCTCTCCATGGGAGAGGCATCTAAAGGCAGATTAGTGGGAGAGGGGAAGGTGTGGCCCTGCAGTGTGAAAAGCCAATCTTTGCTTTAGAAAGGAGAAAAAGGACTTTGCGATGCCTGAAGTAGGTCAAAATACTTAACCCAGGCCCTTGGTGACACTTCTATAAAGGTGAGCAAACAAAGCAGGCCAGTGGGGAATTTTTCTCAGCTCCCACAGTGAATACCAAAGTTGCAAGGGACAGGTATGAGAAAGTTACAGGTAAACATGGGGAATCGAGAGAGTAAGCTCATTTATCTGTTTGGGGTTTTTTTTCTAGATTACTATTTAGGACTTGTAAAGACATTAGACTCTAAGAATTGAATTCAAATTTAATCCTGCCACCACGGTAAACACAAACCACTGATTTTATGTTGAGTAACATACGGTAATGACATTAAAAGTTAGGGCTGAAGAGACTTCAGGAGGAGACTAAAAGAGCAAATTCCAATCCTTTCAGTCTAGAGTCAGAACTTTTAGTGCTTTATATATTGACTTAGCACTCAATGGGATTAACATTATTCACCTAAACAACAGTCAATTCCAGTTTACCCCGGTCACCCCTTTTTGACTCTGAGGGAAACAAAACAGCACCTAAAGAAATCACAGAGAAGTGTGTCAACACCTCAGCAGAGGCCTTCCCTGGAAAGAAAATGTGGACCTTTGTGTCTGCAAACAGGCATTTAAGACCCCAGCTCCCCCCAAAGAAGTGAACAAATGCCCACTGTTCTCACAGTCAGGACTATTTAAGGACAGGTGGCCCCATGCTGACTTTTTTCCAGTGGTTTTTCCAATTGCTTTCGTCTGCAACACTGAACTGCGACTCCAGACTGCCTTGGGAGCAACACTTCCCAGCTCGGCTCAGTTGAGGAAGGGGAAGGGTGAGGGTTGTTTGCAAGGAGGGGTCACGCAGGAGTCAGCCTTTACAATCCTATTAACGCTGGGACAGGGTCAAACCGAGTGCACGTTCCAACAAAAGCACCAAGTGGCCACAAGCTGTCACCCTGCAAAGGTTCCTGGAAGCATTTGTGGGGGAAGAAACGACAGACTTTTTAATGGTGAATGTCTGCCCACACCATGTGTGAGAACCGGCCCTGCTCCAGGGATCCAAGGCACACAAAGAAATCTCCAGCAGTAAAATCCTCTGGCTGCAGGGCAGGAAGAAGTGGCGTATCTGGGGGTGGGGAGAGGGGTAATGTTAGAAAAGTTCTGTATTTGAGGTAAGGCTTTGGAGATCTCCACCAATAGAAATATAATACTCCACCCTGTAAAAATAACCAGCGTGCTGCTGCCGCCCCCGTTCCCTTGGCATGGCATCCCTGCAATCCACAGCCCTATAAAAACGTCCACAGAGATCTCAGGAAATTGTGGGGAGGGTAAATATGCAGGTGCAGAAAGGCCTTTTGTACTGCGAGCACAGCAGACAGGATGAAGGGATAGAAAGTCAGTAAATAACATTTCAAAGGGGAAAAAGAGGTTCCTGCCGTGGCCTGACAGGACATTTCAACGTTGCTGAAGGTTGGCTGTGTGCTTGTTTTCCTTCCAAAATGCTGCATTATTATTTTTACTTATGGCATGTCACTCTCCAGGTAAAGAGTTCTTAACGTGTGGCAGGTTAAATGTTCATGTAACGAACAATTATATGACATAAAAGTTCTGTTCACACTGAATGGTAACAAGTGTTTGTTTCTGGAAAGCTAAAAAAAAAAATAAATCCACAACTTTAGATTTACAGGGTAATTTTAGGAGCAGGGGCCACGTGGAATTAAAAAGTTGCTCCAACACAGTATTATTTCCATCACCTGACTGGGTGAAAGTAACTCCTAAAATTGCCTCTTCAACCAACAATTAACTGAAAAGTCTGCTACTTCTTAACCAACAAAGTGGAAAAATCAGACTTAGTATAAACGTATGGAAAAGAAGAATTAGGAAGTTACAAACTGGGTGCCAATCGAAGTGGATCCTTCTCTAGAATTTGCCTTTCCATTTCTGAGATGAATTCTGTAGCAGTGCAGCCCAACCTTGAAATGCTGGGTGGTTTTAACTTCCAGCAGAGAAGGCTGGCCACTGCATCCCCCTGGGACAGCACTGGGAGTCCTGGGCCTGCACAGTTATAAAAGCACAAATGTGCTGAATTACCAGTCTAAAGAATTGTCAGCTGTAATTCTGAAAACCTCCAGTTTTGCTCTGAGCCAAATCACGATGAGTAATTCACCAGCACTTCACTTATTTGGGGGGGATACATACAATTCCTCTATAAAAATAATAAATACAAATTGATCAGTTAGATAAAATTATAAATTACGTGAATAATAGATAGATAATAATAGATGTAATAAACAGATAAATGGATAAAATTAGAAAAATAAGGTGGACAAAATGGCACCTTTACTGAATAAGGAAAGCCACAGGGAGTGTTTACAAGCCACAGGGAGCCACAGGCAGGCAGACAACCCCAGCTCTAGCAGGAACGTCACAGAAAAGGAAGACCAGGGGAAGGGTTTAAATTTGTTAAACTGGGAGAAGGTTTGCAACAAAACAGCCATGGAAACCTAAGGGTGAATAATGTTCCCAATGCTGTCATTATGAAGTGCCCTCCAGAAAGGCCTAAAATATGCTCCAGATCATCCATGTGCATAATAAGATGCAGCTCTTGACTGAAAAAATAATTTCTCCCGGGAGGCTACTGGAGAAGTATTGGAGTTAAAATAGCCTGCATTAAATTTGTGGATAAACTGAACACCAGCAACAGCTCCAGACAAGCTCCCCTCCACGCCTTTCTTTGCCTCCAGAAAACCAGAATTGCTACCATTTTCAAACCATATAAAAGCTGTCAAAAGGTGCCTTTCTTGCGAGTATTTTTATTCAGAGAAATAAAGGACACTGCTTGGAAGAAAGCTTTAATACTGAAATGCCTAACTGCTTGCCTATCTTTTCATGTGCTTTTCAAAATGTTATTTTTTAATGGTGGCTGTTGCTATGCAACAGGGCAGAATTTCTAAAATCTATTCATCTGTTGTACAAATGGCAGTTTTCAGGACATATTTAACTCTCTCAGCCTCTTAAGTCAAAGGAGGAGGATGGGAATCAGAGGACTGTAAACTCCCAGAGCACACACCCCCCCAGGGGTACTGCAAGGCTAAAGAGGGTCTTTCACTGATTATACCAATTTTTTCAGTACATTGTTAAGATGAAGTAGCAGCCCTGCTTATAAAAATGTGAAAACCAGCACAGCTCTACTTAAATAAAACGATATCTAAATGTAGACACAAAAGTTATGTTCATTACTTTTATCCAGAAATGATCAAAGCAATTCTAAGCAGATTCTGCTACAAAGGTATTTATTTCAACTAGAGGGGCTGGTTGGGCAGTCACAAATCCAGCTTTAGCATATTCCTAAATTGCAGTTCCCTGGAAGTTACCATCCCTTGGATGTGATTGCCTATCTCAAGAATGCTTTTCAGGCCACTGCAATGCAAAATGAAGTCAATTCACTTCAACCTGAACATAAAATCAATTAAGCCATCACAGAACATGCGACAAACTTGACTTTCCAGTAAAATAAACTGTATAAAGTAAACCTGGTCAGTAAGTGAGGTTTAGCTGAGGGGCAGAAATAGAATATTGAGGCACAATAATTCCCAGTGTGTTCAGAGTCAGTCACAAGCTCTTTGCCTGAAGGGTTCCCTCCCCACCAGCAGCCTGCAAATTACTTCTAGGAAGTGTGTGAAATTTAGCCCTAAAAAACAGGCCTATTTTTGGTTGACTCACATTCACAGTAGAACAATCTTTGCTTCCACTGAAATATAAGTATACAAAGGGACAAACCCAACTGAGTAACTGGCCTGACTGACAGCAGTCCCCTGGTGCAGCAGTGGGAGATCTGGGATGGATTGTCAGTGTTGAAATGGCACTTAGAAGCCTGGCTCCTGAAACAAATAACCCCACTTGGCCTAACTCTGTGACTCAAATGCAAACCAAAAGTGTTTTAACTGCCTTTACTGTTTCCAGTGGCTAAAGAAGCCATTCTGACTTCATCCCAAATATACTGACTTCCTCTGAGATGGATCTATTTTCAGTCTGTAACCAGCATTCTGATTATTTAGTTGCACCACCACCACCAACACAAAACACTGTTCTTGTAATTTATTTTCAGTGGCTAAGAATTTTCCATCCTCTCTTTTCCATTTTCAGTCAGTCAGGAAAGAGAAACTAAAACTCCTTTCTGGATGTAAGATGCTTTTGTGCATTTCTGCTTTTGCACAGATGCTGGACTCAGGTGGGACTGTGACAGTGGTCAAAGCCACCAGCAAAGCTCTGGGAGAGCTGTAAACCAGTGTAAGGGTGTGAGGAGGTGCTGGCTGACCCTCTGCTGAACCCTGGGCTCTGAAGGAGATCCAAGGTGCCAGATCACTTACCCACACACGTGTGTGCACACCCTCCCCCTCTCCTTTCAGCAGGAAAGGTGTCACAGAACGATCTGCCACAGTTGCACATCATTATCCGGGGAAATAAACCCTGAAGCCCCCCTTTGATGGGGAAAGGCTTTGCTTTTACAGGGCAAACCTCCTGCTTCCATAAGCACTGAAATATAAACAGAGCACGGACAATGGTCTCCGAGGGGCCTGGATTAAAGTCCAATAACAAGGCACAGAAAGCACCATCAGCACATCCCAACCCAAACAACTCTGTGCAGTGAGGCAGGACTCCTGTGTTTCCCAAGAGCCTTGGGAATGTTCTGACATCACTCCTGACAGCTCACTGTGGCCAGAGCCAGCCCTGCTCTGTTACCACTCTGGAAAAGAAGCACTTGTACCAGCTGGATGTCTTTAAGATTCCTCTTGGAAGCGTGACCTCGGCTCCTGGAGGCTGAGTTTGTCCTCACTGGGAAGGCTTTTTAGGAGGTGGGGCACAGGGAATTTAGGGTTGGAGTCAACATCAAACCAAGGTGCTGAAAGTGAACGTCAGGATTTCCCATTCCCTCTCCAAGCCTCGCCCAGGGAACGTGCTGATCCCAGACAAGGTGTCTGTGTCAACAGAAAGGAGATTGAAATGGCAGATGGAAGACAAACACTAATTTAATCTTCACACAGAAAATATCTGATTGTCCACTGTTATTGCTGCTCCATTCTGTTTAAGGGCACAGAAAGCTGAATTGCTCAGTGTTTCTAGAACACCTTTCACTCCCACTAATTTAAGCCTGGTATATTTGAGGTTTTTCTTGAGGTCCAGTGAAAAGATTACCTAACAATTTCTGCTTTCAGGTAAAGTGGAGCAAGTTTGTCAGGTCCTCAGGCATGAAGAAAATCTTGAAAATGTAACTTGGGTGTCAAGGGGCAAACAGAACAAAGAACCCAATTATAAATACTTAAAAGATCACAATTGTTTGAGTGGTGACTCCTGATTTCTTAGTGTAGGCCTGGCTATACAGGAGACATTTGCTGCTCTGTGAAGCTTTTAAGAAACACTGAAATAAGATTTTCTGCAGTGTCTGAAGCTTCACTTTCTGACACAGGCCAGCACTCATAGAAACTTTGAGAGCAGTTCCAGTTCAGGGCTTACTGGGAAAGAGGACCTACCTAAAAGACAAGCAGTACCTGTGGATACACCTGGTGCACTTTGATACCTGTGCTGCCCAAGAGAAGGGAGGATGAATGAGAAATCAAGCCTGAACTCCATTTGCACCTATTTTTAGTGGCTGTTTCATTGAGATAAGGTACAAAATATATCAGCCAGGTCACATCAAGTGCCACCCCACCTCTCGAACCTGTGGCTAAAACTGTCATACTGCAGGATTATCACAGCCCAGAGTCCTTCCAGCTATCATTTTTATACCACCTCAAAATATGTCTAATTTTATGTGTTTAAATGAACTGGAGGCACAACTGTCACTGATTACACACACTGAGAGCCGGGTTTACCTCACAGGGACATACCTAAAGCATGACTGATTGAGCAGAGCTGCACTTCTGCTTTCAAACACCATTTTATTGCCATAAGTGGAGCACTGACACATTTGCTCAGGCAGTGTAAGACAACAGGAATCCCTATGTTAACCAAAACAAATAAGCTCTGCAGCACTGCTTTCAATGACTTGTAATTAAGAAGGTGGCAACATAAGGGTGGCTGTCCACACAATCTCCTTGTAATTATGCATAGTTTATGGCTAAACTAATAGGATGAACAATTTCAATTAATTACAAACTCTGCCAAGGTACCCGTCTATTCCCAAGTCTATTAATTAGAATCAATTTAATCCCCACTGGGATAAAGGTCAAACAACATGGATTTGACCCTTTTCTCCTGGCGTCAGTGTTATCAGCCCGTGGATCTGGCAGTGCCTGGGTCTGACTCCTTCCACCCCTCAGCATGTTGACATGATGCTTTGAAGAGCAGAGCCTGGGCCCAGCTGAAAAGATCTCTCTAATAATTTCTGCTCTATATTCCTGATAAGCACAGGTTTAAAAATGCCAGAGCTGGTTCTCTCTCAGTGGTCAGCTCTGAGCCTGCTGTTCTCTGTCCTGAAGAGTTTTCCTGCAGAACACCTTAAAGCAGCAATCATGTTAGATTTGTGTCTTCAATTTGGGCCAGGAATCAAAGTGAAAAATGAACATTAAACACTTAACTAACATTTGTTAATGGATTTTAAAACAAACTCTCAAAAGCAATAATCATTAGCTGACATTTCCAAACTGTCCAGAAGGATAGAGACAATTTCTAGACCCTTGTCCAATTTTATTGGAAGGAAATTATGAGAACTGTTATCTTTTTTCCTCCCCCCATAGTTTCTGTAGAATTAATTAACTGGCTACTTCTGTAGAATTCATCACCATCATCTGTTCATCCTAGTTCTTTTCTTGGAAAAATTGCCATACTACTTCCATCCCTCTCAGGTTACTGTCAGGCTGAGTTCCTGATCTTGGCTCTGGCAGTATGATGTAAAATCAGTTAGTTCTTGATGTGCCAACTTTGTGTATGTTCTCTGTGAATGCTGCAGATCTCTTTGAGGAATGTAAATCAGAGTCTAGTTTTTAAGTTCTCCCTTCGTGTTTTTACTATCTACTTGCATAGCATCACCTTATCAAGAGAGGTTAAAAAGCAGGGTTAGAAAAAACCACAAAACCTTTGATTCCTTTAAAATGTTTTTGGTCAGAATTCTTAGAACTGTTTGCAGAGCTCATGGTCACTCTTAAAGCAAATTGCTGTTCCAGGCTAATTAGACATTAGGTCAACAGCATGTTGGATTCATTTTAAAATGAATAAAATGTAAAAACTACCTACAGTGCTTCAGATGGAAACAGTTCTACAAATCTGAGACAACTTTTTCCTCCCCTGTGCCAGAGCCATGACATAAATGCAACAGAAATCCACAGCAGCACTTTTACGAGTCACTGCAGGTGATGAAACGACGCAAATAAAACAGGGATGAATCACTTCAGATAATAACGTGAAACATCATAGACCCAAAGCTTCCTGTCAGCCCTCACGTTCAGAAAAGCAGCCTTTTTCCTTTCTTTGGTACAGATAAGACTGAGAATCACAGAATCAGAGAGCAGTGGAGGCTCTGGACCCCTGGATGTCCCCTGGTCCAACCCCCTGCTCAAGGTCGAACGCCCCATCTCCTGCTTGGGCCAGGTCAGCTCTCATTTTGAATTCCACTGCCTCCTCCTCCAGCTTTCCAGAGCTGTAAATAATCCAGTCTCTATTCACTTCCAAGGCCACTGAGCCTCTGTAGTCACTTCCAAGGCCACCAGCCCCACGTTACCCATCATCTTTCATTTCACATCAGCTCTTCCATTGCAGCCTTTACCTCCCAGCATTAATTTTTAAAGCAACCTATCTGTTTTCTACCACACCATCTGCATCTCTGTAAAAGTTCCCCAAAGCTCTTTACTGTTGCTTTTCAAACCACATCTTAAAACTTCCACTGCTGGAATGCCTTCCCAAAACCTTTCAAATGGCTCAAGGAGTGGTGCTGCAGTCCCTGCTTTACAGGCACCATCAGTACCAAGTTCTGTGCTGGTGCTCAGTGTGGCCTTTTGCTTTTTATCTCCACTGTCACATTTATTTATTTTATCCCTGCCAGCCCTGAGGCTGCATCATCTTTTGCTGTTGTCCTTACAGAGCACATTTAGCATCTTCAAGCTAAACAGTTTCTGGTGCGTGAGTGGGTTTCTGAGGCACTGCAACAACATTAATATATAACCTCATCTTTAAAACTTCAAGATTTTTTACAGCATTGGCACGGTCCTTGTGTTTTGTGGGAAGCCTCATTTAACTGCCTTGATGCCAGACCTTCAGCATTTTTAGAAGTGCTGGCTTTTGCTGTGCCAACACAGCACGGTCTCACTGGGACAATATTTTCTCATGACATCACTCTATCTCGATGGGAGATGACAAGCCTGTAACTCTGCAAGCTCCACTTCTTGTTAACATTATTTATTCTCCTTACAACATCCCCAGTAACAAAAGACAGGTATATGTTCCAGATTATAAACTAAACCAGCCCCAGCCCCAATGCTGCTTCACAGACACCAAAGATCTGAGAGCTGATAAATCCTGGCTGTGTTTGCCAGCCAGAGACACTTACTCAGCATGTTATTCCAACTGCTGGCCTTGGCACCAGCACACAGCACAGGCTTAGTGCCATCTCAGCCTGGGACTCCAAACAAGGGTTCTTCTGCCCATCCTTAAATTCAATCAACAAGGAAGGGAGCTGCCAAGAGGAAGCCATTAAATAAAGCTGCCGTCAGGATATAATCTTTGGAGAAATAAAGCCTTTCTGGAGACCAGAAACCCACCCAATCAAAGCTGTGCTCTCAGAGCTTACCAAAAGTTTCAAATTAATATATTATTCCGCATGACATGGAAAAACATTCCCTCCCCAATTCTTCTCACGTACTTCTGGTTGCTGATAAGTTGTGACATGCTCTAATAGTTCCCCGTAAGATTAAGTGCTTAAATTTAAGTAAGATTAAAGTAACCATCATTTAACATATGCCTGAAACTGCTGTGTTCCTATGGTGGTTTCTTTCCAACCACACACACACAACAGGAGAGATTAATCACCTGGTATTTGCACTGTGGGTAAATATTCCCATTATACTAAAATATCTGCACCATAAAAAATGTGAACTTTCCTTTTAGATTACATTATCTTTTTCACTTTCAGACATGTCAGATTGCCTTTTCCAAATGGTTAGTTATGTGCATTTCTAAATGACTACAGAGAAATCCATTAGACACATAAGGCTGTATGTCATTCTGGGACCTCCACAGGGCAGCAAGAACATTCAGGATGGGGACAGATGCTCACCTGACAACAGTTGTCCTAGCACTGAAATCTAAAAATAAATAAATAAATAAATAAATAAATAAATAAATAAATAAATAAATAAAATATAAATTCTTTAAGGTACTTTGTGCAGCACACTGGCAGCATCAGAACTGTGTCCATTTCTTTTACAAACCCAGTTTTATGATTTCATTATGTTAGGTCACAATGCCCGCTAAAAACAAGCACGTGGTGATTAATCAGATTCTGGGGGAGATCAGGTCCTTTCAGCTCTGAAGTCATGTAGTTTTTAATCAGCTCTTTTCTTTCTGTCAGGACTAATCTCCTCTGGGGTGGCCAGAGCAGGTCTGGTCGTGTTCTGAACTGAGAATGAATGAACGTGTCAGAAATCAGTTCCTACTTGCAGAACACAAACGTCTTCCCGAGGACCAGCCCGGCCACGGTGGATTTGAAGCCTGACAGGAGCAGAAGGGCTTGCTGAGGTTCCTGCAGGTATCTCCTGCTTTCTCATCCCTTCCCCACTCCTCCAGCACCTGGTCAGAAATGACACACCTTTGTACATGGCAAAAGACACGTTTCAGGTCTGGAAAACCGCAGCCCATCCGGGTGGGCTCCGTGGCACGTTCACATTCCTGCCTGCCAGGAATTTCACGTCAGGTTTTTCTGCTCTCCAATACAGATTAGTAAGAGTCCTCTACAGGTGCAATCAGAGGTGAATATTTGAGAATGGCCAATATTTTAAAAATTTTAGAATAAGAATTTTTAGTGAACCCATGTGAAATACTCACAGCTTTTGTGCTACACCTCAAAAAAGGGCCCAGCTCTGAAACTGCAGCAGTGTTGGTATTTTGCCCTCACTTCAGGAGACCAGTATTAATTTAATTTCCAGCTCTAGTCACAATGCAGTTAATCTTTTATCATATAGCAGGGGTATGTGTTAGAAAGAAGTTTTTAGAAAGTATATATTAATCCCTACTATATATTAATCCCTACAAACCAAGACAATTACATATAGGCCATTCACTTAAGAACTGGACCTGACGATCCTCGTGGGTCCCTTCCAACTCAGCTTATTCTGTGAAATAATATGTCAACGTGATTCATAAAGACCAAAGTGAAAAATTCATAGACCTACAGATGCAGTTTGTGTGGGAGGAGCGTGCCATTGTAAAACTCATCTCAAAACTTGCCAGATTTTCCATTACTGGGAATACAAGGCTAAATTCTAAGACCTGATACCATTTTTTACGTAACCTCTCTGCAATACTCTCAGCTTAAACACAATTAATAGCCTTAAATCTCACACAGCTAAACCCCTCCAATTATACAAGGCTCTCAGGCACCAGCAATTCCTCTGAGGTTTTCAGTTCTGCTGGAGTTAGTGGAGCACTGAGGGAAACTCCAGGTTTCAGGAGCAGTGTGGGCTTGCACAGCTTTCATCCCTTCCTTGGTGCTCCTTCCTCCACTGACATCTTACCACCCCAATTATCACTGAGCTGAAAGAGGACAGCACACCCAAATGACAAGGGATCTTCCAAAATGCAGACATGAAGGTCTGACCTTGACAAATGTTGTGAAAATAACGACGGAAAGAACAGTTGAGATTTCAGGGTTGTTGGTTATTTTT
This sequence comes from Lepidothrix coronata, assembly GCF_001604755.1. NCBI lineage: Eukaryota > Metazoa > Chordata > Aves > Passeriformes > Pipridae > Lepidothrix > Lepidothrix coronata. The sequence goes on along the minus strand of NW_016690378.1, from coordinate 1,361,330 downwards.
GTAGCCTAAACAAATTCGGGAGGAATATAAGGAAAACAAAACCAAGACAACAACAACAATCTCTGATCAGTTTTCAAAGCAGAAGCTTTCAAGTAGTGCCTAACAAAAGAGCAAGGCGTACAAATGACACACAAAAAACACATCAATCAAAACTTCAGCACTGGAGACCATCAAAACCAGGGCTGACAACTCCCTGGCAAAGGCACTATAATGAAAATGCTGTATGAAAAGCAAATGGCTGTGAGGAAACCAGGAGCAGTTTCCCACTGTACCCACCAGTGAATGAACCCATTCAGCCCCCACACCCCCTGACTGCTCACATCTGCAGAGGGCTGCTCTCCAACACAAGAAATACTGTTCAAAGGGGCCAGTCTTCCCAAAATTAACTGGATTATACAGTACAGTCTTTGCAAAACACCATTAGGCTTTGGAAGTGGATTTTTATTTCATAGGCATTAAATCATAAACTCATAAAAATCTCTCCTTCTCCTGTTTCATTAACAGACATTCTCTGCCATTTTGGCTCACAGAGGATCGACAGCTCCGAGCCTCGACAGAGCTACCAGTGTGTGAGACTGAGGCAGAGGTGATGCTCTGCTCCCAAAGACTTTTAAGGTACAGTCAAAATTCTCAAGAGTTAAAGCCAACAACAGTGAGGACTATGAATTTTGCAAGCAACCAAGAAGGAACTGAAAGCCAGAAAAGTTCATTTCTCCAGCAATTCAGCCACAGCAAAGTAGCTCCTCAGCCGGCACTTACGAATCTGGACACATCTCTGGGAAGTTGAATTACAACACTTGAGCATTTCCGGAGAAAAGACAGGGCTGTTCATCCCTCATAATAACACTAACATGTCCTGCATCATCTGTAACCACTCCAGCTCTGCATGCAGCTCATTTACATGCTCTTGGCTTTTTCCAGAAGTGCTCCAGGAAGCATTTCGATACACAAGGCCTCCCATGACCAAGTAGTCCTTGACAGCTACTTGAAATTACAAATGGAGTATAGATCCTCTGACCTCTCAGGGTACACCTGAGCAGGGATGATCTAATAATTGAAGTCTCTCATTGCCTCAAAGTTGTTAATTGAAAAAAGCAGAAAATTCTGAAATTGCAAATAGAGCTGGCACGGCTTTGTGCCCTTCTTGGCCATTTCATCAGAGAGGCCAATGAACAACCACTGGAAAGGAAACATCACCTGAGAAGGAAATGTCTCCTAGACATTTATCTGTCCAAGTCACATCTGAGGTACAATGGCAGAGCAATGGACATAAAAAAACGGGAGTAGAGAATGGGAATCTGGATGGATTTAAATGATCATGCCCAAGAGAATTCCATTCTCCTAACTGAGAATTTCAGTCTCCGTGCTCGTGGGTCAAGCAGAAGCCACTGTATTTCCATTTGCATAAACCCTTCTGGGATTTATTTCTTGCCATCTTCACAGCTCTAAATGCAAGATCAAATTTTACAGTAACAGAGCTGCAGATGTGACCATTCGTAACCTTGGTGAGACGCGACATTTGTCACCTCACAGGGAAACAGCTCAGACACATCGCACTTGTGAGTAACAAAACCAGCCTCTGCAACAGTGTCAGATGAAATCCCATCCAGTCTAGTTGCCAGAGGAAGTTTCATATGCTCACAGTCCCAACTAACCTATCTTTGTGGAGATTCTAATCTCAAAAATATGGTTATATATCGCCGCCTACCTCCAAAACCCCGCCACTATGTCTGTGTGCGCAGGCGCCGGGGGGACCCGCTCAGGACACGCTGCACACCCACTGCTGGGACCTGAACCTGCCTGTTCCTGCTGCCATCCACCTCCTCGAGACACTGGGCCAGGCCCTGGAATTTCATGCCTTTGGTGGATGTCTTTTTCTGAACTCGGAATATTGTAGCTACGCCGTCCGGTAATCGGAGTCTGTTATAAATTGTTAATTGCGATCAATAATTCAACCTTTACAAGTACTTGTAAAACAGTTAAAGGGGTAAAAAGACAAGAGAAAAACCAAATAGTCAATTTTCACAAGCCTTAGCAAAAGATGACTTGGTAGCCACTTCAAGTCTTTTTCATGTGTTTTTGATTGTCTGAGGCAAAGTGTAAAGTCAAAGAGTGGTGCTAAGCAGAGGTTTTGCTCAGTCCATGGAGGCTGCATCAAACCCACAAAGTCAGGGTTGGGCACAGAAGGCGGGAAAGAAATGAAATCTCAGAGCAATGGGAGTGGAAACTACCACATGTAGGTAAAATTGCCATTAAAAGTCTTAAGGAGAATAAGTTGAGTTTGGTGTTTCTACCAAAGGCTGACAGGCAGTGCCACTGCCGGGGGGGATCAGAACTTGCTGAGTGCCATGCTTGGCTCACTGCATGGCACTGATGTAACTGAAAGGAGAATCTAATTCAAATTGAGTCAATACAAAAACTTAAAACACCCTGATGACAGACATGAAAATATCTCAAAAGGCAAAACCCCCCAAAGTTCTAACCAGCAAACAGAGCATTTCACAACATTATGTGAGACAAGTACAAAGGTTCCCAACCATTACTCTCATTTATTCTTTCCTTCTAAGATGTGTAGAGATTTTATAGATGACATAAGATGAACTATAGTCCGTGCCTGTTTACAGTGATTTCATCCCAGCTCTCTCTCTCAAACAGCCCCATCTCTTCTTGGCCCCTGTCCCCTGGTTCCTCAGGGCCAACAGCCATTGTTCAGCTCCCAGCTCGACTGCAGCAAAGCAGCTCTTGAAAGAGCTGTAGAAATGGTGGCACTTTAATGCCAGAGCTCAGCATAGCAACCAGCCGCCCTAAATAAATAAATAATGAAGCGTGGTATTCCAACAGATAATATAAATACACTTTCAGCAAATTGCTTGGGTCCAAAGGTCAGTCAACTTGTTTGCTCTGACTCCCAGAATGTGTAAATCTCAACATGATGTTTAAACACAAACATAGACAAACATCAAAGTTCAATGCTGACATATTTTACACCTCGGAGTTGAATGCCAGAATAGCTCTGTACCACACAGGGAAAACTGTAATGCATGTGTAAGGAAGTGACAAAACATTATCCCAAACTAAATGCAAATTTTTTTCTTTAAATATCCTCTCATTCTGTATTTTTTCTCTTCTCTATCCTCTATTTACTCTCATTCATCCTCTCACACAGAGAAGTATTTGTGCAGCTGTCTAATTTCACCATTCCTCCCCTTTATTACCCATCGAGGGGGAGATGAAACCTTCCATCCCAAGCCTCATTTCAGGGATGTGTGTTTCTGTATCCCTGACTGAGTCACACACATGGACATACCTGTACTTGGGAAAACACCACATTTCAAGGTAAACCACCAGTTCCTGAGCTAGAGAATGGACACAGCAGCTACACTGGCTCTGCTGGGCTGCTGTGCAGACACACCAGTCTCAGCCTCTCTCCCTCTCTCCTAAAGGAAACGTGCAAACAACCTCACAGCTCCCACTCGAGCTGTGCTTTCCTTCCTTGCTGGGTTCTCATTCATCTTCCCCTTGGGCAGCTCTGGGCTGCCCAAAACCAAAATACAAGGGGGCTTCGGGAAGCACAAGAAATTAATTTCGTGCATGGATACCCATCGGGGTGAAAGGGAACTGCTGTCCCCACTCTCCCAGAGCCATCTGCCCCCTCCCTCTGGGGTGCCACGCGTGGGAGTGGCAGTCGCTGTGCCTCGGGAGGGCTCAGGGTGGGCTCAGCCTCTCTGTCCATGATCCCAGCACTGCCAGGAAACCAGCACCGGCCCCACGCACGGGAGTCACCGGGCTCTCCTCTCCCTGCCACGGGAACCCTGGGCTGGGGCAAAAACCTTTGTCAGCAGAGGGGAATTCACGAGGGGGCCCTTTCTCACCGTCACGTTTTCTTGGATGAGACGGGGAAAGGCAGGATGCAGGGAAGGAGGAGCGGGCAACTTCTGAAATGTCCCCAGTGCAATGGCTCAGCACGCCGGGGTTCTGCAGAACGAGAGCCCCTTCTCCATCAGCTTTTCCAGGCGATCCCATCAATCCCACCTGGAGGGGAGGGAAAGGGGGGGACTCCCCGGCAGAGCAGCAGGTGGGCGCTCCCCCCTCCCCTCCACGGCGATGCTCTCACCTTCCTGGCTCCTCTCCTGGCGAACTCCCGGGCCAGGTGGCGACCGATGCCGCGGCCCCCGCCGGTGACCAGCACGTTCTCCTGGGACAGGTCCCGGAGCTTGGGCGGCAGCACCAGGCACACGGCAGCTTTCACCACCAGGTACACCATCTGCACCGGGAAGAGCAGCAGGGCGCCCAGCCACTTCCACATCATCCTCTTCTCCCAGGCAAAATTCTCTTCCAAACCTCCACAAAACCAAGTTGACACAGAAAGAAAAGCAGTACCCTTCGTGCACCCCCAGATGGGTGACAAGTCTTCAACCCCCCCTTCCAAAACTTGGGGGCAAGAGGTTCTTGGGCTGCAAAAATCCTTCTCTTCCCCTAAGAACAAAAAAAAAAAAAAAAAAAAAAAGGGGTAGGAGTAAAGTAGTGCAGAAGACCAAGTCACTCCCCTGTTTCTTGGTCGGTGTCCTCTGGGATTGTC